>NC_057354.1:0-310657 GCF_016509475.1 Prionailurus bengalensis | reverse complement strand
CCTCTCGTGCTCTGTCTCTCTCTGTCTCAGAAATAAACATTAAAAAAAATTAAAAAATACACAACGCATGTTTAAAGTATGTAGCAGCAAAGTACTGCGAAGCGACGCTGCTACATGGAGGGGTGCTGGCTCCTAGAGCGAGGCCCAGGATCCCCTGTTGTGGGCGGGGGAACTGTGGGAGCAGGTGAGGGCAGCAAGCTGTGCAGATACAGGGGTTCAGGTGACAAAGGTCATAACCAAAGGAGAGAGAGGAGCCCAGCTGGATGTCGACATTTGTAACATACGCAATGAGCAAGGGTTACTCCCGGAAACATGGAAATATTTACAAATCAATAAGAAAATCACAACCAACAGAAACAAAGGGCAACAGGCGGTGTGCAGGAGTGGGGGTGGATAAATGGTTTTGAGGACCCTGAGTGCTGCCTCCCTCTCTCCCCAGACAAAGAAGTGGCCTTGTAGGTCCTGAGCTGCCCATGAGAAGCAGGACACCAGGATACTCACAACCCTGTCCTGGGGCAGGGGGCGGGGGCGGGGCAGCAGACAGCGAATTTCCTGAGGGTAAAGGGTGTGATGCGTGGCTGTCTTGCATGGAGAATGTTCCAGGCCCAGAGGTTCTGCGGGAGCAAGACCCGGGAGAAGCCTCACCTGCCCTTGTGACAATCCTGAATTTCTGGGTCATTGGCTACCAAATTGGGAACCTGAGTGTGTGGTAGGTCCTGCCTGTCCACGAGGCTGTCTCTACAGCCCCAAATTGTATGGAAGGACATCCAATCTCACTAGTCACCAAGAAAACGTAAGAGGTTAGCAATACCCAAAACTCAGGTACCGTAAGGGCAGGCGAATAGATGCGAAGCGGTGAACTTCATGCTGTGGCAAGAGAGCGACCAGCGCGAGCCCTGGAGAAACTTATCCGAGGCATCGGGTCACCCACAGCAACCTGTGGTCATCAAGGCACCCTGGGTCATCTGGGGCACCCGGCAGCAAGGAGACAGGGGCATTGAAAATGTGCTTCTCGTGACAAAATAGCGGGCCTGCAGACCCCTCAGCAGGAAAATACATAGGTGCTGTTTCTCTGCTCATCACAGTGTTGCACAGGGGTTAGAATCAGCAGGGCCAGCTCTGATACGCATCAGAAATAGCGCTGAGCCCTGAGAGGAAGCTGCAAAGGGTTTTGTTGTTTGCGATCACGTTGATGCAATCTGCACAGAATACAAGTGCGTTGCTCTTGGGTGTGTTTGCAAATGGTAAGACTCTGAAAATGTGCAGAGATGACACAAACCAATTTCAGAGATGCTCTCTAGGGAGGGTGGTGAAGGCCCGAGTATTTCTCATCGTCCCTGTTTTTGAACACTTTCATGCTTAAAAACCAAGCCAAACCAAACAGATTATGGGAAATGAGATGAAAAGACAGCACGCCGAAGGGAGTTTACCCCCAGGTGGTGGAGGAAGGAGCAGGCGGTGTTGGGTCTGGACAGAGGGAGGACTTTGAGGGCCCTGGGCAGAATTTTGTAGCAGGAAGAGCTGAAGAGAAGAGGAAGAGTCCAGGGCCAAGGGATCTGGGGAAGGTTGGGTGGGCCAAGGGTGAGGCAGGTGCTCAGTTTCTGGCCTCAAGGCAGGCTGATGCCAAGCAGGTCCCACAGAGTCAGAATGACACTTGTGGGGACCCGGGGAGCGGGTAGGGCTGTGCACCGGCATCACACCGCAGAATCTGGGCAGTAGAGGCAACGTGTGGCTCAGGGAGGGGCCAGTTTCTCTCCGTCCAGGCTTCAGGGGTCCGGTATGGGGTCAGGATAGAGCTGAGCTCGTGGGTATGGACGAGAGAGGACTGCAGGTTGAAAGAACGAGCCTCTTGCGCTGAGGCTAAGAGCGCACTTAATTACGCGTCATACAGAGAACGTTTCATGCAGTAAACAGAGCATTAAAGGCTGGCTCAATCATGGAGCTGTTTCCTGTGGCTCAACAAGTTTATAATAAACACAGTTAAACTTTTATTTATGGCACAGCTGCTAATTGCATCATAAACATTTTTCATCAAGCAATTGCTGTTTACTCGTTTGCCAATCAGCTCATTATCCAGCCACCTTTCTCGTGCTCCTGATACTTCCCAAATCCTGCTGTTTGCCATGCCTGCCCCTGCAGCCGTCCTCCAGCACCCTCCCCTGCCCCCCGGGCTCCAAGTTGTGCCCACCCACTCCTGGCGGGGTCACCCCTCCTCTCCAGCCGGCCTCAGAGGGCCCTGCTCTGTCCTGCTCCCCTGCTCTAGAAGAGGCTGTGTGCCCCATGACCTGTCCCGCCTGCAGACGGCACTGCTGACCTGTCCTGCCTTCTCCTCCTTTCCTGGCTCCTGAACCTTGCAGCCCCCCAGGGCAGACCTCGCCTTGTCTCTCTCTCCTCACCTTTGTCACAGCCCCTCAGCTTGTTGGGACGTCTCTGGGCATCTCTCTACAAGACTGGGAGTTACATAAAACCGAAACTTGGGAGCCTGAGGCTCATTCCTGTCCTTAAGCAGGCCATGTCCCTAACACTCAGCTCTTGTTGGTGGTGTCGGTAACCCAGCATAGCTTCATCTCCCAGGAGGTGCCTCATAGAGTGTTGAGGTTCCTCTCACATGTGTTCATACCTTCGTGCATTCATTCACTGAACCTTGACCGCTTCTTGTGTATGGGTGGGTGACTCCCACGGAGTCTCAGAAGTCCTTATCCCCTCCTTCCCATGTCCCCTCTGCAGGCTGGCCCCAGAGTGAGCCCATATTGGGCTGAAGCAAAGTGGAGCCCGAGCTGGTGGATCCTTTGGGTGGAAGAGACCTCCTGCCCAGCACTTGGACCCCGTGACACCTGCCCCACCAGGCAGCAGACCTGGAGCCTTGGTTTCTGATCTTTGTGAGAGTGACAGATTAATCTTCTGGGTGGCATTTGTGGAGTCCTCTCCAAGCGTCTCAGTACAGAGAAACTGAGCACTTCTTGTAGTCAGAGCCTCCCAAAATATTCTTCTGAGGGCTTCCCCTCCCTGCTGGCAGTCCAGCCACGTCACATGGCCCAGCTCGGAAGGAGGACATATTTGTACTGGAGCCTCTTGGGAGGAAAGGGAGAGAGACTACCCCATTCCACCAGCCCCTTCCTTTCTTAGATCAAACATTATTAGAACCCCTCTGATGGGTTTGAGTGTCCAGACGAAAGCCTGCTGGCAGAAAAGGATACCAGGGCCCCTCCCCACAGGGGCTCACTCCAAGGGGGAGGGGAAAGTCCAGATTCCACACGAGAACCTGGACACTGTGGGCAGAGCATGTGGGATAATGTGGGGAGCCCCGGGCTCATCAGAGTCAGGCTCCCTTCCCTCCCCACCCCGGCAGCCTGCAGGGAGCTGCAGCAGAGGCCACAGTGTTATCCAACTAGGGTCTTGGACCCAGTGACAGTAGAAACGAGTCTGGACCCCAAATTTAAAGGCACAGGCAAAGTTTTACTAGGGCAACAGCTGCAGCTGCAGGGAGATGAAGTTGACAGACGGGCTCCCCAAGCTAGCCAAGGTGGGAGGGCATGGGGGTGGGAGGCCTCAGGAAAGTGGGGTGCAGGCACAGTGGACAGAACACACTTCTTCATACATGGTGGGTTTCATTTGCGTGCTAAGTCTCTACCTCTGGGCAGGAGGGGAAAAGTCGGGGAAGATCAGATTTGGTGACCATCCTGTCTCAGATCATTTTGAACCAGTCAGGGCTTGCTCCTTGGTGCATGCTCTGCTCTGCAAGAAAAATGATGACAGCCAGCAGGCAGGGCCCCGGGTGCCCCTGGGCTCCTTCCCAAGCCACCCCCTCCTCCAGTGTGACCCAGGCTGCAGGGGCTGTGCAGGACACCTGGTCCACAGCGACACCTTGTGGCCATGACTGGAGCAACACAGCCCACTCAGTAGTAGGACTGAGCCTCTACCGGGGGCAGGGCAGGAACGGGTCCCTCTTTGGACTGGGTAAGTCCTCAGTGGTTTCAACTGAGTATACGTGTTGGTGGAAGAGGCTTAAGAAGGAAATCACAGATTTTGTGCTTGGAGGGTCTGGATGCATTTAGCACACCAACCAGAGAAACAAAAACCTTGTATCTTGAGCCGGTAAAGGGCCATTTATACCCACTCACCTTCCTGAGTGTTTCACAGCCCCTTCTCTTGGGATCCAGGGGAGTATCCGGCCCAGGCCTGCTTTTCAGATCTGGTCAGGTGGGAGAACAGATCTATCACAGCCACGTCAATATGCGACAGGTGGGCCCCAGGACCCCTTGTGCTCAGGCCTGGGCCTGATATGCAGGGACTGATATTTGTCAAGTATATCACCAGACCAGCAGGTTGGGCTATATGCAGCCCAGGGGCCTGGCAGGGAGCCTTGGACCCACTTGTGGGATCTGTGCGTGTCAGGGAGACTCTGGGCCCTGTCCTGTCTTGGGGTTGGACACTCCTTGGCTCTAAGTCTGGCCCCTCCTTCCTGTGCCCACCAGCCCAACTTCAAACCTGGCAGGGGACTCAGGCTAGGCCTGTGGTCAGGAGACAAAGAGCTGCCCTGGCTGAGGCCCTGGGCAGCTGAGGGGCTTCAGCACGGGCTGGGGGATGGGCTGGTGACTTCTTGAACAGCATCCTCTCCTTCCTTCATACCCCCCACCCCCAGACTCTGTTTTCAATCAGTTCAATTAGTACAACTTTAAAGCAATTAGAGAGAATTAACAGCCAGGCTGCTGTATGTACTCCTGGCCTCCACCTCCCGGGCTCTCCTAGAGAACCTGCACCAGCCTGACAGCGCCCCACCTTCTCTAGAAGGTCTGTGGTGGGGAGGGGGGGCAGCCCAGGGGAGACACCCAGAGACACAGGCTCTGAGACTAGAATGAAGCGGGGAAGTAGGGTGACAAGAAGGGAAACCCGATGGGGTCGCTCTCAGAGAAGATAGAGAACGCTGGTTAGAAGCTCAACCCCTGAGCCAGGGTGCTGGGTGCAAATTCAAAGCCCTGACCAGAGCCAGCCCCTCCCCTCTGCACCTCCCTTCCCTCCCCCACCTCTCTCCACCTCTTCCTCCTCCCTCCTCCTTCCTCCCCTCCCTTTCTCCCCCTCACTGACCTCCTTGACCTCTCTTGTGGGGTGGTGGGGGTGGGGGAGGAGGACGAAATCCTTGCCCTCAGGGTGTTGAGGGCATTGGGTGTTTGTGGCTTTTCTGCTCACACAGCTGCTGCCACTTTTGTGGCCTCAGAGGAGGAAAGGAGTCTGCACCAGTTTTCTGGGGAGGAGGAACATGCCAGCTCTGCCTCCACTCTCTTCCAGGGGCCCCCAGCCCGGTACCCCTTGCACTCCTTGGCCAGGTAGGGAGTTATGTCTCAGAAGGAAGCCTCTGTCTGCCGCTCTGGCCTCTGCACTCCGAATACCAGGGTGAGCGAGTGCCCAGCCCTGTGCCCCTGCAGGTGGCAAGCGCATTCTGAGTTAGCTCCTGAGCTGCACGGAGGAGGTGGCTCTTCTGTGCTGCAGAACCCTGGTCGGAGGCCTGGGCCCCTCTTCCAGAAGGATGGATGGAGGGGGAGCGGGGCAGGTGCAGGCCTGACTTTGCAGACAGAACCCTTTGTATGGGGACCCACCTACCCCTCCCCAAGCCTTCCGGCCCTGCCCCTCCCCACTCCCCCAGCCTCTCAAAGAAGGCCTGTTCTCTGAGCCTCCTCTGGGAGACCCCTCCCACCAGCCCAGCCTCCCAGAGATGTGTGTGGGCCTCAGCAGTGCCCTTCCTTCCTTTACCCATCCACACTGATCTGAAACTCTGAGCAGGCCCTGAGCCGAGTGCTGGGTAAGGCAGACCTACGCTGTCTCTCAGCCTCTCCCAGAGGAGTTGGGTGCTGGGCAGATGATGATACAATTACTGTGCAATTCCATCTGATAAGGCTGCTGGGAGGAGGGCCGGGGGCCAGGAGAGCTCCAAGGACACCCGGACCCAGACTGGAAGCTTCCCAGGGAGGGCTTAGCCTGAGGATCTGGGGAAGGAGGTGGGTGTGGTAAATCCTGGGAGGTGGGAGGGGGCAAACCCGAAAGTGGCTGAGCTCAGGTGAGCGAGGCCTGAGGCCTGAAGGGGGTCTGGCTGGCAGGTGGAGGCCCACAGGGGCGGGGCACAGGATTGGGCGGTGGGTCAGGTAGGTGCAGGGAGCTGCCAGGTGTGGTGGTGATGGCTGCACTCCAAATACCAGGGTGAGTGAGTGCAGGCCCCATCTGTTCTCCAGCCTGGGAAAGGGCATGCCTGACTCGGGACTGTCTTACTCTCACGCGTCATAGGGCCAGACTAGGCAGGCCCACGCAGCTCCCTGCAGATAGCCGAACTGGTCTGGGCAGAGCTCTGGGGGGGTTTGCCCCTTGATGGGAGGAGATCCTTCCAGGAGGAAGGGATCCAGCCTGCCTCTGCTCGTTAGACTGACACCTGAGTCCAGTCACCTCTGTCTGGTTCTGTGCCCGAGGCCACACCTGCTGGTGGCCTTCGGTGGGCCTTGTCACCCTTGGCCCCAGCACATTCAGGTATCCATGCTCCCTGTCCCCACAGGTGCCACCGAACAGGTGAGTATATAGGGGAACACCCCCGAGGAAGGGATACTGAGGCATTCTAGGGGGTGGGCTCCATACTTGCAGATGTCCAGGAAAATTCCATTAGAAATGGTGGGACCACCCAGAGAGCTGCTGTGAACCATGAACTCGTGTCACCATCGGTTGAAAACAGGAAATGTTTTCGATGCCCCCTACCTGAAAGGGCATCATTTCAAATCCAGGGTAACTCTTTACGTTAGAGACATTTTGCTTCATCGGAGTCTCCTTTCTGACCGTGTGTGCTCATTCGTGGGGTTGCGGGCCTCCCAGCCCCCACTACACTGAGGGCTTCTGCACAGACACAGGATGAGACCAGAGGAAGGCGGAGGGGTCTCAAGTGATGCTTAATGGCCAGGACTGTCTCCCTGGTGCTCACTGTTCCCATTACAAGTTTTCACTTCCTGAAGCAATTTACAGCATAACGGCCCCACATTGCAGGATAAATGTGAAAAACGGCCTCAGGAGCAAGGAGATAAAGGCACTTTGGATGCTGCAGGCAGCTCGTGGTTGTGATCTGTGGACCCACCGCAGGCTCAGGCTTGAAGGAGGGTCCCAGGAGGCACTGACAGGTACTCTCTCCAGACCGGGTGCCTGGCTCACAAGGCCCCTTGCCCGATGGGAGCGCCCACAGATGGGGCACAGGGAGAGGGTGGGGTGGGGGGACCCCAAGGGGGTGTGGTACAGGGCAAGCCTCTGGAGGAAGGTACTTGAGTGGGTCCCTGAGATGTAGCCTCTTCCTTCGATGATGGGCAATTGGAGAATGTCCTTGCTGTGGCCAGCACATAGAAAGGCCTGTGGGAGTGGGAGACCCAAGGGGCCTCGATCGGCAGGATGCACACTGCCAACCTCAAGGAAGGCCTCCGAGTCTGAGGAGAGGGATGTAAGGCAACATGAGGGGCTCTGGGTTGGGAGGGAGGTAGACCACAGTGAGGATGGGTAGGGAGGGCTACACCCTGGCCATGTCTGGAGCACACCCAACTAGATGGCAGCTGCTGGAGGGGGGTTGGTCCCTGCGGGGTCCTCTGGCGGGTGAGGGGTTGGGCCTGTAGCTCTGATGCTTTCTCCAGCTCCCATCCCCTCTGTAGGGGCAGGAATGGTGTGTACACACAGATGGACTCATAGACATGCACGCGCACACACAGATGCACATATGTGCAAGCATGTAGGCAGGCACATGCACACATGTACAGGTATACGTACAGACACACACAAATATGGACACATAGACCCATGCAAAAGACAGGTGCGCACACAAGCACACATGCATGTGCATGTAAACTTCTCCAAGATGTGCACACACTGACTTGTAACCACAGATGTGCTTGTAGTACACACATGTACACGCACACGTACACAGAACACACACACACAGCAGCCCCTCTGAGCAGCCCTGCTTCTGCTGCCAGCTGTCACTTCTCCCGTCTGTGGGTTCTCACTTTGAGACAGCAGAGCTCATGGATGAGAATGTACTCTCTGGAGACCTGGGTTTGAATTTTGACTCTCTTCTCTGAGCCTTAATTTTCCTGTCTGTGGACTGGGGACACTGGCATCTCATGCACAGGTTGCTGGAGGGATTTGGTGTGCTAGCATGGCCCAGGGGCTGGTGGTGGGCCATCAGTGATGTTAAGTCCTCTTGTAAGACCAGGGCCACTCTGGTGTCTGTGCTCTGGGACCAGGAGTCGGGTGGGTAGGCTCCTAAAGAAGAGGAGGGGCTCTGTTTATGGGAGTGGTTGGGGTTCATGGGATGCCAGGTGTCACTTCCCTGCAGTGGGTTGGTCGTACCGGGTTCATCCTCACCTGGAGCGTGACACCTATGGGCCCCTCCTATGCTGTCCTCCTTGAAGCCAGACCCCTGTTGGGCCAACCCGCTATAGACCCTACACATTCTGAGGGACTTTTGGAGAACTTCTGGTCAAAAGGCCAAGTGAATGGCAGAGTGGGATCAGGTGGTCCCAGTGAGCTGAAAACTTTTAGCTCTGAATCCTGGTTCAAGGACAAAATCTACTGACCCATGGAGATCTGACTGGGGTTGGGGGCTCCACCACTCTTAGGTGGGCTCTGGGAGCCTACCCATGAAGCCCCTGAGATGACTGATTCAATGCAGTTGATGGCCTGTCATCTTGCCCCTACAGGGTGGCCTGCGTGATGCCACCATGGTGTCAGGGCAGCAATCAGTGCTGGAGGATCCTGCCTCCTCCCACGGCTGACCTGGCAGCTGGTGTTCCCACCCAGCCTGCTGGGTCCAGCAGCCCCATGCACAGCAGCAAGGCAGCTGTCCACACCCTGGCCTGGCTTGGCCTGACTACTCTGTGACCCAGGGGCTCACCGTGGGTGGGACTTACTGATGTGGGGTTTTTTTGGGGGGGGGGTACCCAGAGCAGTGCTCCCATTTCCGACCACAGGAACATGGTTTCAGCTTTTCCTGCCACTCTGGGCATGAACTAGCCTGCTGAGATGTGGGTGACCCCGAGCGTTTGTCTGCAGACCTCCAGGGAAGTTGGAAACAGGTTGTGAAGGGGCCACTTGGTTTGGGGCTACAGAGCTTCTAGTTTTGTGTTATGGCTTCTTCATCCCTGTCCTCAGCTCCGCGAAGGGCGTAGACCCGGGTGGCCCCCAGCGAGCTGGAAGCAGGTGAGCTTTGTACTGCTCTTATTCTTGTCCTTGTGATTCATTCAGGAAACATAAAGTGCCCAAATGTGGAGGACGGCTGAGCACTGCTTTAAGTGTCAGGGTGCTGTGTGGGGAGTGGTCAGGCCCTTCCCTAGGGGTGTTGGAGGAAGGGCAGGCCCCACTTTGTTGTGGGAGGAGGAAGTGCCATGGAGAATGGGTAGGCTGAGACACACATCCAAGGTCACCGGAACCGGGGCAGGTGTGAAAAGCCCGGGATGGCTGGGCGGGTGTCAGGGAGGCCTCGGTGAGGAGTGGAGGAGAGGCCTAAGGAGCCGGCTGTGGAGGGGGAGAGGATCAGCACACAGAGGGAGAGTCCCAGTGCCATGGTTGGAGTGAGGGGTGAGGGTCTCTGTGGGCAGCCACTGGAGGGCCTGAGCAGGACGTGATGTGCCCTGCCCTGGGAGGAGACCAGTTGGGCTGCTCAATGTTTGATCGAGAGCACTCTGAGGTTCCAGGAGCACTAAACGTGCTCTTGTGGAGCTCAAGTCTCAGTGGGTGAGACAGCCCTACACGTAAACCTCCCAGGTTTATTCCATGGTCAGGGGTGGTACGTGTAGGAGCCGTAGGGTTGGGGCATCCGAGGCAACTTGGGTTGGCCAGAACCGGCCTTGCTGGATGGTTGGAGCACAGGAATGTGCAGGCAGGGGGCTGGTGTGGCTCCTGGGGTGGGCGAGCCCCACAGGTGACTGGGCATGGGCTGAGGACAGTCCTGGAGTTGGGTTTGGTGCTGAGCTGAGAAGAGGACACGGCAGCCTCTCCCCCGGAGGAGGTGCAGCTCTGAGCTCGGCTGCTGTGCCATCCAGTCCTGGCCCCTCTGTCCACAGGATGCTGGAGGGCTGCCAGGGGCTTCCAACCCATTGTCTCTCCAGGATGAAGTTGGAGATAGAGGCAGCAGTTATGACCCGAAAGCACCAGTCACACATAAGTCTCCTGCTGGTTTTCCATTTGCATTGGCTCCTGCCCGACACTGGAGAAGTCAGCTTTTTGCAAACGTCGATGATGAATGATCAGTCACACAAAGGGAAATGGCAGGAGTGGTAGGTGTTTGCAGGCTGCCTTGTCAATTTGGAGCCTGATGTGGAGTCCAGAGTCTTCTTTCTTGGATTGAGAAGCAAGTGTCAGGATATATGAGTCAGGGCCAGGTTGGATGGGGAGAGCCCAGGACAAGCCAGCAGTGAAGGTGCTGGAGGGTCATGGCCCCAGCATCCAGACTGTGTGGGGGCAGGTAGGCGTCCAGCCGTCTCAGCTGCTTCAAACTGGGTCTGACCCCAGGGCTCTGCATGGTGGCAGGATTCTGTGTCTATCCGCCACCCCCCACCACCCCCACCAATGCCCTGTGGGTACACAACATGCACACGAGGGTCTGTCCCCTGCTCTTGTGCTGTCTGCTTCATGTGACGTTTGTGGAGCATCAGTGAGTTTCCCAGCTTCCAAGTCTATCCTGGCTCATGGAGGGTGGGGTGCCATCCCCAGGCCTCCCTTGTGGCCTGATTCTGCGGACCCCAAAGAAGCACTTTATTTAACCTTTCTGAGTCTATAAAACAGGTAGAATCACTTACCTGAAACGCAGGGATGATTCACTACAATAACTGTGTAAGTGGTGCCTTCTAGGGGGTCACTGAATGGTCACTTCTCTTCCTCCTGCCACTGTCCTGATCTTCATTATTGTTCTATGCAAACTCAAGCCTGCAGTGTCTCCAAGGAGATTCCACAGCTGCCTGAATGGACAGGCCGTAGCTTCAAGTTCACACAATGACTGACATGCAGGGTCGGCTGCAGGGCCATGCTCCGAGTGTCCTGTTCCTCAGGCACAGGGCTCCCAGGCTCAGGGTGGGGGCTCACAGCCCCTCCTCCCGTGATCCTGCTTATCCCTTCCAGAGTGCGAGCCTACAGCCACCCCAAGCACATGGATGTCTCCACAAGGTCAGCGGGTTCCCTTGAGGCTGCCCTCCTCCCCTGCCCTCCTCTCCAGCACCCTGCTTCTGTCTGGTCCTCTCAACCCTCCCTCCCCTTGTGCGCCCCCCCCCACCGCGGGATTTGCATACAGGTGCGCCTGTCTGGTGCAGCTGAAGGGGTGGGGGCGGGGCTCAGTAGCCCACGCGGGGAGGGCCGCAGCAAGGGAGCACAGGTGGTGAGACAATGGCCACTAGCAAAGTGGGTTTATCCCCCTGCTGCCTCCTCAGAGCTGTGGCCTCACTCCCGGGCTGGTTGGGGAGGCAGGCTCTTGTGTCTGGAGCCTCTGGGGAGCCCTTGTTCTGCCATTAGCTCCCCCGGGAGCCTTGTCCTGCTTAGTGACTGTCTGAGCTCAGTTCCTTGTCTATAATTGGGTTGATGGGGGGCATGGGGAACGGCCTACAAAGGATGTGTGAGGAGTACCCTGTGGCCCAGATATGAGCTTTCACAAAGGACTCCCATGAAGACTTTCAGGGCTCCCTCCAAGTGGGGTGGTGCTCAGCCAGAATGGTGGGGCTTGGAAGGTCCATCAACAGACCTTGATGTCACTGTGTGTCTGAAGCATTGTTTTTGTTTTTTTAAATTAGTCTAGCAATTATCTAGTGAGTAGTCCAAATGTAAAAAGGGTTGAATTTTAAAATGTAAATGTTGGACCCACATCCCAATTTTTGTGATACTGCTTTGGCATTCTTGGCCTTCTGCCACCCTGGGAGCCTCATTGATCAGAAATGTCTCACTCTCCTGGTCTCATCAGGAACTGGTTGCCACCTTGGTGAAGGTTGGGGAAGCTTCCAGTTTCACAGTACCCTCTTTTGGGTCAGCTCTGGGCCCCCTTCCAGCAGCCTCTTCCATATCTCCTTCCCCCAGGCCTATGCTCCTGGGGCTAGGGTGGCCATGTTCTGTAGGCCTGTCCCTCTTTCCTTCCAGACTCAGGGATTCTGACATTTGTGTTGGGGTCAATGTTGTTATTCAGGTCTCTGGTTGCACATGGGGTTGCCTTGCCTGGAGGTATTCAGGTGTGTGTGCGTGTGTGTGTGTGTGTGTGTGTGTGTGTGGTAGGGTCAGGTAGGTAGGGGGACACAGGGTTCTGGGCTCCAGGAGCATTGTGGATTATTTTCCTCATGGCCTCAACGGGACATGTTCCCTGTGTCCAAACCTGGTTGTAGCCCTTCCCACATGTACTGATCTTCACCAGCAAACCTGATGATGCACCAATCTTCTATCCTTTATTCACAAACCCATCCCCCCAGCCATCTATCCATCCAACCAGCCAGACATCCAACCAGACAGCCATCCATCCATCCATCCATCCATCCACCCACTGATCCCCTCCCCCCCACCTGTGCACTCACCCATCCATCCAACCAGCCACCCACCTATCCATTCACCTACCCACCCACCCATCTGTCTGCCCACCTAACCATCCCTCACCCACCCATCCATCCAGCCATCCTCCACTCACCCGTCCATGTATCCACCCAGCCTCCCATCCATCCAGGTACTCATGGATGGAAGAGCTGGGGTGCAGAGGAGTCAGGGCTATTGATGGGCTCATTGTAACCTTATTCAGGAGGCTCAGGGCTCTGGTATGTGTGGTTGGGTGGGAGGGCTGCACAGAGTTTGGAAGGTTCCAAGCTGCTCTTACCCATGAAGGCTAGAATATCTAGAGCTTGAATTGGGTTGAGGTCCAGGGAAAGGTGAAGCCTTGGGACCCTGGGCAGAGCTGCTTGGTCTGCTAGGTCACATGGGCAGTCCTGGGCTGACCAGGCACAAAGCCCTGAGGCCTCTGTTCTCTGTGGTTGTCCTTGTGGATGTATCCTTCAGGCATCTGCCCCTTCAGCCATCCTTACTGCTCCCCCCTGCCCTTCTGGCTTTGTTCATGTTCTCATCAGATGCCTCCTGCTCACTCCAGGACTGGGACTAGCAGCTGAGTCTCATCATCCCTCCCACCCCCATTCTACCTTTCATCCTATGGTGGGGCCCTTCCTCACCCAGAGGCTTTCACTAAGAACCCTTTCTCAGCTCCCACTTGAGGAAGGCACCACTGAAGCCTCTCTTTGTGGTACCGAAGCCCCAGCCCTTTGGGGCCACATCTACAAGTCAAGAACAACAATGTTGGCCTTGTAGGGGGTCCATGTACGCAGCTGCGTGACACCTAGCATAGATAGGATGTCTCTTGTTCTTCCTCCTCAGGGGCTAGACCTGTGGATCAGGTAACCAGTAAGCACACCCTGCTTAGCTCCCTTGGTGGGGCTAGTGTGTTTGTTGGGATGACAAGACAGCATGCACCAGGCTCTGTCTCCCACTACTAGCTCCACGGAGAGCCCCAGCTGCCCTTTCCCTCTTCTGGGATCTGGGGCCCCGGCTGGGATGGGAGGCCCTAGTCACCTCCGGCCCTCACCCCAGGGCACTGTATGTGTGGCTGGGGACTGACAGTTCTGTCCCTTTACTCACCCAGGAATCTGTTCCTGTTACACCCAGAGTGTGGCATTGGCCCCAGGCTCTTGCTCTCCAATGCTGGGTGTGGCTGGAACCACCCCAGGGTCAGCATGTCCTGGGCTCCAGCTTGGGTTTCTCACGACTGAGTCTTGGGAGGGAGTACTTCTCCTGAGGTGACTAGGCTGTTGTTCTCAGACCTCAGCCTGTGGCCAACCAGTACTCACTGGCTCCAAAATCCGTTCCTGCTTCTGTGGGGGTTGGACATTCAGGCAAGGATGTTTCTCTCCCAGGGCTCTGCTGGGGAGCTCCCCTCCCCATGAACCCATCTTGACATTGTGGGCTGTGCTCTCGTGGCCGCTAATAGGCGGGCGCCACCAACCCAGCCTGCCATGGCAACCGCCCGCAGCCTCCCTCTCTGTCCAGGCTCTGGGCAGCTTTATCTCTGAGGCCATCTGTTCTGAGAGCAGAATTCCAGAGCCATTTAAACAGAGCCTGGATCAGGGCAAGGAGTGGAGCCCTCCACCCTCCCACATGTGTGCACACGCGAGAAAACACACGCCTGCGCACACACTCAAGAACGCAACCACACACACTCACACCACATGCATGCACACGCACGCACACCCAAACGAGGCACGAGTCTCGCAGAGAGGCAAAGATAGAATCCAGGCAGGCTTCCACCCGGCCCTCACTTGCTCCTGGGCCCTGGTGGCCTGTCTCCTTTCCTCACCTCTCTCCTTTCTCTCCTTTCCTTACCTCTCTGTCTGTCTGTGCATCCGAGCCCATCCGATTTCTGCCTCACCTCTCTGCCTTTGTCTCTCCTTCGTCCCCGCAGCAGTCTCCTAGTTTGCTTGTCTATATCCATCTCTGTGTCCCATCTCCTTGACCTGGTCTCCAGCCCCTTGCCTCTGGGGCTGTTCTCTGTCTCTCTCCCACCAGTCCAGCTGATCTCTTCCTCTTGCCTTCTCTGTCCTCACGAGGCTTCTGGTCCTGTTCCTGGTCCTGGGTGTGCCCAGAACAGTCAGGCAGAGCCAGCTGCTTGCTCATTCCCCAGGTCTGGATGCTTCTGCTCTCCCTTTCCTCCCCTGCTCTGCCCCAGGATGGTCAGAGGTCGGGGGCTATCAGACACTGCTCTCAGCTTCCTGGGTTCCCCATGCCCTGGGGTAGTCTGCCCGTAGCTTCCTCTATGACCCTTCACTGTCTGGGCATGCGGTACTCAGCCTCTCTGGGACCACCCCAGTTCTTTCTGAGGTCTGACCTGAGTGCTTGTGCTGTGGCAGTGCAGTGACCTTCCCTTCTGGGGCTGAGCACTTGGTAAATCTGCTGAGAGCTGCCCATAGACAAGCAGACAGGGGAACCAAAGGGGTAGACCCGGGGGGCTTCTTGGGCACATGTATTGGGCGGGGCTCTGTTGGAGCCCACTGGAAGCCTGAACTTCCAGGTGCAAGCCTGAACTTCCAATGGCCATGATCTGAAATGCCTTCCAGGGCACCTGGCTGGCTCAGTCGGTGGAGCATGTGACTCTTGATTCCAGGGTCATGAGTTCGAGCCCCATGCTCGGTGTGGGGCCTACTTAAAAACAAAAAAAGAAGAAAAATGAAATGCTTTCCCAGCCTGGGCTTCTGTGGTCCTTGGAGACCATAACAGGCCCAACGGGGAAGGCCCTACTCTACCTATTCTTCAATCATGTAGTGCTGAACACTGGGGCCTGTTTAAGTCTCAACTAGGAATATACCTGTGGCTGGGCCTTCTAGGGGTCAGGGTGATTGTGCCCAATGCTGTCCTGGCTTCTGCTCAAAGGAATGGAGGTACCGCGACCGCACAAGCCCCTGGGAGGGCCTGGGGTGGTGGCTGCATGCACAACTGGAGAAGTATCCTACAGACGGAGCTCTCCCTGGGGGCCTGTAGGTCACACAGGCTCTTGTGCTGGTCCCTGAGCACACTTTAAGCAGGGGTAGGGTGGGGCAGGTGGTGGATGGTGCATGGGGGGTGGAGGAACCTTGAGGACCACTCCCTGCAGCCCCTCAGGCCTTCAGAGAATACATTCTTTGTCTCACCTGACTCTGAGCTTGTCCAAGTGGTTTTTCCATGTGACGGATTATGAAGCTGTTTGGTTTTAGTAAAGAAAACAGCACCAGGGGCGCCTGGGTGGCACAGTCGGTTAAGCGTCCGACTTCAGCCAGGTCACGATCTCGCGGTCCGTGGGTTCGAGCCCCGCGTCGGGCTCTGGGCTGATGGCTCAGAGCCTGGAGCCTGTTTCCGATTCTGTGTCTCCCTCTCTCTCTGCCCCTCCCCCGTTCATGCTCTGTCTCTCTCTGTCCCAAAAATAAATAAACGTTGAAAAAAAAAATTAAAAAAAAAACAAAACAGCACCGGTGTTCCCAGACTCCCCCCTTTGTGACTTTAAATAACCATTCTTAATTAATTACATCCAAAGGATGCATTTTCCCAAAGTTAGGGAGTCCTAATCAGATGGTATCTGTTGTGCCAGGAAGGAGCCTTTCAGACTTTCAGGGAAGGGGTCTCCAAGGTTGAGAGGCCAGGGGGTGTGAGGGGATGACCACTAGCCAACACGTATGGGCCCCACCTGAGGACCCGCAGGGAAGGTGTCCCAATTGCTCTGGCTCTGCAGATGAGTAAACTGAATCACGGAAGGGTTTGATAAGAGGTCACTTCTCTGCAAGCACATCATCACTGCAGATGAGAGACAGTGACCAACCTGGAGGGACTGCCCACCCTGCCCTACAGCCTCTGCAGCCACTTCGGTAGCCTCCACTCCCACTTGCCTCTGCTCTGCCTCCCACCTGCCCGTTTGCCCTACCTGCCGCTGTTCTCCCTGCCTCCCCACACCTTCACCAGGCTCTCTCAGTACCACCTCTAACCAGATGACTCATCTTTCATTTCCAGACTGATCTTCGCCCCGAGCCTCAGACTAGAGCCCACATCCTGGGGACAACAGAGCTGCCAATTCCCACAAACCTGCTCCCCCTGCCACAGCTCCCCTTCTCAGTAAGTCAGCTTTGCCCCCACCCAATGGCTCAGGCTACAGCCTGGAGTCCCACCTCACATCTAGACCTTCAGCAGCCTGACCTGGGGTACTCTTGCCCTTGGACCACCTGCCTGTCTATTTCCTGCCAGTTGACCTCACTGAAGCCCTCACTGCAGGTGTGGAGACATTCAACCAGTCACAGGGCTGTGAGGGGATAGGGGATCTGCCAGATCTGCCTCCCCCTGGCTCCAGGATAGTGAAGCCTGACTCCCCAACACCTATTCCTCCAGCTTGCAAGACAGCCTTGGAGTGCCCGGCACCCTTGCTGGCCTGAGCAGATGGTTTTCATCACCAACAGGCTTTATTTAAGGGTGAGTCTATGAAGACAGAGACTGGGAGTTCCTTTTCTCAGCCATATCATGTGAGAGACCACTTTTGAGAGCTTCTGTTCTAGAGGAATGCTCTGGAAGACATGGGGCTTCATGTACCCCTCTTACCTTGCAGGGGTCCATGCCTGGGGCCCTTCATAGCCTGGAGAGCCCCACCCAGTCCTATCTTCAGGCCTGCTCCAGAGTCAGTGAATGTAGGACTCCTGTTATGGGCCTCAGCCTCCACACACTGCACCCAGGCCTCCACCTGTGGGAGGTAGACACCTGCACACAAGCAGGCCAGTACCTACAGCTGAGGATGGGATGGGGCTTCCTAGGGAGGTGACATCTGAGTTGCCTCAGGGGTAAGTGGGAGCTTCCTCCCAGCATCAGGGAAATCTAGCAGAGGGGATGGCCAGGCTCTGAGTTGGTACTGTCCAGCCAGGTCCGATCATTGTGCCAAAGGGTGCTGGTAGGCAGTGACGGGTCATGGACATGGAAGGAGGCAAGAGGGGCCATGCCAGAAAGGCCTCCTCCACTCCCACCCTCCACCTCCACTCCCCCATCATCCCCACTCTTGGTCTGGGGAGCAGTTGAAGGTCCCAACCCAAGTTCCTCCCCTTGTCCCTGCAAGTTCCACACCTCCTAACTTTACATCTCTGAGGGAGTTGGTTCCTGGCCCTCCCATTCACCTTCCTTCACCCCTCCCCACAAGCCTTTCCACGTGGGTGGTAAGTAGTCCGTAGTTCAGGGGTACAGGGGCCTGTCCCCTTGGCTCCCGTTGTGTCAGGGGGAGGCTAGGACTCTGGGGAGTCTGGACCTGATCCCACCCCACCCATCCAGCCTGGTCTTCCACCAGGTTTCTGGCCTGACTCCAGTCTGGGGTGCAGCAAAGAGAACGGGAAAGTAGGAGGAGGAAGGGGAGGGGAGAGGGAAAGTGGGAAGAGCCCCTCCCCTCCCTCATTTGTTTGTCCCCTAGCATGAGGGGGCTTCCTCTTTGCTTTCCCCCACCTGCAGGCGGGGCTCATTGTCTGGGGTCTCCAGCCCATTGTGTGGGGAAGGGAGCCTCATTGGCAGGGCATCAATTTGTGATTATCTGCTCCCTGGCCCTGATTGGCTGCATGAGAAGGAGACTCCCCAGGGCCCTGTGACACAGAAGTTTGTGTAGCAACTTTTTCCAGCGTGATGTGACCGTGTGTCCAAGCTTCCGAGTGGAGGTGTGCCCGCCCAGCCAGGATGATGCTCTGTGGGACCTTCCTGGGTGCGTACCTTTCTCCAGCCCTGCGCACCCCTCCCTGGGCCTGTTCACACATTTCTGCCTGGCTGCCAAAGGGACTAATTAGCTGTGTGTCCGTCAGCACTCTGTGCTCTTTTCTGGGCAGCTGAGGAGGTGATAGACATACGCTTGTTCCTGAGCGAGGCCAGGTCCTTGGCCTGATGCCTCTCCTTTCAGCTGATTGCGTGGCTTGCAGACACCCCTGTTAAGGCTGCCCTGTTTGTGGGCTTGCCTTCAAAGGTTGAAGGTGAGAAGGACAGTGGGTGGGGGGAGGTGTATGTGTGCAGGTGTAGGGACCATGAGACTCTGGGAGAAGGTGGGGTGGAAAGAAGGCATGTGTGTATACTGACCAATATGCACCTGAGACTAACTGTAGTAAAGGGGCTTTGGCTGGGACTGCTGCTGTTTGTGTTCCCAGCATGTGCAGAGTTGTCCTGTGTGTGTGTGTGTGTGTGTGTGTTTGTGTGTGTGTGTGTGCATGTGTGTGTGAAACATTAACACAGTGTTAGAGCAAGAATTAGTGTGTGAGCCCCACAATATCCTCCCAAATTTGTATGTCTTCTTACTATGTATGTTCACACAGTGTCAAAGGGTTCGTGTGTTTGATGTTCCAGCATAAAACCATCTCACAATATGAGCCAGAGAGAGAGAGAGAGAGAGAGAGAGAGAGAGTGTGTGTGTGTGTGAAAGGCTCACAACCCAGCAAGTGTGAGACAGGCAGAGTCAGCCCAGGGTGTTGGTAAGAGAGGCTCTCGGTTTTGTTTGCTCCATCTGCCAGAGCCTGCCTGGGGCAGCGGCCCCCTCGCCCTCAGCTGTTCCTATACAATATTAATGCTGACCATCTCGGCTCCACACACAACGGCCCTAATTGTCGTCTGCAGCTTTAAGGCGGGCGCCCATCTGCAGGGAAGCTTTCAGAAGGAAACAAGAAAACTCTCACCCCCAGCTGGTCACCGGAGAAGGTGCCAATTACAGATGCAGAAAGTTTAGACCAAAATTACTTGAAAGAGTTTTTATGAAGCAAATGAACTGACACTTGGAATGTCTGTGTGCAGATTTGCACAAGTAATTACATTTTATTTGAAATGATCTTACCAGCTAAGCAATCATTAAGCCTGCTTCCCCCACCTCCCACAAAGCACTTCCTTAGCAAGCAGTCACAAGTTTGGTTTTGCAAATCTCCCCCTTTTCTCCCTGTGTGGAGTTAGGAGGACCCTCCAGTCGGACGGATGTTGTTCCCTGTGGATCTCCCAAACTTAAAAGTCCTATGCAACTTGCCGACAGATTTTTACCAAATAAAGCTTAAAGAACAATATACTCCATTCTTAGTTATGGAAAAGAAAATATGTTATGATTAAAAGAGTCCTGGCAGTTTTCCACCCTGTATAAGAAAGTTTTCAGTTATGCCTTGCTGTTGTCCCTTGCAAGCGGGGCCGGGGGACTTGGGTTAGACTTGCTTCTCCCAGCCCGGAGTCCTGACAAGACTTCAGTGTGCTGAGAACAAAGGGCCTGGCTCCAGGGGCGGGAGCGCTGTCCAAAGTGCTGATCAGACCGCAGGCGCGTCCGCACCCACCGCTCGGGCTGAAGGAAGAAGCCAAACCTTAGCAAGTTGCCGGCACAGTCCCTTCCCTGCTCCTTGCCTGTAACCACTCTTTGTTCTCTAGATGGAGTCGGCTAAAGATTTTGAACCTTTCCTCATCAAAACCCATCTTCTGAAACGGCTCATTCAACTGTAACCTCCCGGGGCTTCTCTCCAGGTTCTTGGAACAGGCAGCGATTTGAAATTTCCAAGCACATTCAGAAATGCTCACCCGAGCAGCCTCAGGTGGAGTCCGAAGGGTCCGTTCCCGGCCACCGGAGCTACACACCTCAGGAAGCCGTGGTTGCTCAATGGGGGAGGTGTGAAATGATGAAAGGCAGAGGTTTGCACAAGTACAATTTATGTTACCTGGAAAAGAGTTATGCTGCACCGGGGCCTTTGGTTGCACATACTGATCTCTCCCCGTTGTTGATTCTGTTTGTTGTTGTTCTCTAAGTTTGACTGTCACATATCTGAATTAAATACTTTCATGAAACACTGGGTATTGTTGGGGAATACGGCTGATTCAGCACCGGCCCTCCCTTTGATTCTATCTTCCTCGCCGAACAATGGCGTGCAGGGCTGCCCGAGCCTGCAGCCTGCCGATAAGAGTTTAATAGAATTTCTGAATGCCAAAGGTTTGGGATGTAAAATATCCCAGCACTCACAGCGTGTCCAGAGGAGACAGAAAATGGCTTTTCAGGAGAGCTCTCAACTGAATATGTCCTTCTATGCTAATGGATGTGAGCTCACAAAAGAATAAAAACAATGGTAGGCAGTCATTGTAGGAGCCTCAAACTGTTCTCATTTGGCTAATTAATATTTCATCCTCAGTTTTACCAGTGAACGCTTGCGTTTATTTCCTTTTACTCAGTTTAAAAGATTGCCCCGAGTACATTATGCATTTTGTTTGTTGAGAATAATGTGTGTGTATATAAGAACTGAACATACTTGCTTTTAGTATGAAGCTCCTTGGTTTACGTGTAATGTGGCAACAACACTGCGTGTTAAAAATAATCGCTTGCGGAAGAGTTTCAGCTGATTTTTAGAACATGCTTTCTCTGAGGAAGCTGTTTTCTCTCTAATTCATGCTTTTGGTAGCCTGAGCTTTTTAATGCTGATTAAGTTGCCGGGGTGGGGGTGGGGGTGGGGGTGGGGGTTGTGTTCCTGCATAACGAACCAGGAAATGATATTTACTACGTTGAAATCTCTGCCCTGAACTTCAGAGCCAAGGGCTGGCCTGCTTTTGCACTGGTCTGAGGCAGCCGCTCTTCACAGGCATCTAAAACCCAGCCTGTCTCACGGTACAGTTTCTAACAAACTGATTATGATAATGAACGTTTGTTTGCCTGATTTATCAGGCAAGTTTGGAAGGAAGTTTGGATAGTAAGCAAGAATACCCTGGCTCTCACTGAGGTAGTTCCTGCATTTATCCTTGAAAGTGGAAAACAATTCGGCTGTTTGAGGAGTAGGTGGGCAGTTCCATTATGTGTGTGATGCCTTTTCCTCCTCTCGATTTTCATTGGATAGCTCCTTTCAGGCAGTTGAAAAAGACTCAAAAAGAGCAGAGAACTTGAGCTGTGTGTTTCCCTCTGGTTGGGATAAGCTTAGTGACTTTAGGGCATAGAGTACTTGTGCCCAAGATCTCATTAAGAGGATTTTATTATTTTAAAACTTAAACCAAAAACAGAATGTGTGATAAAAGAAAAAATATCTTTTCCTGATCTATTCTTTGTGTGTATGCCTTTATTTTTGGGTCTGTGGTCATAGGTACCTTTTACGAACTTCAAAAAAAAAAAACACATATCCTTGTAAGTCACTGATACTTGAACATGCAGATGAACCACTATGTAACCCTCCTGGTTCATCTGAGTAATAAATTCTGCAGTCCATTCTTTATGATGGTAGGTCATATTCCTAACCACCAATAAATATTGTAAAGTACTTTCGCTGCAGCAGTGCTAACCCAGGGCATCTGTCATTCTGGTTGCTGCTATTAGGAATTATTGGACTGAACCACTGCTGGAAACAGCACAGGGGGGTGAGTATGGCGGCTGTGACGCTCTCTGCCCTTTTGTGTGTTTTGCATAAAAAACCCCCAATCATGCTGCATATTAATTATGATTCAGTGTGGGCAAACACAGGCACCTTCTGTTGGCTGATGCTTGGAGCAGGAGACAGGGGCTCTGCCGGCCTGGGCACCTCTCACTCCCCAAGTCAGCAGACCCATCTTTCTGATGCTATACTGTAAATTTATTTCACCTCGGAGAGTAAACAGATATATTGGAGCCCCAAGGGTTCATGGGTAGCGTATTTACAAAGGAGCCTCTCCGCCAGCCCGTGCCACCGCTGCTAATGAGAGCGGTCATTAAGTAAATGAGACGTCGCCTTTAGCTGGCTTAGGAGTCGCACACTAAGGGGAGAAGATATTTAATTGAAACCCGCACACAGGCTTCCCCACATGTGACCGCTGTAAGGGAGGCAGCTGCCTCCCCTCTCCTCCCCCGTCCACCCTGCACCCCCCATGTAAATTTCATGATTGCTTTCCGTGATGTCATTTTGAAGGAGGACAGACAATAGCTGTGGGGAAAGGTAAGTCCATGTTATGCTCTTTCGCTGACAAAGGCAGATATCCAAGCGCTTGGCTTTTCCCCTTGGACCGAGACAGGGAGAGGGCGCGCGAGCAGAGTTAATTTCTAAGATGAAGGCTTTCTTTGCAGGAAAAGCAGGTCTGGGGATGGCTTTTTAAAGCTGCTCTGTTGGACTGAGGCTTTCTTCTCCTACCGGGTCTGCCCGTGGCTGTTTTCCTTCTCTTTTTCTGTCTCTCCCTGGCTTGTTCACGCGCTCGGCCTCTCTGAGAGTCTAGTGGACACGTAGTGCGTCTGACAGAAAAGACATTGGGGGTATCGTGTACCAAGGCAAGAAACTTTATGTGCATTTCTGGAAGAGGAACCCAGCAGCTATGTGGTGGGGGGAAATGCTGCCTTGTTAAACAGAAGACTTCTCTGAAGTGGGGATCTCAGAGTTGGTACCTCGTGTGAGCCCCCACCCAAGACACCGAGGAGAGATGGTCATGTGAGCATTTTGTCTTTGCGTGTCATGTATTTCTAAACTTAAGGAGCAGCGTCTAGGGTGCATGTGTTTGTGGGGTAGGCGCACAGAACTCAATACTGGCTGTCCTTCTCAGCTCCGTTTCCTGCCGTGAGGGGGGTCATGAGTGTGGTTGCTTATAATATTAGTGTAACTGAATTTGTGTATTTAAAACTGAAAATCAGGGTTGGCCAGGAAAGATGGTGTGAGCTTTGAACAACATAATGCCGTTGCCCGTGGGATATGTTCTGGGGCGAGGGACTTTGTTTTGTCCGTTGGATTCATTTCCTTCTTTGTGAATCAGGAAATAAACAAGCCCATGGTGGCCCTAGTGTTGTGGTAGCGGGTCCTCACCACGAGGGTCCTACTTACTGTTTCTGAGTCACAGAGGGCTTTTCGGGTCTCAGTGCCTCCTTCGCATCAGTGGACATCATTGGCTGGTCAAGTTGGGCATGTAATTTCTGAAACAAAACATCTGAGAGGTGTGTCTGGTAGTGGGCCATCAGGCTGTGTCACTATAGTGGTGATAATGATAGTGATTATTACTATTATCCTTTTGGGAGAGGGAGGTGAGGAATTTTGCCCCAGTGGTCTAAAAAACAAACCTTGAGGTTAGAGGAACCTGAGGGCATCTCTGAGGCTGGTGGCTGAGCGAACAAAAGGCAGGAACAGTGGTGGGACAAACCTCGAGGAGGTGAGCCTCAGTCTTGGTGAGCGGCTATGCTCGGACTCGGACTCTTGAGATGCTGGCAGAGCCCGCCCTGCCCTCACTCCAGCCCCGTGTGTGTGTGTGGGGTGTCCTTGCCTGGGGCTGGGTGGAAGCCGGGGAGAGGCCCAGGATCCTCACCACCAGGGCTTCCTTCCCATTGGTCCTTGGCTGTGATTATCACCTCCTTCCATATGGCCCTGTTAATTAATGGTAAACAAAATAGTAGGAGAGCAGAGATTGGAGTTTTGTGGTGCCAGCAGGGAGGGTGTCACCAACAGGGCAGGACTCTGCCTGTCTCCCCAGAGTTGTTCACTGTGCAGAGGAGGCTGATCGGGGTTTAGAGAGCAGTTTGTTTGCAAAGACGAGGTGGCAGTTTCATGACCCGTTGTGTTCCTGGACCTGGAGACTGGAGGCCCCTATAAGTTCCCTCTCCACCCCCGGCACCACCTGATCTCACAGGATGTTTAAGGATCCAGGGACCTGAGCAGGGGCCGTGGAGAGCTTGACATGTGTGAGAATTTGACGTGGAGGCCTTTCCATCCTGGAACCACCTGGGCTCTAACTTCCTTGGACCACAGGGCCCAGATGTGGGCCTGGGAGCTCTCCAGGGCAGGGGAGCTGCTTCTGTGTAAAGTGTAACCCAGGGGGCCTGTGTGACCCTCAGGCATTGTCCGCAGGTCTGGAGGCAGCCCCAAATATTCAGAGCCAATGCTCTGGGCGCTCTTGGAAGATTCTGGTAAAGGCAGCTGTCACCCATTGCCCTGAGTCCTCCTGGTGCCAGAGGGGGAGAATCTGTGGGCAGAGCCTTTGGTGCTACAAAGTTGCTCTGTCCTGGAGCTGGGCAGGGGTCTCAACAGCTTTTACTGGAAAGCCCCGTCAATGCCCAGAGGCATCAGGGAGAGGCTGGCAGAGAGTGTTGCCATGGGAGCCCTCACTGGGCACTCAGACGCGCCCCAGGCAGCTGACCTATCCCCTGGCCCTGGCTGTGGGGGGCAGTCTTCCTTGGTGCCGCCCAGAGCCCAGCCCCTCCTCTCTGGGCCCTCTTGTCCTCCTCTGGCCTGGGGTCACCAAATGTGTCCATGAGGACATGGGTGGCTCTGAGTGAGCATGTGGGGTGGGGCAGGGAGGGTCTGTGCTAACTCTGGTTGGTGGAGTTGGGAGTGTGTGCAGCTCAGAGCTGGGCCGATAGCTGTCCTGGGGGCACCCACCCTTGGGCAAAAGTTTGTGTGGACCAGCACTGGGCAGAGACAGCAGGACAAGCTTCCTGCAGACTGAAAATGTACCAGACAAGTACCCCTGGGCCTCCCACAGCCACCCTGATGGCAGTGGGCCGGCTGGTGGGGCCGAGCTCCTCCCTGATGGACTCCACTCAAGAGGCATGTCTTCTGGGTGAAGAGTGAGCAGGTCATGGTGCTGCTTAACCCTGCCTGGGCTGGGGATGGTGAGACCAGAGTCGACCAGAACACCTTGGTCAGCTCTTGTCCTGGAGCAGACCGGGAGGCAGGGAGCTGGCCTGGCCGGCAGGACCGAGGTGTGTCTGTTGGGCAGGAGGGGACAGCCAGTAGTCACCTGATCCTGGGGCAGACAGGGCACTGGGCAGCCAGACTTGCACATTACTCAGGCATATTGGAAAGATAAACCCTGTGCCTGTCCTGGCCCTGGAAGACCCATTCCAGATCTCCCTTTTGTTGGCTTTTATCTTGTAGAGTACTGGACAGGAGAGCCCAGAGGGGACCTGGCTGGGGGTGCCCTCCCTCTACTCCCCTCAGCTTCTAGATTCTCCCCCTCTGCTCTTTCCTTGTGAACTCACTCAGGAATAAGCCAGAATTTAGTTGTCTACAGATGTAATTTTAATGGGAATTTTGTGGTGTGACTTTTACACAAAAATGGTCTTCGGGAGCCAGCAACATTTCGAGATTATCAGCCCCCAAAATGCTGTGTTTCCCAGAAGGAATGAGAATAGCTGCCACTGGTGGTGCCCCCAGGGTGGCTCTATGCTACTTGAAGACCACCCCCCCCCAGGATGGCTCTGTGCTCCCTGAAGACCCCCCTACCCAGGATGGCTCTATGCTCCTTGAAGCCCCCCCCCCAGGATGGCTCTGTGCTCCCTGAATACCACCCCCCCCAGGGTGGCTCTGTGCTCCCTGAAGACCCCAGGACCTGTTCTTTCTTAGAAGCCCCTCTATAGGGATAGCCTGCTACCCAGCCTAGAGTGCTTGCTGGAGTGGAATGTCTTGAGGTTCTCCACATATTTTCTGTCTTTTATGAACAGCTGAATTTCCCCAAATGTTGCCTAAAGAAAATCCTCAAAACAAAACGGGATAGACGTTTTTCACCTGACTTGAAATGCTTTTGCTCTCAGACTTCCATCAAGCTTGCATCACAGAAGATAGATTACTGAATACTTACAATTGGTGTCCTCTCTATCTTCAGCATTACTGAAGCCGACCCTGTGTTGGTTTCGCACGTTTTCCCTTGCTTGGCTTATGCGGTTAGGAGCAAAGATGCTTTACTTATGAGAACAGGGGCTTTACCCATTGTTTCTTCCTTCCTGCCTTTTACAATGTGTACTTAAAAAACGCAACGTTATTTCAATCAAATGACATGCAAGTAACTCAGAGGACAGTTCCAATGTGCCCCAGCCAAGCTGTGAATATACCTGCCTCTGTGGGGATTAGTCCAGCGGTTGGAGAGGTTGTCAAGCACTGACGAGCGTCCAGGGCCTTGTGGCCACCTTCCGGCCAGCCCTGGGGACCGGAAGGGGCGGTTTGCCCCGGGATCGCTCGGATTCGGTACACCAGGGGGTTGTGGCCTGCACGGAGGGTGCGTGTGGCAGGTCCTTGAAGGACGGGCTGGCTCGGTCTCCCTGCATTGCTCAGGGTGGTGGGCAAGGTGCGAGTGAGCGTGTGTGATTTGGATGTTGTGAGGAAAAGCGGACGCGCCATATGGTCTGAGTTGCTGACAGATTAGCCTGCCGGGCTTCCACCTCTCACCCTCACGCCTGGCTTCACACCTTGATCGTGCTCGACATCAGTCTGAGGGTGCCGGCAAAAGCCATCTGGGTCCTCTCCCTTTTCCCCACTTTGTTGCCTAAAAACGACACGTGAGAGGAGTAGCACAAGGGAGAGGGTCCCTGGAGCCCCAGGGCTGCTCTGCCTCTGCCCTGGAGGGAGAGGGTCTTAGGTTCTCTCTGCTGGGCCCGACCTTAGCGCCCCACCAGGCTCTGGTGCCTGTTTTAGAAGGTCCTAGAGGGACTGTGGCGCTCCCAGACCTCAAACTGACAGCAGCAAATGCCTCGGGAGTGATGCCCTGGGTCGCAGTGCACCAGACCCGTAGTTCTGAGGGTCCCGGAGGCGCATCGCTGATTTCGGAGCCCTTCAGTCTTTACGGGACTTGTTGAATCCTGACACGAATCAGCATCAGCAGCCAACCTGTGTACATCCGAGTGGTTCCTAACTGGAAGGGCAGGCTGTTCTCCGGAAGGCCTTTCATAGACTCAGAGCTTCTCCTGGGATGTGAATAAGGAGCCTAGGGACAGGGGTCTTCTCAGTGCCGGTTTTTCTGGGGCAGTGACAGTCCTAGGGTCCCCTAGACTAGGTGGTTCAAAGCAGCCTGCTCAGTCACAGGACTGCTAACTGAACAATTAATTGGTTTGTTGATCACTGTTTTGCACATGGAGCTGTGCAAAGTCAGAGTCTGGCATCCAAAGTAGAGAGTGCCTCTTGTTAGCACTTTTTAATGGTCTGACTTTGTTTTGGAGAGATGGTTTAGATTTTTGTCTGATCTGTTTTATTTCCACAAAGCCGAGGCCCCAATCCCAGGAGCCCGACCCCAGCTGCGAGTGCTTCTTGAGGCCTCGTTTTGCACCAAAGCAGATTAGCTGGGAGGGTTCTCCTCCCTGCAACACACACAAGCCAGCAGTTTCCACCATCTGTGAAGGGCCTAAAGCCTTCTCTCATCTAGTGGTTCTGATGCTTCCTAGAGAGGCCATGAAGCAGTCAGAAAAGCCCACAGAGGCCCTGAAGTACTGAAGTTGGGGGTCTGAGTCCTCGGTGCATCAGCCCACAGGGAGAAGAAAGGTAGATTTGTTATTAGAACTTCATCCGGCGAAGCTTTGTAGCCCCCTGGAAGGCTGGAGCAGGTCATGAGGGATCAGCTGTCGGCTGCTGGGCCCTGGCTTTGCTTGTCTGGCTGCCAAACACACACGTTCGGCTTCTAAATTCTGAACCTGTAGCTGGGTGTGGAGCTCCCTTCATGCCCCAGCATCTGGGCTCTCTCGCTCAGCTTGCGGGCTGCATCTCTGGCATCTAGAGGCCCAAATGGACTCTGGTAATGAGTTAGAGCCCATTCTTGTGATGCAGGATGCGTTCCTAGAGAGAGCACTCTGATGAGCACGTGTGTTAGCACAGGGTGGGAGGTTCTCCCAGCCCTGTCCTGCTTTGCACCCTCCCAGTGAGGGCCCCCTTCCTGCCCAGAGTCACTCCCAGGCCAGTGGCTTATGGTCTGTGTGAAGTGTTTTTGTTTTCTCCAATTTCTATTGAGTGCTGGTTCTCTGGGTGCTGAGCACTGAACACTCAGATTGGGAAATTAGCATGTGCACTCCCCAATATTTCTAAGCCTAAAAGGCAGCCAGGTGGGCTGTTGCTGGGCAGTGCTAGGAGGATGACAGGTGGGTCCCCCCCCCCGCCTGAAAATTGGGGGTGACTCTCAGCCCTGGAGCTGAGGCTACAATTAAACTCACCAGGGAAGAGCTGCATCATGTCAGCCGCCTGGGGGCTCACCCTTCTCTCCCGAAACAGGAATGCTTCCATGTCCTGCAGTTAGAGGGACTGGGGGTGGGAGAAGGAAAAGGGCACAGTTGTCGAAACTGCCTCCCCCACCCCCGGGGCTTTGAGGCCCCCCCCTCCCCCACAAGCTGCCTGTGCCTGCCTACAGAATGCTCTTCCTGCCTGGATTTTCAGGTCAGCCGCCTGAGAGCCTTCTGACTGAGGGGGACACAAGCCAGGGTGCAGACAGACCCTAAAGGAAGCTTCAAGCAGCTTACTTTCACTGCTTGTACGAGAGAGAGCCCATTCTAGTCGGGTCACCTTCAAACCCTAAATAAAGTGTGTTTTCAATGAGGACGGAAGTGACCATCCTTCCTCTCCCTGGGCTGGACAGTTCTGATTAAGAAAGGCGTTTCTGGGACTCATGGACAGGAGGCACAGGAGCAGAATTCCAGAGAAGGCCTCTCCTGACCCTGGGAGGCCAGTGTGTGCTCTGAAGACCCCAGAGACCTACAGGGAGGGTGCCCAGAAACTAGCCCTCTTGGTTCTCAACCTGGTGGATGAGGCCAGAGCCGTCCTGTTCCCTTCTCACAGCCTTTGTTTCCCCGTGTGCTCTCTAGGATTGAGGCAGGTCACTCTAGATGTAGCCGGTGTGTCTGATCTCGGCTCAGTGAGGCAGGCCTAGGGGTCAGCCTAGCCTTCCACACCCTCCTTTCTGAGCACCTGGCATGTCCCATGCTCTGGGCCTTGGAGAGCAGCAGCCACGGACACAGCAACGGGTGGTGGGGTCCTGGAGGCTGTGAGTGGGTTTCAGTGATAAAGTGGACCCCTTCCCTAGCTCCTCCTCTGGCCTGCAGCCAGGTTTGGTCAGTGGGGTTGGTCAGGAGGAGTGGGACGGAGGTCCCCACCCCAACGCCTTCGCAGACACACTAGCTGCATCCATTTCCCTTGGGCTCCTTCCTTGCTTCTCCTAGCCTCCTGTTCTCTGTTTTTCCTGTTGGCCTGGAGGGGTCTGGGATGTGGGAATGCAAGGGCTTTTGGAAGCCACCTGGCTCCTCATGTGGGGGCAGAGCGCATGTGAGTTTGCTGGCTGACTCACCAGCCCGGGTGGAGGTGGCGACTGGGTCACCGTTGAACCCCACTTGGGGTGGAAAGGTTCTTGAAATTCCTGTGGACCTGCATGGAGGACCCAGTTGTGCTGAGTGGTCTGCTCCTGTTGCCGTCATTCCTGGCACCTGCTTGGGTGTTGGAGGCTTGGCCCAGGTGACTCTGAGGTAGAAGCAGGTCGCCACTGTTGTGCCCCTCCTGGGACACTTGGGCACCCTGGGGCTGAGCACTTTCCCCTCGATCCTGAGACCCTCCCTCCCCTGCTGGCGGGCTCACTGACAGGCCTCCTGGAGAGCTGTCCTGTGATTTCTTTTGGAAAGTCATTATTATGCCGAGCAGTTTAGCTGTTGTTTTTACAGCACTGGTAAGGTTAAAAGCAATAATAATAATAATATAGGAAAGACTCAGCCACAGTAACTGCCTGCAACATGCTATTTGCATTTTTAAGGAAACACTTCTTTGAGACAGCTTGGGTGAAAGGTCACTATTTGCATATAAATGGAAAAGAAAGTGTATGAAGCTGGAAGTTACATCTGTATTATTTTCCCAGCAGTGAGCTGCTGTTGGAGAGATTAAGGGACATGGCTTGGATTTGGCTTTTATAGAATAGAGAAAGTACCAGCGAGGCTGATTTAGAAGCAAAATAATGAGAGAAATGTGCAAAGCTATAGAACTGCCAACTCCCCTGCCCCCACCTCTCTCTTCCCTCATTTTCACCTAAACTCAGCAAAAGCAGGTCTGCTTTGCTCCACTCAGCAAGTCTCCATTTTACTTCTCTCTGAATTCCAGCTTAAAAAAAAAAAAAAAAAAGAGCAAACCTTGCCCTCATTTTCCCCTTGGCCCTGATTGTGTTTCCTGCCAAAAGGTGGTCTAGTGGGTGGGATGCCAATACAGCCTCAAGACCTCCCAAACTCAGGACAGAGACCCCACTGCAGCAGAGCTGGCCCTTCCAGGGCCTGGAGCAGAGAAGGACCCCTGAGAAGTGGGGGCTGAGGACAGGTTGCTCAGGTCTGGGAGCTTCTGGGGGCTGCAGGAATATCTGGGGAAGGGGGAATGAGGGGTCTCGAGGGTGCCCCACCTTTCCTTCAGCCCCTACCTGAAATGTTCAGGGCACAAGGTGCCCCTTCCTTTAGGGTTTTCAGGGTTGTTAGACTCTCCCGAGGGCCTGCCCCGCCCTGCCCCGCTGTCCCTGGGCTCTCTAGAGGGAAGTGGGCAGGCTGAGACAGTTGGAGCTGTTCTTGGCCCAGGATGTTTTGGCCATTGTAGGCTTTAAGGAGCAGTACTGGAGACCAGAAGGTGGAGACATGAAGCTAGAGGGGCCTGAGGGCCCCTCTCCCGAGCTCTGGCTTCAACCCCTCCTCAAAGAGGCCTCCCCTGACCACCTGTTGGTGAAATCACACCCCACACCCCACATTTTAAAAATATATTTTGAAACAAGCTCAAGCTCATGGAAACGTTTCAAATGCAGGACAAAACCCGTTTTTCCTGAGGCACTTGAGAGTATATTTGCCAAGTCTATGTCCATGACCCACTTGTTTGGGTGTTTCCAACAAAGAAGAATTTCTCCTGCAGAATCATGGTCACCTGTATGGGCATCTGGTCCTCAGACAGTGTCCAAACTCCTCCAGATGCCCCAAAGGATGGGCTGAGAATCATGCTATGTGTTCAGTCTTCGTCATGACTTTTGCCCTTCGGAAGAATGCTTGTCAGTTTTTTGTAGAATGCCTCTCAATTTGGGTTTGTTGGCTGCTCCCATGACTGGACTTGGCTTATGTGGAAACACCCAGGTGCGAGGCTCTTCTCCATGCACCTTGATGCTGCTACTTTGGTCACCGGGTTAGATGGCACCATTCCACCCTTTGCTGCTGCAATGACACTTTTTTCTCTTTACAATTCCTAGGTATTTGGGAAGGTACTTGGAAACTATGGAAATACCTCACTCATCATCAAACTACCAATTTATTTATTTTTATTGATCCCTGTATTGACTCATTACTTATTTTATCCAATGGGCTATAATTGTTATTTCGATGCTTCTCCTTGTGGGCCAGTGAGACCACCCAAAGTGGCTTCAAGTCCCGATGCTTCCCCATTACTTTCTGAATGCATCCTTGCTCACCCCAGGCTTCTGTTGTGCTTTCCTGTCCACAGCTTAGAAGCCACTCCACAGCACCTTTTCGGGGGAGGGCTTGGTGCTGGGTGTGCTCCCAGCCTTTCAGTGGACATGTGTGTGCACGTACACACAGTTACACATGTGCATACTTGCACCTACATCTGGACTTACTTCTCTATTTTCTCTATATGTCAAAAAGCACAAGTTCACACTGATGCCCTCCAGTATGAATTCCCCCACAGGGTATATTCTAGGTTTCTGCCTTTCTGTGTAACTTCTTGCCCCAACAGCAAGAAACCTGGTTTCCATTATCCTTTTTTTAAAAATGAATGTAATTTATTGTAAAATTGGCTTACATATAACACCCAGTGCTCATCCCAACGAGTGCCCTCCTCAATGCTCATCACCCACTTTCCCCTCTCCCCCACCCCATCAACCCTCAGGTTGTTCTCTGTATTTAAGAGTCTCTTGTGGTTTGCCTCCCTCCCTCTCTGTTTGTATCTACTTTCCCCACTCCCCTTCCCTTCCCCCATGGTCTTCTGTTAAGTTTCTCAAGTTCCACATATGAGTGAAAACATATGCTCTTTCCTTTTCTGACTGACTTATTTCACTCATCACAATATCCCCCAGTTCCATCCATGTTGCTGCAAATGGCAGGATTTCATTCTTTCTCACTGCCAAGTAGTATTCCATTGTATATATAAACCACATCTTCTTTATCCATTAGTCAGTTGATGGACATTTGGGCTCTGTCCATAACTTGGCTGTTTCCATTGTCCTGAATATATATACTTATTTGATCAACACCCCTTCCCTCCTCTCGGGTGCTGCCCACTATGCCAAAGCCCCCTCCTCATCCACAGTTCATGGGACAGCCCTGTACTCCACTTCAGGCCAGACCTTCTAGGGGATGCTTTCTCCTCCTGCTTGGAGTCTGACACTAGGGGGACTCAAGGGCCTAGTCTGCCCAGGACTGTGGGTTCATGGGCTGTGCTGCAGGAGAAACCCAGTGTAATGTATATATAGCTTCAGGGCTGGATTCTTCTGCTACCTTCCCTTCGAGCAACTTTCTTACATTGAGCAGCATCTTTTTTTTTTTTATCCATTTAGTTTCACTGTTGGGCCAAGTAATATATACCAGGATTATTTCTCATACAAGTTTTTGTTTTTCTTTTTCTTGTAGATAATCATCCCCACCCCTCTCCCCCTGGCTTACTTAGTGTCCAGTGGGTGGCATGCTTTGGGGACTCATGTGTCTCTGGAAGTATTTTTATTCTATTATTTCCCTTGATTGATATATTGTCTGGGCATAGACAGCATACAGGTTGATTTTCAACCTTACAGTTTTGAAGTTCTTGCTTCCTCACTGAGAAACCTGATACCATTTTGACAATATCTTTCGTCTGTGACCTTTCCGCTGTGGAAGCTTGTAGGGCCCTCTCGGTACTCCTGGTAGTTCAGAATTTTACTGTGGCTCAGCTTGGTTGGAGCAGGTGTGTGTTCACTAACTGCTGGGTACTTAATGGGTCTTCCAATCTAAAAATATAATTTCCTTTAGTTCTGGGAAATTATTTTTTATTACTTAGTTCATACTTTTCTCTCCCATTTTTTTTGGTTCTCTTTTTTCTGGACCTCTGGAGTCGGGTGGGAGGTCTCACCTAGTTTCCCTCCTTATTCCTGTCTCCTTATTTACTTTTCTAGTATACATCTTCACTTCTACCTGCTAGGTCTTGTACTGGATTCTTCATGTTGGGTTTACATTTTATTTCCAAATTGGGAAAGACAGACATGGTGCTGGGGAGCCTTCCCAAATAACTCCCATACCAGTCTCCAGCTTCTGCCACTGGCTGGGCCAGGCCACGTCTACTCTGTCCAGCTGTCCTGGGCTCTGTTCTAGTTCCTGCTCTGCTGTCCATGCTGTGGAGGAGGGAGCCTTCTAAGACATGGGCCTGTTCATCCAGCACAGGTTCCTAGATGCACTGCACCCACCACGGTTCTGGCCCATAGATGTGGGAAAGGTCCTAGGAACAAGGATCTGGGATTGGGGTCTTAATTTGAACTTGGAGAGGTGCTAGATTGCCTTCTGCAGCCACTGGGAGCTGTGTGACAGGGGCCTTTGTGCCCTTTAAGGGCCTTGCCTTCCTGCCTCCGGAGGCATGGTTTGGACCTCAGGGCTTTGGGTTCAGAGATTCTCTGGGTCTAGAGGGAGGAATTCTGGGCTGTGCTCCCCCCAAATGTCTACAGTGACATGTGGTCAGTTTTGTGTGGGCCTTAAGTTATTTCTACAATTTTATCCTAACCTTTTTCTCCCTGCCTTTCTGGGCTTTGCCTTATGTCTGAGTGGCAGGCAAGGAGGCCTTGGAGCTGAGGGGATGGATGAAGATTGAGATGAAAAACAGAAAAGAATGTTTAAATGGCAAGATTTGTTTACACTCAATTCCAGGGCCCAGGTTTTCAATGGATATATTCAGTTCATGTCTTTGAAGTGATGTGAGGTAGAGGGGAGGAGGAATGCACACTGCCAAAGTTTCACCCTGCATAAGAAGCCAGGAAGGCTGAGGGGGCCTGCCCTGTCCAGGGCAGCAGCACCCCAGGCAGGGGCAGCTGGAGCATGTCCAGCAAGCACAGGCACGGGCAGGACAGGGGTCCCTGTGTTTGTTTAGTTACAGGCTGGGGTGGGTGACAGATTGGCTGAGCGATAAAGCTGCCGACACATTCTGATGGCAGAGGGGTGTCTGTGCTGCACTCATGCTGACCTGGCTCATGATGCCTCCTGGTTGTCAGTGTTCACTAAGCTGCTGGGGTGGGGTCTCTGATACATCCCCCTGCCCTCCATGGTCTCCAAGATAGGGAGTGGGTGGGGGGAGTCCAGGCCAGACCAGAACATGGGCTCGCAGAACCCAGGCTGGGAGAACCAAAGGCAACTCCCTCAGACCCCTGCCCTTTGCAAGAGTCTCTAGAGGTGGCTCCAGTGACCAGCCATATGCCTCCCGGCCAGGGGTCACACATCATAGCGGGAGGCAATCTATCTCTTGTAAGGCAGCGCTTGTTGTCTTATTGTTGTGAACATCCACTTGGTGGTCCTCCTAAAGCTACGCGGAACACACTGAATCCTTTGTGGATGGCCCCTGATGTGTGAGGCAGCCCTCACTCACCCCGTACCCAGTTTCTTCTGTGACCTGGTGTTCTGCAGGAGGACTTGCTCTCCCTTGACGTCCTCAAGATTCACTCCCCTGGGCTAAGCAGGACATTGCAGAGGCCATCTGACATGTGTGGGCCTCTCCCCTCCTTAGAGCTGGTCGTTCTAGTCCCGCTGGTGAGCTCTGGTGAGTGAGAGCTCCAGTGTGTCACGAGATTCACACTTAGGCTCCTTCCTGTGTGTGTATGCCAGGAACTGTTAAAAAAACAGCACTCTTGCAATATAATTTACATGTCATATAATTCACTCATTAGAAGAATACGGTTCAGTGGTCTTAGCATAGTGATAGCCATGCCTCTGTCCACATTTAATTTCAGAACACTTTTGTCAGCCCGGAATGAAACCCTGTTCCCATTAACAGCCGCTCCCCATTTGTACCCTTGGAAAGGTACAATCTCCTAATCTCCTGACCTGCTGTCTCTGTGGACTTCCCATTACTGGGAATTCTGCAGATTTTGTTCCATAAATATGGGACTGCACAACATGTGGTCTTTGTGTCTGATTTTGAGGTTCACCACATTGTACCACAGAGGAACACCTTAACCCTTTTTGTTGCCAAATGCTAATAAGTGCCATTCTGTTCAGCAGTTGATGGACACACTCGGGTTGTTTCCATTTTTGGGTTAGTATGAATAAAGCTGTGATCAATAGTTGTGTACAAAACTTTGTGTGGATGTATGTTTTCATTTCTCCTGGATCTGTTTCTTGGAGTGGAATTGTTAGGTCATATGGTAACTCCGGTTAATATTTTGAAGATTTGTCAGACTGTTTTCCAAAGTAATTGTGCCATTTTGTGTTTCCATTGGCAATGTATGAGGATTTCAGTTTGTCCATATTATCTCCAGTACTTGTTATGGTCTTTTTTTTTTAATTATAGCCATTTTAGTGGGTGCGAAGTGGTATCTCATTGTGGGTTTGATTAGCATTTCTCTAATGAGTAGCTACTGAGGATCTTTTCATGTGCATATTGGCCATTTATATGTTGTTTTTGGAAAAATGTCTATTCAGATAATTTGCCCATTTTTAAAGTGTGTTATTTGTCTTATTATGAAAATTTAAGAGCTCTTTATGTATTCTGAATGAAGTCTCTTATCAGATATATGATTATAGACTCTATGGGTTGTCTTCTCACCTTATTGATGGTATTGTTTGACATCCAAAAGTTTAAACTTTAATGAAGTATGACTTACCCATCTTTTCTTTTATTGCATGCTTTTGTGTTGCATCTGAGAAGCCACTGCCGAACCCAAAGTCAGGAAGATTTACTATAATGTTAGGCAAGAGTTTTAGCTTTTACATTTAGATCTAGATCTGTGACTCATTGTGTGTTAATTTTTGTGTATGGTGTGAGAGGGGTTCAATTTCATTGTTTTGGTTATTCTATGTTCCTTGAATTGCCATATGAATTTTCAATCAGTTTGTCAGTATTTGCCACCAAAACAAAACAGCTGGAGAGGTGAAAAATGGTCAGATTCTGGCAAGATTCAGTAAATAGCAGTGGCAGGATTTGGGACCCAGGATGATCCCCAGTGATTGTGCTCAAGGAGCTGATTACTGAGACTGGGGAAGGAAAAGCTTGAGTCCTGTGAGAAGGTGTTATGAGCAGGGATGGAGTTGGAAGAGGAGTCCATGGCATGGCAGATGGGCAAGTGAGGGGAGCAGCAAGAACATTTACGGTGATGGAATAGAAGCTTGGGATACAGGGCAAAGTGGGGAGGACTCATGGGTCAAGGAGGGAGGGATGTGCAGGACAATGGGGATGTGGCATAGACATTAGTGGTGACCCTCCACTTGCTGTAGGTGGAGGACAATTGGAGTGGAGAGTGGGGAATAAAGTCAGCAAATTTGAGTTCCTTAAGAAACGTGGTTGTGAAGGGGGTGGGGATGCAGAGGTAGTGGGGCTGGGGTATGGAGTCCAGACAGATTATGTTCTTTAAACATGGATGCCTCAAGCTTCTGAAAGGTTGAAAAGGCCCAGGAAGGGTCCAGGTTAGAGGGAGTGATCAAATATTCAAGAGGAATATGGGACATGGTTGATACTCTAGGGACCCTTTAATCAGTAGTGGGAAGGAGAGGATATCAAGCCCAGATGGAGAGATTGGCTCAGCTGGGATGCAAGGCCTCCCTTCCTATGTTGGGGATGGAGAGGGGACAGAGAAGGGCTGTCATGAGGGGCTGACATGTCCCACTAAACAGTGAGAATCTCTGATGAGTTTGTGTTCGTGGGAGTGGGGGGACATGGGAGAGGCCAGATGTGGGTTGTCTCCATGTGAAGACACTTCCCTCTTTACATGCTGGGTGAGGGACAGGTAGGAACAGCTTCTGGCTCCAAAGGCTGCCTGTGGTTTACCAGACACAAAACCTAATGTGAAGACTCTGAACACATCTAGGCTTTTTGCAATTACCACTTGACCCTTTGCTCAGGCTTCTTGTCATCTGTTCTTATTTTGGGGTGGGTGAGGGTGCTCATAGTTTGGCTTCCTACATCACTTGCCTGAGGAAGGTGTCAGGCTGTCAGTGGTTTGGCAGGGCTAGAGGGAGAGTAGTCCAGGAAGCCTCTAGGAGGACATATCCTCCCTCCAGGAGTCTGTGGGGTTAGAAGTGGGCACAGAACACCAGCGTCTGGAAGGAGAAGTGGATGCCATCTGTGGGTTCCTAGATGGGCCACCTAGGGGTGTCCCCAGCTGTGGGAAGGAGAATGTGCTCTGGCTCTAAGGTTTCCTGCTGCCTTTTCAGGGGCCTGGCTGGGCTGGCTGCAGGTCTGCAGTGTTCTCAGTTGGGGTGGGTGAGTGTCATTAGTAGAGGGATAGACCTGGCTGTCGCCTGGGTCATGGCTCTAGCCTAGTAGAAGCAGAGGACAACTGATGGGTCAAGAGATTTTCTTCCCTGAGGACCCAGATGTATCTGCTAACAGGCCATGTTACTTTCCGGAGCTTATCTGTCTGCCAGAGTCCCATAAAAGTGAGTTTGGGGACTCTGTAGAGATAGATGTTGGGGCAATACAGAGCGGGCAGGGAGCACAGTGCCAGGTCCTAAAGATGGGTCCTGGCCGGTGACACTGTCCTTGCCACCTGCTCCTAATTGGCTTGTTTGACATCTGTGTCTATGAGTAAGGTTTCAGAAGACCTCATTAGAGACCCAAGAACCCAAAGAAAGCACCCGTCTTGAGGAGAATGTCTTCCTCACTTGCAGTTCCTGGTAATAAAGGAGGTGATATTCTCATGCATTCACTACGTGCCAGATGCCGAGGGGCCACTTTCTGCACGTGCTCTAAATCCCCTAACGCTTCTTCCCTCTGCTTCATGTGCAGGTGAAGAAGGTGGCTTGCAGGTCAGGTGTGGAGCAGGTCCCCGTCCATCCCCGCTGCCTTCTGAGTGTCCACTGGCAGCATGACTTCTAGAAGGGGCATCCTGATGGGACCCCTGTGTCTCTGTGCAGGGCCTTCCTCTGGCTTGGAGACTCTGCAGTTGTCTCGTGTGGGGGGTTCCATGTGCTGCTTCTGTGCAAGCTGGGGAGCTGGTTGTTCAGTGTGTCCAGACAGGAGGGGTGTTGTCTGTGGTAAGGCCCAACTACACACAGCCCCCAGCAGGGGGCAAAGGGGACAAAGAGGGCCTGTGGCCGTTGCCCAGCAAAGGAGAAGCACTGCCATACTTTACGGGGCTTCTAATAGTGACAATAGTTTGCTGCCAAAAATTCCCCAGGAAAAGGAAGGAATTGCGTCAAGGTAAAGGTGGGTTCTGGTAAATGAAGTTCTGACCTTGGGGTGTGTATGTCTTGCTTTACTTGGCTCTGTGTCCTGTGGGTGTGGGCTAAATGCATCACTAGGATGCTGTTTGGCTCTCTTGCCCAGAGGAGGCAGGAGTGGGTGTTTAGAGGTGGTGATGCTGGAGCAGATGTTCTGAAGACCCCTAGTACTTTGCCTGAGCTGATGCATGGCTGCAGAGAATTCCATGGGTCTCTACTTCCAGACCCCCAGGGGCAGGTGAGAGTATCACAGAGAAAACTAGAGGCCCCTTCACAGAGACTTGCAGTTCATCTTGGCTGGGCTTCCCTGGGAAGCAGGAGAGACCTAGGGCAGAAAGAGCTTGGCCCTGCTCAGCTTCTCAGGTACCCTGCTGGGATATGAGGAGCAGAGAACAATCCTGCTTCTGCCAAGATCTTAGGATCTTATGTCCTTTCCTCCAGCTGTCAGTGAGACGTGCCCCAGTTACCTCATATTTTTACATATGTTATCGTGACAAGAAATTCCACTTGAGCCTTGCAGATCAGCCCCGTGTGCAGGGTTCTGCAGTGTCTTCTCTCCTGGGAGGTATGTGTATAAAGTGAACCCCACCTACTTTGTGACCTGGGGTCTTCCAGCTTCCACTGCCACCAGAGATGCAACTAAAGTGTGACAGGTGATTCTTGATTGCCTCCTAAATTTCCTCTCTCCCACCCCCTGGGGATGCTTCCTCCTCCACCCTCACCTGTTTGTTTGCGGCATCCTCTTTGTGAGTTCAGGGCAATCCCCCACACTCCCAGCATAGGTTTGGGAATGTGAATACCCCACGGGTGGCCTGGCCCCACTTCAGAGTGTGCTCATGACTGCTGGGCACCCTCCTGGCCCCAGGAAGAGCCTTACTGCTCACACTTCCCTGGTCAAGGCCAGTCCTCGCAGGGTCCCCTGCAGGTGACCCAAAGCTTAGTGAGGGGCAGGCACACAGTAGGTGCACACAGTAGGGGTCAAATCCTGGTGGTTTTACTCATTCCTTTGAAGACCTTGCATTAGGCTGTATCCTTGACAACCAATCTGCTTCCCTCTGTGTCTGTGCTCCTTGAGGTCACAGGAGGCCCTTTAATGGGATGGAGACATTTTCAGACAAGAGGATGCTCTGGCTGGAGCCACAGGGCTGTCTGGGGCAGGAGTGGTGGAATTTTAGAAAAACAGCATTTGGAGTGCGCTCGTGAGGGGAGAAAAGATAACGGGCATGACAGCACTGTGCTGACCTACCTTCAGCAGAATCCAAACTTACTTCTAGAGAGAAGCAGAGAGCAGAATGCAGAAATACTCATTTCCTGTTTTTATTGTTGGTTACTTAATGACCTTCCTTTGAAAAGCTGCAGTTGTAGAAAGCTAGTTGTCATGGAAACAGGGAGTGCCATGCAGGGAATAGGCATTTCTTTGTCATGTCCAGCTGATGCCTTCAGCCTCTGCTTAGACACATGAATTTATGTGAGAAATTAAATGTCGACTGGAGACATTGCCCTGGAGAGAGGCAGAAAGGAGAGGAAAGATGGCGAGGACCAGGGCAGAGGGAAGGCAAAGGAGGCAAAGTGTTGGACTTGCACCAGCCCCCTGGTTGGAGTGGCTGCTCATGGAAACCACACCCACTGGAGGCAGGTTCCAGGAAGATGGTGCAGGAATGTAGGGTGCTAGGAGCCTCTGAGCATCCCAATCATAGACCAGTTTTCTTCAGAGAGCTCCTGTCCCTTGTCCCTGGAACAGCCACGGGGCTGTGACATTGTGTGTCTTTCTGATGGATTCCAGAAAAGAAGGTTTACATTAATGCTTTGGAAAAGAGTAGTCCAGGTTTTCCCTTTTCTCCCCTTGAGCTGGCACAGCTGCCTTCATTAGGTTTTCTTTTTCTGACCCTCAGAAAATGAGTTCCGGGGTGAGCTGCTGAGTCAGAGGTGGACACAAGGAGACAAAGCCAGCAACTGCAAGACCTCGAGGCTCCTCCTGGGCAGACGCAGCAAGGTGAGGCACCTGGAGGGCAACCCCTGCCCTGCCACACCTCCCCCCCCCCCAGGTCTGGGCAGGGGTCCTTCTCATTTCCAGGCATGGGCATGGAAGTGACTTTCAGTCTGGTCACATCAGTCTAGAGAGAGGGTAAGTGGGGGCTAGGACCATCAGTGATCTGGTCACTGTAAAATTAAAGGAAGAAAAACGACTCTGAACAGAGTAAAACTAAAATATGACAACAGACTGTCACCTCTGGCCAGGTCCCTGCTCTGGATCTGGTCATACCTGGGCTGCGTCCATAGCTGTTGCCCAGGTAGGCTGAGAATCCTTGGTAGACTTTCTCCTTGGTATGTTGATCATGTTTATTTCCATCTTCCCAAGTGGAGGTAGATGGTACATGCCCTTCTCATACCTGCCACCACTAGAATTCAGTGATGGAGGTGACTCAGGGTCCCTGCCTCCCCAGGGATGCTCCCAACCCAGGGTATCCCATATGCCTACAGCCACACCAAGCCTCCAATTCCAGAACTTCCCACGACATACTCTGGATGAAGCTGGATTTGCAAGATCTGGTGACCCTCAGAGATGGAAGTAAAAGTGACAACAGGCTTGTGGGCATTCCTTCCCAGACCTCAGATTCTGGTCTCTCATTTTCCTGACATGGATATGGTCCCCAACAAAGATCCAAGCCATGATGCAGGCCATGGCCACCCAGATGTGATGGCCCAGGGAGTAGTCTGGAAGGGCTACAAAGTTTTAGGTGGCTACTTCACTTGAGGGTGCTTGTAGTTTGCTCTTAAAACCCAACACTTTTCCTTTGAATGTGGTGACTAGAATATATATTCTAATGGGTCTCTTGTAGCACCCTGTTAAGTACTTCCACTCCCACTATTACTCCTGTAGGGTTATCACTGCTATGCTGAGCCATGTTGGAGCCTGAGGCAAAAGGAAAAGTCAGTAAATGTTGATCCTATCTTTCTTTACATTTTTAGTATTTTGTACATCATGTATTTTGATGTTTTGATGTTTTAAAGTATCGCATTAAACTGTTATTTATCTTGTTTTTTTTTTCCACCTTAAATTTGCCTTCTTCATTTGCCCCTTTCCAGCGCTGAGCATTCAAACAGAGATATTGTGACTGACAAAGTTATTTGATGTGAGGCCAGGGGCTCTGGATAACATGTATCTACAATTGTGGGATCTGTGTAAGGGACAGATAGGAAGGTTGCTGTCCCCCTGTGGCTCCAGCTGACAAGCGCAGAGGGTGTTAGGACCTGCTGTGAGCAGCCTGGTGGCCCCTGCTCAGGCTTTCCTGGCAACACTGGCTGTTTCACTGTCTGTTTCTTTAACTGCCCCATTAGAGAGTCTTACTTCTAGTTTGGGCCTGAGTTACTGTTCTGAGCAGAGAAGCTAAGATGCCGGACAAGGAGGGAGGATGTTCCTTTGACGGAGCGGATTTCCAGAAGGACTGTAGGGTGGTATGTGCTGACTGAGGAGGCTGGGGAGGCCAAAGCATGGGAGCAGTGGAGGCCATGGGAGAGCAGAGTGCCACACAGCAAGTGGGGACTGGCTTTACATGGTGGGGGTGGGGTGGTGGAGCCTCAGTTCCTGGAGGGTGGTGGGAGCAGAGGAGTCCCGTGTGAGTGGGTGGGTACTCATGGCTTGGTTTGCTGTGTGCCTCTGGCTTCAGCACCAGGCAGGTGGACAGCTCAGAGATGGGCTGTGAAGGGGCTGTTAGAAAAGATTAGGTGGTTGTGGGTTTGGGGAAGGTGCTGGGCGTTGAGCTCTTTATTTTTATTTTTTAACTTAAGGAGAAAAGGAATAGGTGTTGATGGTAGGTACTTAAACTTCCTCCTGACCTTCAAGAATGAAACATTTGGGCCCCAATCACATAATATTGAATGGAGGACTCCAGGTATGAATCCAGGAGAAGGTTGATTGCATGGACGCTTAGCAGCCCTTCCTCCTGACAAGGGAGGGAGGTGCCACTGGGCATGGCCTTTCTGGCCTGCTTCACTGGATGTTACTAGATTCCTACACTTGGGTAGGTAGATATTCCATTTATGTTCAAGCTTTTTCTTTTTTTTTAATGTTTACTTATTTACATTTGAGAGAGAGAAAGAGCAAGAGAGCACAAGCAGGGGTGGGCCAAAGAGAGGGAGACAGAGAATCCAAAGCAGGCTCCGAGCTCTGAGCTGTCAGCACAGACTCCAACACAGGGCTCGAACCCACAAACTGCGAGATCACAACCTGAGCAGAAATTGGACGCTTAACCGGCTGAGCCACCTAGAGGCCCCTATGTTGGAGTTTTAAACAGATGGACCCAGACATGGCTGCTTTATCAAAGTGTCTACTATATAACTATAATTTTCTAAAAATTTATTTATTTAGTTATTTTTAATTTCCAGTACAGTTAACATATGGTGTTATATTTAAGGTGTACAATGCAGTGATTCAACAATTCTATGTGGTACTCAGTGCTCAGCACGATAAGTGTACTTTTAATCTTCTTCACCTATTTCACCCATTCTCCCCCCTCCCCCCAATACACCTCCCCTTTGGTAACTACCAGTTTGTTCTCCATAGTTAAGAGTCTATTTTTTGTTTCTTTGTCTGCATATAATTAAAAAAAATTTTAAATGCTTATTTATTTTTGAGAGACAGAGAGAGACAGAGTACAAGTGGGGGAGGGGCAGAGAGAGAGGAGGACTCAGAATCCGAAGCAGGGTTCAGGCTCTGAGCTGTCAGCACAGATCCCGACAAGGGGCTTGAACTCATGAACCATGAGATCATGACCTGAGTTGAAGTAGGATGCTTAACCAAGTGAACCACTCAGGCACCCCTGTTTGCATACAATTTTTAATTTGGGGTTGGAGTGAGCCACAATTCCCTGCCCAGAGATGTTAGGAGAACCCCTCCCAAGACATGTGCTAGATAATGCTCCATGGGTTATCCTTTCTACAAACCAAGGCAAAGTCTGCTCTATTCAGCTGCCAGTAGGTCGAACAATGGGTGGGCGTCAGGAGAATTTCAGACATGCATTTGGACACCCCCAAAGAGGCGACAGAACTATAATTTCAAGGAACCAAGGGTGCTGTGGTAGCCATGGTGGGGAGCAGGGGTGTGGGCATGTGATTTAGCCTCACATATCAGAGAATGGAAAGCAGAATGTGTGCAGAGGGTTCCTGAGGTAGTAGAACCTGTACACCTTTGAAGAAGAAAGCTGCTCTTCGGGCTGACTCTTGATCTGTCATACAGGTATGTGCTCGAAAGAACAGGAAGCCAGGAAGATTGTGCAGGTAGACAGCAGCACATGGGACTGACACTGGGGGTTCTGGAGGATTCTATTGGAAAGCTTGATGGGGAGAAGGAGCAAGGAAGACACTTTAATGCTGCTCCCAAATCCTTCAGTGAAGCTTCATCTCAGTGTTAGGTACATGGATCTGCTGGAAGGGCTTCATAGTGGTGATGTGTGAGTTGGGTTGGCATTGCCCTTGGCTGTGCACAATTGAGAGAATAAAACATCCCATATTGCCCCCCCCTTCCCTCCCCTGGAGAAAGGGGACACTGGCAGATGCTGTTGGAGCCAATATGGTAGGTGACAGCCAGTTCCCTGCCACGCCCCTGTTATGTCCCTCTGCCCTCCGCATCCCATGTCACCCCTTCCTTCCAGGCAGGTTTGCCTGTGGTCTCCTGGGAGTCAGTGAGTGCTCCCCTCTCTTTGTCTAGGTCTTCCAGCAGGGAAAACACCAAAATCCTCCCACAGAGACACTATAATCCATATAATCTTGTGGATTTAAAAAATTGTCCCAAGTCCAGTCTAATTTTCCAGCTTTGCTAGCTGTTGGAACACATTCTAAATAAAATGAACACTAACCTGTCTCTCCCTCCAGTCCAGGGGTGGGATGAATGTCCCCAGTGGTCTCAGTGGGTCTGGACCCCACCCAGCTTCAGGGTCTGGTCCCTATTCAGCCCCTTCCAACTGCTCCTGGCCACATTTTGCAGTTCCGGGATCTCAGACATGTTTCCAACTATTGTCATTCATCTTTTCACCTGTCTGTCTGTCCTTACATAATATGTGCTGAACAGTGAATGAAGCCATGGTACCTGGCTCTGTATAGGAGAGGCAATGGCCTTGAAAGCATGAATGAATGAGCTTATTTCAGACTGAAGTGAGGGCCATGAGGGAAATGACAAGGCACAGAATGGAGAGTGAGGGGGAAAGGGTGGGAAAATGGAGGTGCAGGCCTGACTGTTGAGAGGCCACCCAGGGATGCTTCCTGTTTCCCAAGACTGGAGTACCTCCCACCCTGAAGCTATCATCCCTAAGACCCTCAGGTCTTCACTGATTCATTGAGCCTCCTCACTCCCATCCAGGCTCCCAAGTCTAAGCAGTTCCCTCCCTCTTGAGCTCTACCCTGCCACCTGGGTGCTGAGGCTGGCTCTCCTCCTACAGGGGCTGGGGTGGGGGGGGGCGGTGCGGCAGGAAAGCTTCAGTATGAATTCTGTTCTTTGGCCCTTAGCCATCCATGCAGAAGGGCAGGGATACGGCATAGGGTGGAGAGGAAGGAAGCTGGAGTTGTGAATGCCTGGGAAGAGCCAAGAAGAACTGAGAGAGAGAGAAAGAGAAGAAGAGAGGGAGAGGAAGGATGTAAGAGAGAGAAGAGGGAGGGGCACCCCTTCAAGACCACCACGGATGCTCCTGAATGTGGGGGTGAGGGTGGGGCAGACCTGATCTCTGAGGGTAAAGGAGAAGATCGGCACGAAGTCTGTTAAGCATCATTGCACACCTCATGAACAATCTATGACTGGATATTCTCGGACATTGAGAGTCTGCTCTCTCTGCTTTGTGACTGGCTGTGTGTCTGGGTTCTGAGTGCATTTCTGACAACCACAGCCTAAGAATCCAGACAAACCCATAGGTTTCAAGGCTGCATAATTACTGCATTTGCTTTTTTGGTTCCCAAGTTTATAAATGTCCAACTTAAGGAACTCAGTTTTGGCAAGGGTGCTATGCAGATAGGTCTTAAAAGGGGCTGGTCTTTGTAGCATGGTGTTGTGAGAACCGTTGGTATTTAAAAAGAGCATACCTGATTAATCTTGACTTTACAAAAAAATACATTACAGAACAAAATAGTAACACCTTCTTGAATGAGACCCATTATATGGTACTAACAAAGCAAGTTAAAAGGAAGGGTGAAGAGACAATTCTCTTTGGTTAATGGATGTGGCAAAACAGGATGTATCTGCATTTGTAAATTATTCTCCTCCCATAGTTTTCCTATTGAAGAGGGAACTACTGAAATATTTATTAGAGTGGAGTGATGGTTTAAGGGGCACAGGGAAGCTGTTAGACATGCTCCTGGTGGCAGAATGAAGTTGGCTTATGGAAACAGCGCAGACAATGTTCTTGAGAGAGATCACTGCCCCACAGTGAGAGTGGGGGTTGAGGTTGGCTTGGCTGTGACAAGGGGACCTTCTCACCCTCCAGGTGAGAGGCCATTCAGTTATTTCTGGGCTGTACAAAAATAGGGACTTGATTGGCTTGTGCTTGGAACAAATGGTTTTTAAAAATAAATCAGTGAACCACTGGGAAGTGTCTCATTGTCTTTGCACCAGTGAGTGGCCTGTCTTTGTGTGACGAGGGACAGAGGGCCCTGGGGGGCTGCCAGTAAGCCAAGCAGCACAAGCCTCGGCGGTGCTGGGCTGTATGGGCATCAGTTCTCCGTCTACAACACAGGGCGTGAGGCCAGAGGAGAACCCACCTCTGAAGTCTTTCAGTTCTCCAGGAAGGAAAACAACGTAAATCGTAAATCAAGTGGAGCTGGTTTTATCACAGCTTTGCCCAGATGCTTCCGAGGCAGCCACCACTGCTAGTTTCAAACGGCTCAGAAATCAAAGTCTCCCTGCTTCGTTGTTGATGTCCCACGTCATCGGGTCTCACAGATTCATCCTCATATTAAAGAGCTAACCCATTTTTCTTCCTGTGGTTGAGTTTTTTTCCCCCCTTTAAAATCAAAGCTACATGCACCGAAGAGAACTTCTCACTTATTGACCGTTTGATGCAGATAAATTGCAAATGGAAAGGTGCTCAGCAAAATGAATGCCACAGCTGTTAGCTTCATCAATGGGAGCTCGCAGTTTGCAAGCAGCGCCCATTACGCATCCCTGCAACTCTCTCTATTCTCTGCTCTTTGAATAATTTATCTGCAGGAAATCCAAATTGCCAAGGCACGCTTTAACCTAGCAGAATGATTGCCAATTTCCTTGGGAAAACTGACAAAAAAAAAAAAAAAAAAAAAAAAGAGCTGTAGATTGCATTTCAGCTGAAAGCAGGCGCCCGGCAATCAGACGCATTAGCTCCATTGTGCGGCCTACATCGGAAGGCATTGCGCTCGGGCTCAGTGCAGATGACATTTGAAGGCTCATAAATGTAATGAAGTCCCTTTGACACCTGCTCCTCTCTTCACTTTAAATATGAGTCATTGGTCCACGGGGAACCTCTGCTTTAAAAATAGAGATTATAGTAATTGTCTTCCAAGCTTTTGGAAGGCTGTAATAAACGCAGAGCTCATGGCACCGTGGCTCTGCAGCCTGGGGTCGACAGGTTGCATAAATTACCCCAGGTTTTGATTTTTCTTCCTTAACAAATCACATAAATCACTGCATGTTAGTGCCACTGGGGGCAGGGGGGAGGTTCACTTTGCGAATTTTGTCGTACCTCTTGGGGGGATTCCATCTCTTTCTTGGAGGGTGGTACCTCAGCACTTGTCTCTTGCAGGTCTTGAGGCCCTACAGCCCCACTTTTGTAGCCCTTCCTTGCTTTCTCCTGCTTCTCTTCCCTCTGTCTGGCTTTCCCTTTGACGACCTCGGCTACGGCCTGGGACAGGTGGTGAGCCCTGTGGGCCCTGGCTCTCCTGGAGCCTCCTGGGGCCCCTGGGGTGCCTGGGGTTCATCCTGCCAGGCAGAGGTCCCTCCCCACCGGGCCTCTCTCCCTTGGAGACAAGGAATATTTCAGGGGTCCACCCATCTCCTGCCTCTTCATTACATATCTGCCCAGATTTGTCTGGGTGACCTATGTACAGGATGTACATGACCTATGTACAGGATGACCTGTAGCCCCTGGGGGCGTCCCCCACCTCAAGCCTCTCTGTGACCTTTGTCCCCAGGCTTCACCCTCCTTCAGGCTCTCCCTCGACTCCCTCATGGGACTACACAGGCAGTGTTCCCCTTGGAAGTTAGCAGGGGGCAGGGAATGTGGGGTATACTGATGGGCTCAGGTGGGGTGGCCAGAGGATATGAGGGGTTCTCCACTGTGTGGGGTGCCCCATCCCCCTTGGGAAGCTCTACTCACCCTCTCCTGGGAGAAGGGACATCCCTGGGAGGGTGGACTGTGGGTCCTGTCCAGATGGCCCCTTGGCCTGCATTCCTGTTTTTAACCGGCTTTCACCTGAGACTGCTTCCCACCTCTAAAGCTGGGCTATATGGTACAGTGGCCACGGGCACTTAGCATGTGGCCGGTGACACTGAGATGTGCTGTGAATCCAGGAGACATGCCGGGTTTCTCAGAGTTAGCACAAAACAGAATCCAATTCATAATTTTTTATACTGATTACTGTTGAAATGATGTTTTGGATAGGTTAGGCTAAGTAAAGTTTACTATTAAAATCTGCTTCATGTTTCCTTTTCATTTATAACATGACTATTAGAACATTTACAGTGGTGTCATAACTTGCATTTCGTTTCCCCAGGGTGGTGGTGCCTTGGCGGCCCCTGTACCTCTCAGAGCACACGCTCATGGAGTGTAGGAGCACACACTCATCGAGCATAGGAGCACACACTCATTGAGCGTCCCGTCTCACATTAGGGAAGGTCTGCTCAGGCCGCCCGTCCTTGGGCTCTCCCTGGGACGGCACAGTAAAAATTGAAGTCATTTATTTCTGGACACTTTGTGGAGGCCTGTTCTAGTCCCAGCCACCTGTTTCTAAGAGGATGATCCCAGTGTGGTAAGGCACTCACTCCTGTGGGAAGCCGGGCTCTGGGGCCCAGTGGGTGACCTGCCATGGTGCCTTAGGACCTGCCACCCCCAGTGAGTGCTGGGTGGAACCCTCAGCCTTGCCAGGAGGCCATATTCTATGAGACCCTAACATTTATGAAGAGCTGGTGGGTGGGGTAGGGCTCCTGCCTGAGGTTCCTGCTCTGGTGTGTGTGGGGCAGTGGGAGGGCTGGGAGCAGGAGGCAAGTGACGCCCCCCCCCCCCCCACCTTGACTGGTGGTCTCTGTCCTGAAGCATCTCCCCTGTACCTGTTGCTCCTGGTCTCAGGCCTCCCCCTCCTCGGAGCCCACTCATTGTCTTTCTGTGTCACAGATTCACCTTCACCAGTAAAACTTGAGCCAGAAAACGGCTGGAGGTCCAGTGTGGCCCTCGAGGGGTGGTTCTGTGCTGGGTTTCGGTTAACATCACAGTTGTTTTTGCTTGCAGATGAGCTTAGAACATGAGGATAAGCGGGCTCGTACGCGATCCAAGGCCCTCCGAGGTGAGTGCCGTCCCCTCCCAGCTGGGTCTGGCTGTGAGTCCCAGGCCCTAAAGCAGTAAATGTCACTTTCCTCAGGAAAACAGAACCCCACAGTGATGACCAGGCCCTGGGATGCTCCTCCCCTTACGCTGGGCAGTTGGGGTCCATGGTGTCTGGTGGCTTCAGGCCTCTTCAGCCTCAAGGTGCCTAGGAGGGCTGCTGTGGGGTCCAGACAAAGCTGCCTGGGGTGGAGGTGAGGAGGCAGGCAGTCCCACAGAGTGGGGAAAGCAGAGCTTGCCCAGCAGACCTTTCTGTTTGGAACTGAGATGCTGCCAGGCTCCCGTCACCAGCCTCCTTGCCTCCCAGGACGTCAGTCTTGGTGCTGGATGGCCATGGGCAGTTGTCAGATTTAACTGGCAGTGGGGTGGGGAGACAGGGAGCCAAGGCCCTGCTGAACCCTTGGCCAGCCTCACCTCCCTGACTCCATGAGCACACACGGGCCAGGGCTGCGTGTCCCCGTGTGTGGGTGGCCTTCACGGAGGGGCTAGAACACTGAGCTTCTCAGGTGAGCTGCCCAGTTGGACCCTGGTGCATGTTGCCCCCGGTGGCCTACATCACTGAGGGACCAGCCGCTCGGCCCATCTGTTCTCTCTGTCCAGCTTTATCTGCTGGGTCAAGTTTCCTGCTGGAAGCTGACTTCTAGCTGCAATTAGAGAAAGGGAAACCATCCTGGCCCCGAAGGCCCAGAGAGCCTGTATTAGGTGGGGCGTCTGACCCAGTCTGCAAAACTACCAGCCTCTCGTGGGGAGAGTCTGGCACAGCATCAGGTTAGAGGTGGCAGCTCGCTCCACTGGACCCTGCAGGACATACCAGGAGGTCAGGAAAGGACGGGGTTCCATTCTCACTGGGATTGCCTCCGCTTTTTATTCCATTTGTGCCATGAGGGCGATGTGCCTTTTCAATTCGGACTCCCACATGTGTTTCCCTGTTTCTCTCTTTCTCTCACCCAGTGCCCCCAGAGCCCACAGGTGCCGACCTCAGGTAAGAAAGGCTTTCTGCTAGCTCCCAGCATTGCGCATGCCTGTGACCCCGAACACCCAAAATGTCCCACACTGGGCACTTTGGACTGACCAAGCACACCCCTGAACCCCTTTCCTCCTCGCCATGAGTCCAGCTATCTTCACCTTTCTCGGCCCTCCCTCCACCTCTGTCCTGGCCCTACCGTGCAGCCAGCCTCGACACAGGGGCACAGATACGCTCGCATCTGGTCACCACCAGGCCCTGGTAGTCCCCACGGTCCCCAGCCAGCAACAAGGTGCTGTGTTAGTGGGCTTTCACAAATGCTTCTGTGTCTGGTGGTTTGGCCAGAGTTGAGGAAGCTGGCTGTCCAGTTCCCAAGTTTTCCGCTGACTCTAGATGCAGACAGTGTTTTTGTGTGTTGGTGATCTTGTAATGGCTTAGCCCTGTGACTTTCCAGATTCTAGGTCACTTCTCACAAGGCATGAGCACCCTGAGGAGGAAGGGAGGACAGCCTACTGCGGAGATTTGCTGGGTCAGGGCAGAGGGGCCAGGCTCTCCTCCCCAGAGGTCGACTTGCCCTCACCTGTTTGCTTCTGTCCTGGGCTCGGCTCCTGGGGCTGTGGGGGGTGGGGGTGGGGGAGGCCAGAGAGAAAGCCACCCCAGTGCTTGTGTGTAAGGACTGCTCCCCCAGCACCACCCACACATCCTTTGGACTCGCGACTCCGTGGGCCTGGGCTCTTCTGGTGCCAGCCCTCAGTGCTGTTTTGCTCAGACAGCGCTGATGATGTCCTGCAGCCAAGAAAATCAGCCCCTAGTTCTCCCCACCTTTTCTGAGGAGGGGTAGTGCCAATGTGTTCTGGCTCAAACACGAGAGAAGAAAGGGAAGTGATGTTGTTGAGGGTCCCAGTGTGTCAGGTGGGCACCAGGGGCCCCATTTGATTTTCACAAAGTTCCTGTGAGACGAAGCCAGACTTGGACTGCAGCTGAGGTCGCCTGCCAGAGGCTCATCCTTGGAGGAAGGAAGGGCTCCAAGCCCACCCTCTTTCCAATAGCAGCTCTGGTGCTGAGCACACCACAGAGCCCCCAGTGCCCCCCGCACCCTGAGACAGTGGGCAAGGACTGTATCGGCTTGGTGCTCTGTCCATGCCCAAGGGCCACGGTGACAACCATACCCCAGGGGGGGTTTCTGTGATCTTCCAGACTCCCAGCTGGGGACAAACAGAACAGTCTAGTTTCCGAGGGTCAGTGATGTTCCTTCCCTGCTCTCTCTGCCACCAGCCTGGAACAGTTCTTCCTACGTAACTGCATCAATCCAGGGCATCAGCGCTTCTCAGTTCTTAGGGGGAAAGATTCTCACTAAACTGAACAAGCCTGGGGCCAGGACTGTCATCGTCGTCTTCTTCTATTTCTTCTTCTAAATTTATTTTTATTAAAAAAATTTTTTTCAATGCTTATTTATTTTTGAGAGACAGAGAGACAGAGCATGAGCAGGGGAGGGGAGGAGACAGAGGGAGACACAGAATCTGAAGCAAGCTCCAGGCTCTGAGCTGTCAGCACAGATCCTGACTGGGGGGCTCGAATGAACTCACCAACTGTGAGATCGTGATCTGAGCCGAAGTCAGACACTTAACCGACTGAGCCACCTAGGTGCCCCGTCTTCTCCTCCTCTTCCTCCTCCTCCTCCTTCTTCTTCTTAATGTTTATTTATTTTTGAGAGAGAGACAGACAGAGCATGAGAGGCGGAGGGGCAGAGAGAGAAGGAGACACAGAATCCGAAGCAGGCTCCAGGCTCTGAGCTGTCAGCACAGAGCCCAACGTGGGGCTCAAACTCATGGACTGTGAGATCATGACCTGAGCCAAAGTCAGACGCTCAACTTACTGAGCCACTCAGGCACCCCAGGACTGTCTTATTCTTCACCAGACCTGTTGATGAGTGGCTTTTGCCAGCCAGGGAAAGGCGAGGACCCCAGAGTGTCCCAGCATCCCTCTAACTGTTGAGGCTATAAGTTGGTAACAGAAAGGAAGGGGCACAAAGGGAGGCCACATACTCAGAGCCCAGGTGTGTGGCGATCTCTGCTATACCTGCACAGCATAGTGTTGCTCTTAGGACACAGTTCCCAGGGCTATTATTGTCCTGTTTGTGAAGTGGGGAAACCGAGGCTCAGAGGGCTAAAGTTTGTCCAACCACAAGAGCTGAATCACACACTCCACTGCTCAAAGCCCTAGCCTCAGTCACAGGGTGGGAGGGTTAGGGTGGAAAGGCAGCCAGACCAGGCCGATGGAAGCTGCACAGAACACGCTTTCCCTGAGCACAGGGTTAGCTCGCTGGAGGGGAGGTGCCCTCTCTGATGGGTGGACCAGTGGATGGATGTTCAAAGGGGCAGGAGCACAGGGTGAGAGCTGGTTTCCAGGAGGAGGTACCACTTCCCCTGGGCCGTGTGACGTTCAGTGGGGACATCTTCAGGACAGTGAAGGGGAAGAGGCTGGGCATAGCACCTGAGGAAGCTCTGGGGTTTGGTAATAACGGTTAATTTTGGCAACAGATGAAGTTATGGCGGCAGTTGGAAAGGCAGATCCAAAGGGCTAGGTATTCTCTCATAATTCTGCAATAGCAGAACCAAAAATGACTCTGAAAATAGATTTGTTTTGAAATATTCTCAGAGAGGACCCAGCTAGTGCATGGGAGAGGGTTGCGTGAGCACCTTCATTTTTTATGTGGTCTCAACCTATTTACTTGGTGATAGTGAGACCCTTATATTTTTTAGTGGGGAAACTAGGGACAAACGCATTGATGTCTGCTAGCAGCAAGGTCTTCGGCAATTCTTCCGGTTTTGGGGAATGGCTGTTTGGAGTGAAATGGAGGGGTCTATGCCAAAAAACTGCCCATGTCCTGCCGGGAAGGTGCCAGTCACTCCTGTGTTCACAACCGTGCACTGGCCGTGAGCTACACGTGGGGTTGTGATCTGTGGTGCCCTCGCGGCTCTCACCCCTTTATTTGCATGTCAGCCGCCCTAGGCACCTTTGCGCCACAAGAATGGGCAAATGCTGCAAGCCAGGACTTCTTCCCCCTCTGGCACGGCAGCGGCTGTGCTGCACAAGCAGAAGAGACCCCCGTCCTGGTGAGGTGTACACGAAAGACGCCAGCACAGGGAGAGAACTCGCTGGGACCTGGAAGAGAAACGTGATGTTAGACGAAGTCATGCAGCATCACTGGAAGGGGTGCTGCGTTAGGGTGAAGCTCCACTTGGGGGCTCGCCACACGGATGAGGGAATGATGCCTCCCAGAACTTGCTGCCATCCCCTGCTCCGGTCTGTCTCTTCCCCAGCTCATGCAGAGCTCCCAGGAAGCTGCTTGTTCTCGGGGCAGTGGTGTGGCGGCTGTTGTGATGAGAGCAGAGCAGAAGGTTGGCCAGGAGTGGGTGAGGCCCTCATCGCCTTCTCCTGCCTCTGGAGCCCACTTTGCTGCTCCGTGCCCTGAAGTTAATACTGAGCGCCCAAGAGAGAGCAAATGGATCTGGTGTTTTTCCCCTTCACGTTAGTAAAGAACCAATAGACACTTCATTTGTGTCTTGGTCAGGGCCCATCTGCCGTCACACAACCTCAGAGTGACTCTGCTAGAGGCGACGGCTAGTGTGAAGTTGGGGCACCCAACTCCTTTGCAGACGGAAGCGGTTGGACCCCTTCTGGAGCCGCCTCCAGGTTCCAGGAGAGTTGCCCATCTGTCACCACTGCACCCTGGTTCCCGCCCAGCCCACCTGACCTCAGCTGAGGGCCTCCTGTGAGCCAGTGGTCAGCTCCTGCCTATGGGACAGATGGGAGTGGGGGCGGAGTTCTCCACCTGTCTCCAGGGGGCTGGAGGGAGGCCAATCCCTTGGAGGAACGGGAGCTGAGTGTGGGGCTCCAGCTGGGATCTGGCTCCTCCTGGCCTCAGCCTCGGCCTCGACTTCCCTTGACACCTGTTGTCTATGTTCAGACACCTCAGAGAGGTGGCCCGGACCCTGCTCAGTGCTGACTGTGAGTAGGCAGTCTGTGAGCCTTCCTGACCATCTCTCCGTCTCTGCCACACTCAGGGAGCCTGGGGGGTTCAGGGACAGGGTTTGGCTGGGTCTTCCTCATCCCACATGCTGGGAAGAAGCTCCAGATGCCTGGAGCTGGTGCTGCTTCCACACTCTGGCCCTGAGCACCCTCTGGGCCTCAGCGACGCCACGCTGGGGAAGCTTGTAGGGGAAGCTGTGTGAACTGGGAGGCATAGGCTGCTGGCATCGCAGCCCCTGGGCTTTGGTCAGGTCTCACGTTGCCCTTGTTGGACGTTCCCTTGGCTGCTGCGTGGAGGGCAGGAGCGTGGGGGTTCCAGCCTCTCCTCCCAGAGTGGCCCTCACCTGCTCCACACACGTGGGCTCCCAGCCTATCCTGCTCCATTTAGGCTGGAGGCCAGGACTCTTCTGAACTGGCGGGTGGAGGTGTGGCTTGGAGCTGGTGACGTGTTTGGGGGCAGTGCCAGTGGCCTGCAGGCCTCCACGGCAGCTGTCACATAATTGCCTGATTAACTCAGTGATTAATCGGCTAATTGGGACCTCAGCTTCAAATCCCCAATAACAAGGACCTTTTGTGAAAAGTCTCAAAGCTAGCTCTTGAGAGAGTGAAAGCAAGCATGGGGCATAGATTTTAGAATAGACAGGCTGGGGGCAGCGCTAAGTCCTGTCTGTCTGGAAAGGAAACCCACAACGAAATGTGGCACGTCTTCCCTCCCTGTCTCCCATTCTCTCCCCACTTCCTCCCTTTCCTCCTTTCCCCTTCTTCCCTTTCTCCTTTCCTTTCTAACTTTTAAACGCATGAAAACCAGCACTGAGATCAGCCATGGTGGCCATGGGCTGCAGAGAGGGCCTCAGGGACACTGTTGCTTCCCCTTGCTACCCCGAGGGCTGTTGGTGAGCTCAGGGTGGGTGGGGCTCTGTCTCCACAGACTGTTCTGTTTCTCCCCGACCGGTTGATAAGTGTGGCCTGCGTGGCTACTTGGGCCCACAGTGCTCTGCAGTCAGGTCCGTGATCAATCAAATTAGAAACTATCAGGTGTGTCTAGACAGAAGTCTAGGGCCATGCCCCTTCTGGTGCCCACCCCGTCCTTCCCTCGCAGGATCTGGGAAAGCCTGATCTGCGGTGGGGAGCTCTGACCCCGTGATGCCAATCCTAGATCTAAAACCTAAAAACAAGGTCTTCCTGTCTTGGGCACCTGGGGACGGCCCCTCCCAGGAGGAGCTCAGGTGCCCCTCCTCTGGGTGATCTCCCATGATGTCTCTGTTTCTCCGGGCATCAATTTGCCATTCCGGACAATGAGGTGATGGCAGCTTCTTGCAGTCTGTGGCTTGTGGATGTGCTCAGCAGCCCACAGGACCGTGGCCTCGCATGGAGCTGACTCTAGAAGAGGGTTGGGTGGCGTACCCTGTGCCCACGATCAGAAGTTTCCAGAGCTTTCTGTGGTTTGGTTCAGTGGGGAGACAGATGACAGTGGAGAGTGGGGAACTCCTGGGGGCCGCACCTTTAACCGCATTTCCTGGCCCCCGGGGGGGAAGCACGAGGCCCAGCAGCACCCCCACCCACATCTGATGGCAGTCTCTGGGTCATCAGCCTTCCTGGACTCACCTTCCTGCACCAGGCTGCAGGTTCTGGAGGAGGGTCGCAGCTGGGGGCCTGTAGCTTGGGCCAGGCCTGGATATTTACATCGAGCCGTTCCTGCCTGGAGGTACTTGCTTACTTTGCCAGGCCAAGGGCATGCCTGGCAGGGGCTGCAGGCCTCACAGCACCAGCGATGGCCATGGAGAAGCCCAGTGTTTCTGCTCTGCCCTTGGGCCAGCCTCAGGTGCTGGTTCTGGGGGCTCCACAGAGGGTCCTGTGTCCCAGCTGCTTGGAAGCCTGCAGTTCGCCTGCAGTGGGAAAGACTTATCCACAGAAAAAAGAAGCCATCTAGGAGGCGCCGATGTTGGAAGTCTTGGTCTCGTACATACAGATCTTTAATTAAACACACTCATAAAATTGTAATGAACCATTCGTTTATTTAAATGGGGTGAGTTATTTCATTAATTTTTAGCAAACTGCAAGCAGCCATTCTGAGACGCACTGTTTGGAGACAATCTTCTGCTCCTCAGGGTGAGGGCCTGGGGTGGGCGGGTCCTTCCACTGAGTGACCAGTCCTGCTTGTCTCCCCCCAGCTGCCCCACCCCAGGGTGCACCGGCTCAGGACACATCCGGGGCAAGTACTCCAGGCACCGCAGGTAAGGTAAGGGGGTTCCTGGGAGAGATGTTGGGCTGCTGGGGAGCTGGAACCCCACTCCTGGCCCTTTGTAGATCTAGAACCTTCCATTTCCACCTGCGGCTGCTGAGGCCGGTGTGGTCATGGCACGTCATACCGCAGTCTCTCTGTTGGGGGCTGTAAGGCTGGATGAGTCCATGGGGGAGAGCTCAGAGCAGACCTCGTACACACTGATGACCCAAATGACCTGGTTGTCGCTGTTGTCATCCTGGGGTGTCAGCTTGACTTCAGTGGGTGAGGGTGTGCAGGGTCTGGAGGTGGAGAAGGAAGGGCGCCGGGGACCCTGCTGACCTGCTTGGTGGGAGGAAGCGGGCTGTGTCCGACAGAGGGTGTGAAGCAGAGCTGCCTGGGGCCAGTCTCCTCCCCCTCCCAACAGGGGGTGCCGTTGGGATGGGACTGCTGAGGTTAGGTCTCATGAGAGAAGCAGGAAATAATCTAAGTTTTTAATGTGGACAATTAATGTAAAATTTTAAACACATCAGCCTGCCAGTCTTGAATGTGGGGCTTCTGGCTTGGGTTGGTGATGAGACGCAAAGACAAACTTTCACAACAGGGAAAGGGGCTGCGGAGGGTGAGGGGAGGAGCCGGAGGGAGGACCCCCCAGGGGGTGTTGACAAGGTGGCCCCTGGCCTGGTCTCCTTCCTCCCAGTTTGCAGAGCTGCCCTCTGGCCAAGAAGAGGAAGCTGGAGGGTGCCCAGCCAGAGCACCTGGTGTCCAAGCGGAAGTCCCACCCCCTGAAGCTGGCTCTGGACGAGGGCTACAGTGTGGACACCGACGGCAGTGAGGATGCTGAGGTGAAGGACGCCTCTGTTTCGGATGAATCGGAAGGAACTCTGGAGGAGGACGAGGCTGAAATGTCAGGACAGGAGGAGATTCATCGTCCTGAACCAGCTGAAGGTGCTTTGTGGCTCTTTCTCCCCTGAAATAAAGGGCGCTTAGTGTGGCCCTGGAGAATCACAGCCTGTGAGTGGGGAGGGGGCCCACTCTGAGTCAGTGAAAGGGCTGCCGAGGAAGCCATTCCTGAGAACAAGCGAGGTCTTGTCCTGACATTTGTTGGGGCTTCCTGGAGAGGGGCTGGTACAGGGTGCTTGGGGGGTCTGTGGGCGCATCTCTGTGCGAACACTGTGTGCATGACTGTGGATGTGTGCCTATGTGCATATGAGAGATGGATGGACAGATGGACATGGGCTGTGCGTCTGTGCTTGGGGGAGGGTCTCATGTACAGCAGAGGGGGATAGACCCCACTCCACTTGGCGCTGGGAAAGAATAGCCTGGGGGTGGGAGTGAGGGGTCTGCTTGGCATCAGATGAGACTCGGTGGGGGTGCCCAGGGAAGCCTGGAGTGGCAGGGGGAAATGAAGGGATTCCTTGTTTCACTTTCTTCCCTGTGGGGCTCAGCAGCACCAGCCTCGTTGGGGCACCCAGACTTTGGCAAATGCTGGTGTAAAAGTGTCCATGTCCCCCGAGAACGCCGGCAGACTACAGAACCCTGGGGGTGGGACTGAGACCTGAGGTCCAAACCCCCCAGCACCCCCCACCCCAAAGCTGCCTGTGTCTTCTGAATCTGCAGGGTCTGAGATGGGGCTTTATTTTGTTTTGGAGCCAATTCAGGGAGAGTCCTTACACCCACCTCCCTCCCGAGTCTTCGGTTGTGTCTCAAGCGGTGTGTGGCCCCAAGGGCTCTAGGTAGAAAGGACTAGTTTGCCTGCTCTCTTACCGAGGAGTGAGTTTGGGGTCTGGGCACCGGCCCTGGCTGGGCTCCTCTGGGAATGGTCAGACGGCAGGGCTATCTCCTGCACCCTGGACACTCCTGCCGACTGTCCTCCAGGGCCTGTGTGTGGTGAACACCTGCTACGTCATAGCCATGGCAGTTAAGAGGTTCAACTTTGAGTCTTTTGAAAACACAAATTCATTTAGTACTTGTTAATTATGGGGCAATTAAAAAAACCCGATGGTGCTTTAAGCTCCATCTTATGAGATGCAGGTTTACTTGATTTGAGAAAGTAAACATCGAGGGGAGGACCATTAGTAAAACATATCGGAGTATTCCTCAGCTTCAAAGACAGCAGTGACTACTCCATCTAGGACTGAAAATAAGTTCACCGTGTCTCCAGGTCCAGGCAGAGGGGCTGGCAGAAATGACCACAGCCCCAGGCTGTGCTGGGACAGCCTGCCTCTTGTGCTCTTCACACTTGTTCCCGATTTTGTGCAGGAAGGAGCCCTGTCAAGCCCCACTTCGGATCCAACCCTATCAGCAGCCCCACGGGCCCCACCAAGGGCAGCTACAGCAGTTATCAGGAGATCATCGCCACTTCTCTCCTAAATTTGGGCCAGATTGCTGTAGAGACGCTAGTTGGGGAGGATTTGGGTCAGGTGGCCAAGCCGGGCCCCGGTGTTGTGCACCTGGTGCAGGAGGAGACCGAAGAAGGGGCCACCAGTGATGAGGGGGAGAAGGACGTGTTCATCCGGCCAGAGGATACAGAGGAAGTCATGGAAGTCACCAGGGAACGCTCCCAGGAGCTGGGTCCCCAGTCTGGGGAGGGCATGGTCAGTGAGGAGTCAAGCAAGATGAAAGTCAACCTGGGTAATGAGGAGGAGGAGGAGGAGGAAGAGGAGGAGGAGGAGGAGGAGGAAGAGGAGGAGGAAGAAGAGGAGGAGGAGGAAGAGGAGGAGGAGGAAGAGGAGGAAGAGGAAGAAGAGGAGGAGGAGGAAGAGGAGGAAGAGGAAGAGGAGGAGGAGGAAGAAGAGGAGGAGGAAGAGGAGGAAGAAGTAGCCGCTCCCGATGTGATCTGTCAGGAGGATGCCCCCCATGCCCCCACCCAGAAGGCCCCGGAACCCCGGCACCCAGCATCTCCCAGCCCCAAGCCCGAGTACTCTGTCATCGTGGAGGTGCGCTCTGATGATGGCAAGGACGAAGACTCGCGCTCCCAGAAGTCTGCAGTCACTGATGAGTCAGAGATGTATGACATGATGACACGTGGGAACCTGGGCCTCCTGGAGCAGGCCATTGCCCTGAAGGCTGAGCAGGTGCAAGCCGTCTGCGAGCCAGGCTGCCCGCCCACCGAGCAGGGCCAGCCGGGCCCTGGTGAACCGGGCAAGGTGGTGAGGCCTCTGGATGCCGCACGGAAGAACTACTGCAGCAAAGGTAGGGCTGGAGGCCCGGGCCTGCACACCCACCCTTAATGCCTGCGTCCAGGGTTGTCCCCAGCAGGCCTGGATGCGGGCTGAGTGAGAGGCATGCTCACACTTCTCACAGAGGGCGATCCAGAGACAGACACAGGGCTCCAGGTGGGAGGAGGAGCGTGGGAGGGACAGTGAGCTGGCCCCAGCACCTCAGGCACAGCCCGGGGGGCCCAGCTGGGTCATGGAGAGACACAGGCAGACCCTGGGGGGACACACCTGGGTCATGAAGAGACTCGAGTGAGCCCTGGGGAGCCCCAGCTGGAAGACAGGTGGGGACACAGGGCCCAGAATTTCTGGGAATCCTCACGTGAGACAGGCCTGGGGCAGATACTGAGGGACACAGCTCTCAAGGGGACACCCTTCAGAGTGGCACAGGTGTGGGGGACAGCTGCTTGGGAGCCCAGATTCAGGCCAGCACAAGTCTTGGGGGAACACAGACACAAGGAGACCTAGGTAAATGTGATACACATTTAGGGACAGGGTGTTGAGGCCTGTGTAGGGTATCAGCCTGAAGGTGGTGGGCTTGGGGACCACAGATCAGGGCGGATATTGGTGGGACACTACTGGGGAGTGGCATGGCTGGGGGACACAGGCAGAGTGACAGCCCGGGTGCAGGTGTTTGGGTGATGCAGGCCTGTGGGACATTGGGGGGACCCAGACGCAGGGTGCCTTGCCTTCAGGGGTAGAGTTGAGGGCGCGGGCCCAGGGGACAGAGCCTCAGGGTGAGGCAAACAGCGGTGCTGGAAGCACCTGGCAGTGGGCGAGATGCGACTGATGTCGAGGCACCGCCACAGCGCGAGCCCGGCTAGAGCCCGTGTGGCAGCGGTAGCAGCTCAGGAGGCAGGCTCCGGGGATCATTTGTGATGACCCTGCCTGCTAGGTTGGTGAAGGTCCAGCTTCCTGCCTGTTTGAATGTGAAGAGGAAGAGCCAGGGGTCCTGCACTTTAGAACCCGCTCGGGTTTCTGCCTCAGCCGGGGTGGGCATTCTGAGTGTGGTTGTGTGAGTTCTGTGTTCTCCCCAGGGGAACTGCTCCACCTAGGAACTTCTCTGGGACACTGGCTGTGCTCTGGGGATCATCTGTGTCCTGGCAGGTGTTCCCTTCTGGCCCCCACACTCAACAGTGACCTCTCTGGGCTTGCAAAGCCTAGGTGAGGTCAGCAACTGAGCTTTGAGTTTAAGTTTCTGCCCAGGCATTTATATTAGTCCTGTGACTTTGGGCAAGTTAACTTCTTTGTCCTCGTCACTTTGTCAAATCCAAAGGACATATCCTGGCAGGGACCTCGTCACATCTTTCACCTCTCTGTGCAGAGGCTGGACCTCAAGGCATGGGGGCTCTTGGAGGCATGGCCCCACCCTGAGTGGGACTCACACAAGTCAGGAGGAGCAGGGAAAGAGGGCACCAGCTGCTACCTGGGTTGTCCTCTTTAAAATGCTGCACAACTTACTACATGTTTGGGCAGTTTACAAACTTACAGTTTGGGCAGCTTCTGGGCTTTTCCATGAGGACAGTTGATGTGGACCAGTTTCTTCAGAACTAGCTAGCCATCCCCTGGTCCCTCTCAGGCTCTCGGGCAGTCTGGCCACTCTCCTCTCTGGACAGCCAGAATGAAGAGTCATGGCTGTTCTGTCCTCCTCCCCACTTGGCTTTCTGGCTACCCTCTAACCGATGCCTCTTGTGTGTTTAGATCCCTCCAGAGCTGAGAAGCGCGAGATCAAGTGTCCAACACCAGGCTGTGATGGCACTGGCCATGTGACAGGGTTGTACCCTCACCACCGCAGCCTATCTGGTTGCCCCCACAAGGACAGGATTCCCCCGGAGAGTGAGTAGCTATGCACAGCTCAAGCCATCTCTGGTGTTTGGATGATGTAGCCCCCCACCCCCACCCCCATCCCAGGGCCCTGTCCCTTTGGATTGGCACTGTCCAGGTGCCCAAACTTGAGTCCTACATGGCCGGGGATATGGAGTGTGCCCATTTACCTACCTTGAGATGGCAGCCAGGGTCAGGGCCCCCAGGAGGGCCTGCCACAAACACAGGTACTCGGGAGGGAGGAGGAGCCAGCAAGCCAGGGAAGAGCCAGCCATCTGTGCTCTGAGGGTCACGAGGAGAAAGCCTAAGCTTTTTCACTCCTAAGCTAGAGGCAGTAATTGTGAGCATTCATTTCAAAGGGTGACTCACAGAACAACCAGGGGGTTTGAAGGCGAGGGAAGCAGGGGCCACAGCGGGAGGGAGTGTGCCTCGACTGGGCTGAGGCTTGGGAGCCACTCTGGGTTGCTGCTCTAAGTTGCCGCCCTGCAGAGTTGGAGACTTCAGATGGGGCTCCTCCATGTTCCTTGGTGGGGCTCACCATCTCCCTCTCCCTGGTTCTCTTCCAGTCTTGGCTATGCACGAGAATGTGCTCAAGTGCCCCACTCCTGGTTGTACAGGTCAAGGCCACGTGAACAGTAACCGCAACACGCACAGAAGGTACTTGGGCTGCGCTGGGAGTGGCGAGGGCTGTGTGGTGGGGTGGGCGGGGCTGTGGGCCGAGCCCTGGCCTGGGATGGGTGCAAGGTTGGAGCAGGCCCCTTGGTGGGGAGTCAGCGTGGCACCCAGAGGCATGGTCGCTGTGGTGGGGTCCTGAGAGACCAGAGGGCGGCTGCAGGGATGGGTATGTGCTCTTCAGAGAGGCCTGCTGCCTGTCGGGAAAGCCAGGTGGAGGCTGTGAGACGTTTGGGAAGCTTCTGCACTCTAGCTTTTGCTCGTGGTGGGCCTTGGCTGGCCAGGACCAAGCTCTGGGCTACACTGTGGCTTCTGAGACCCAGGTAGAAGCGAGACTCCCATGATGCACTCAGGGTTTAGCCATCTGCTGTTTTCCACAGTGAGAGGTGACCACACCCCCCACCCTTGCCTGGAGCGCCTTGGGCAGCAGGGCTGTGATGGGATGTGCTCTCACAAAGGAGGCAAGAGCTTTTGAGTCACTTCATTGAGAAGAGGCTAAATTCCTGAGCCCTTTTGTGACTAGTCACCTTTCCAGCAGCCGTGGTCAGCTCTGTCCTGACAGATGAAGTTGCTTCCCTGATGTCCCAGGTTGGGTGCTTCCCTAGGAAGGGCTGGAGCCTCTTGCTGTGGCCCTGGTACAGCCTGTAACCTCTAGGGTTAGCACCCAGGTTGTGTGGCCCATGGGGCCCTGGGCTTCCCTGAGTTGAGTCAGAGACGTGTTGGCATATCGGGGGAGAGCAGGGAGGTGAGAGGCAGGCCCATTGCCCAGACCTGCCTAGAGGAGGTGCCTTTGCCCAGAGCCCTGAAGGCTGTTAGGATGTACTTTGTCTGTGTGCATCATTGCTTAGAATTTCCCAAAGCAGAAAGTGACTGTGCAGCTGCTACCTTGAGGGCTTGAGGACAGGCCTGGAGAGACAGGAGCCTTCTCTGGGCTCCTGCTGGTGTCTGTGGGCTTCTGGGCTTGGACAGGCAAGATCTGAAGGAGAATGCTCAGCTGCCCTCCTTGCCTTTTCTCTAGTTTGTCCGGATGCCCCATTGCTGCTGCTGAAAAATTAGCCAAATCTCATGAGAAGCAACAGCCGCAAGGGGGAGATCCTTCCAAGAATAGCTCCAATTCAGATCGGATCCTCAGGTGAGTGAATTGAGCCACACAACTGAAGGGGCTGCCTCCCAAAATGGTTAGAGGGGGCTTCCCACACGTGCATGTGTGTGTATGTGTGCGTGTGTGAGTGTTTATGCTTGCATGTGTGTGCATGTGCATGTGCATGTGCATGTGTGTGCTGATGCCCTCAGCTGCCCTCAGGGCCTCCCAGAGGACAGTTTCTGGGCACACACAGGACAGTGTCTGACATCTGCCCCCCTCACCGGTGCTTCGGCTGTGGCACAAACACCCACGAGGCTGCCCCTGCCTTGCTCTCCCCAAAGGCGTCTGATCTCACCGCTTGAGATTACTCAGGGATTTGTTTGTGGAGACGCTGGTCCTGTCTCCAGAGGGAAGAGCACACCAGCCGAGGGTCACTGCTGTCCAGAAGCACCGGAACTGCTCCTTCTGGCTGTCTCACTCCAAGGAAGGACCATAAACCAAGGGAGAGAAGTGGGTGCATGTGGTACCCTTCAGAGCATTGGCCCCAGAGGTTCTGAGGCAGCAGTGGGCCTGTGTGTGTGTGCGTATGCATGTGTTCACGTGTGCACACGTGTGTGCGTGCATGTAGACATGTGTCAGCAATAAGGGGGCTCCTGAAAGAGCACTCAGAATGCATTTGCTTAGCATTCCTGCCATCCATGTGACCCTGTGAAGCGGGTACCACAAGTAAGGCCAGAGTCTTGGGAACTTGCCCAAGGTAACACCTACTGGCTGGGGGAGTTGGCACTAGCCCCCGGCCAGCTTGGCTTCAGGGTCTTGTTCTTCAACATAGTTCTCTACCCGTTGGGTGATTCCCTTACCCCACCCCTCACTGTCCTCTCTCAGCGGACACGCTGCTTCCTGTTTCTCTGAGGGACTAGGATTCATACATTCTTCCCCTTCCTCAGTTTTCCAGACCACAGTTCCATGTCTGCCTCCCAAAGGAGAATGTGGGAGATGAGGGCCACTGTACCCTGAAAAGGCCTAACACCTGGAAGTCACAGACATGGGCAATAGCATGAACCCTGGTCTGGAGAGGGGCCCGCCTCCTTTCAGAGCCCGTCCAACCCTGGTGTGTGCCTGGCAAATTCTCAACCAGAGGAACTTGGCTGCCCGCCTTGACCTGCTCTGTGGGTCCCATGTGTGGAGTCTCTGGGCGGGGCCAGGGCCGGGGTCGGGGCCTCACCTTCCTGTGCTTCCGTCTATGCGTGTCTTTGGCCCTGCACATCCAGTTGGCTTCCGTCCACCTGTTGGCTCTTAGGATGGTTGGAAGCGGCTCTTACCTTCATCCTGTAACTGCTCTTTCCAGCTTCCTGCCATTTACTATCTCGATTCTTTTCCTGCCTCAATCTAAGTCACTGGTAACATGCCAAACCAGCAGGCAGGTGAGGCCCAGTGAGCCCAGGGTGGGGGGCAAGGAGGCTCCAGACATGGTGGCTGTGCCCCCAGGAAGTCTGACCTCCATTTGTTTGCCTGTAAAAGTGGGCAACAATGTTTTCTTGTGGGTTTCGAAAGTATCTCATGAGGCTTGAACAAGATAGTGATGTTTTGCTTCCCCGGGCCGTGGTGAGGAACCTCTCCAATGGTCGTGATGGTGACCAGGATGCAGAAGCCTTCTGTTCAGGTTCTGTTCATTCTGCGTGGCCATGTTTCTGGGTGTCACGCCCTGGGGTGTGGGGAGAGCCTTTGCAAATCTCTGCTAGTGTCACAGACACTGAGTCTTTGCTGTGGGATGGAGCCTTGGCCCAGGAAGCCATGGTACCAATGTTAAATTTAGGATTCTCTTTTCTCCTGGGAGGTGCCTGAGCACACTCCAGTAACTTCTTCAGATGCTACCAGGCCCTTCCACCCTCCTTGGGGAAGGAGAACGTGCCCATGCTTGGGGGTATCTGCTTTTCCAAGGTCCAGACTCAGAGCTGGTCTCTTCATGGTTGCAGGTCTTTCTGTCACCAGGCTCCTGTTTTGGGGCCACATGCAAGTTCTTGTAGTACTCAGCCCCTTGAAGACCTCACCATTGACCCCTTCTTAATTCTTGTGATCCACTCTTTTCAGACTGAAGTCATTTCTTGGTTCAGACTCTTGGTTCATCTTGGTTCAGATGATGAACTGAATGCCTGCAGTGGCCTTTTCGTTCCTGTCCTTAACTCTTTCAGCCCCACCAGGGCTCTTCTCAACTGCCTTCGAGCAAAGGGTAGTGAGGGCTAAAGCTGAGCTGGGCCCTCCCTGAGCCTGATTCTCAGAAACACACCCCGTCCCCTCTAGATGCCCTGACTCCCTCCTCACTGGGGAGCTCTGTTATTCCACCAGGAGAATTCTGTCTAGGTGTGGCTAGCCACCATCCTAGGGATGCCCCCGTAGGGTTGCCTGCCAAGGACTCATACCTCTTGTAGCAGAGCAGTTTGAAACCTGCTCTCCTAAGTTCTGGGGCAAAGTCTAGGGCCCTCCCTCTCTGGCTAATGCCGTCTGCAAGGGCACATGGCATTGTTTCTCCAAGGTTCCAGTTCTTCATATAGATCAGGTCCCAGGCACCGTTTAGTAGAGGGACGTGGCGGAGGGTCTCTATGCACAAAGGGTTCTGAAGGGTTCCTGCCCAGGCTGTGGGATGGGGCATGGGGTCCCTGAGCCCTGTCCTCATGGTTCTGCACCTCTATCCGCACCTCAGGCCCATGTGCTTTGTGAAGCAGCTTGAAGTCCCTCCGTATGGAAGCTACCGGCCCAGTGTGGCCCCTGCTACACCCAGGGCCAACCTGGCCAAGGAGCTGGAGAAGTTCTCCAAGGTCACCTTTGACTACGCAAGTTTTGACGCTCAGGTTTTTGGCAAACGCATGCTTGCCCCAAAGATTCAGACCAGCGAAACCTCACCTAAAGCCTTTAAATGTAAGTAGGGGAGATCTGCTCCTGGGAGACGCAGGGTTTGAGAGATGGGGGAGGAGGGATCCCCTTCGCCAGGAGCATGTAGGGAATCTCTCCCCTAGGAGGCCCTAGCTGTCCCAGTGTCCACTGAGGTGGCTTTCCCAGGGTCTATATTTCCCCCATGTTTCTGCCACCATGTTCCCCATCAAGCTTGATGTATCTCTTCACTATTTGTGAAAAAAACAAACAACCCCCCCTCCCCCAAATAAAAAACAAAAAACAAAAAACAAAACAACCCAAGTCCTTTATGGTGTGCATGTCCAAAGGCTTGAGAATAACTTCCTTGATACAGTCCACTCTGCAGGGGCTCAGACAACTCAGCCAGACTGTGCTGAGCCTGGGTGCCTGACAGAAGCTATTCGCTTTCCTGCATGTGGACCATCTTGCTGGATACAGTGTGTTGTGTTAGCCACAAGTGTTCTGGATACTTGTAACTAACAAAATGCATTCCTACAGACTTTTGAGAAAAATCCTGCCTTACTGTTTTGGTTTCTCAGTGTACTAATCTGTGGGTTGCAAGCCCCTTAGCCCTGGAAACACATATGAAATGGAAGTGTGCCCATGAGATTGGAACTGGCATCTCGGAGTGGGTATTTGGCCCTGAAATGCAGCAGTGAGGAGTTTCTGTCATGTTAATAATGAAAATCCTAACTGATGCAGCTGCCAGCTACAGTGTGGACACCTCTTCCCCTTGTTAGGGCCAGGGGTTCCCTGCCACCATGTACAGGCAGCAACAAACACTCACAAGGAGCTTTTCGTATATCTGGAAACTTACTGGTGATATTGTGATATCAGAAATGTCATGCTTGAGAGTCACTTTATGACTACCGTACAATTTCTGGAAGAGATAACATTTTATGTCCTCATTTGTCACGTTTATTTGAACAGTAATGTTACTTTATTGAAGTGGTATTATGGGGACACCAAAATCAGCCTTTTGAGATGTTGTGACAAAAATTTTTCTACTTGAGCAATAGTCCCATACACTCCTCCTCTTATAGAATTCTTTCCTGTCTCAGGAAGCATTCACCAATAGACGACTTGTATTTGTTTGAAATAAGAGGGATGCTGGAATGTCTTTGGAAGGTTTTGTTCTTTCTGCCCAAATTTTAGATGAGCCAGAAATAGCGTCCTCAGTACCCTATGGGAGGACGAGTAGGAGTGTGTTGTGGGCACATGTGACTGGGACAAAGACCCTGCTCCAAGCCCCTCCACGTAGCCGTACCCTGTGCTCCCCCAGCCATCCCGAAGACGCCCTCCCCCCAACCCCCCCGCCCCACCCGTGTCTGTGTGGCCACCATGCATTCAAGTTCTTTATCAGCCTGGTGTTGTTCCCTTTTTGCAGCCAGACCTTTCCCAAAGGCCTCCTCCCCCAGGCACAGCCCCAGCACTTCATCCTCTTCTGCAGGCTTCGACTACACGCATGATGCTGAGGCTGCACACATGGCCGCCACAGCCATCCTGAACCTCTCCACGCGCTGCTGGGAAATGCCTGAGAATCTCAGCACGAAGCCACAGGACTTGCCCGGCAAGGTTGGTGTGTGCCCTACAAGGAGCTCTGTCTGAGACAGCGGTGGGCCGGTGGGATTCACAGTCAGGACCGTGAGCCTACACACAAAAGGTGCTCAGGGACACCCGGTGTCCACCTGAGAAACTTGTCTTCCTCCCGGTCGTGGCTCCTGATGACCAGAGGGGGTTAGATGGGTTCCCTCTGGGAGCTCTGGGTGCCGTGCCTGAGGAGGACCAAAGGGCTCTGCACACGCACGTTTCCTCGCGTTGCCCTGGCGCCTGGATGTCGAGCGCCTGCCCGTGTGTGATCATGCTCACCGTGTCTCAGGCGTCTGGGTTTGTGGTGTTAGCAAGACCTGAGAGGCAGTGGAGGCTCCTCCGTGTGAGGTGCAGGGAGGGGCAAGTCAAGATTCTTGCTTCCCAGAGGTTCTTCTGTTCTTGCGTGGCTCTGCTTCCTTCCAAGGGAAACCCTGTGCCGGGCATTCTGTAACGCTGACTTAAAGTGCCAGAAGGCACACGTGGGAAGCACAGACCCACCTTCACAATTGCAGGCTGCGGACATCGAGGTGGATGAAAACGGAACCCTGGACCTGAGCATGCGCAAACACCGCAAGCGGGACAGCGCCTTCCCCAGCAGCGGCAGCAGCGGCAGCAGCCCTGGCGTGAAGTCCCCTGATGCTTCCCAGCGCCACAGCAGCACCAGTGCCCCAAGCGGCTCCATGACCTCGCCCCCGTCCAGCCAGGCTTCCCGCCAGGACGAGTGGGATCGACCTCTGGACTATACCAAGCCCAGCCGCCAGCGAGAGGAGGAGCCTGAGGAGGTGGGTGTGGGACCCGAGGGCTGATGTAAAGCAGTGCCTGCTTCTCCAGGAGGAGCTTCCGAGCCCTGTCCACACCGCGCCTCGCCCGCCTCTAAGGAAGCTAGGACTCGGCCCGCCCTTCTGGGGAATTTTTCACCCGTGGGCTGTGGTGTATCTTGTCCCATCCAAGAGAGAAGTGGTCTTCTCACTTCCGTGGACACGGTGATCAGCACCGTTGTGGGCTCGGGGGAAGCATGGGGAGGAGAAGGGCCTGCTTCATATCTCATCGGAGACATTTGGGAGTGGCCCCAAATTCCTTGGTTCTGTGGCCTCCCCCCAACCTGCTGTCCCGATAGGGACACCCTGAATTCCGGCGGCAGTCCTTCCTCACCGTCCACAGGACGCTCTGGCCACCTGGCTCCTTGGACAGAGGCAGGAGAAAGCTCCTGGCCCTGGGAGCCCCTGTGGTGGTCAGTGGCCCGAGTCCCAAGACCAGCACCACTGGTAAAGAGCAAGAAGCCAGGCGTCTGTGTTGGAGCCGCAGTCTGGGGACAGTGAAGCACCCTTTTCCAATCATTCTACCCTCCGAGCGTGGGGCCATTGGAAGGCTCTTCCTCAAAGAGGTGTGCATCCTGAGTAGCAAAGCCCAGCTGTGAGGACGGTGCAGACTTCAGGCAGCCTCCGCACGGTATAGGCAGGCCGGCAGGTCCCCTCCGTTCTCCCTCCCCATCTCTGCCGGCTCCCCACCAACCCTAGTGGGGTGACTAGGATTCCTCTCCGGGAACCCATCACCCTTGCAGTTCAGTCTCCCCAGTGAGCCGGGCTCCCTCCACACACTTCACGTGTACCCCTACTTTGCAGAGTAGACTGGGCCCCACGCTGAAGTCACTTGGCTCAGTCATGTGGCTACAACTTGGTGTCAGGCCGCAGAAGAGGGGTACCTCTCAGACTGAGCCCTGAGTGGAGGGGGCTGAACTGTGTGGGTGGTCTTCTCTGTGGTGGTTGGGAGCCCAGTATGAGGCCAGATGGGGCCCTCCTATTCAGAGACCACCAGGAGAGCCTGCTCTTATCTTGTTCCAGTCTTGCCCCCAGGTTTAGCTGCTCCCATCCCTTCCTGGTGACTACAGTCCCTCCCTTGACCCCTCCCTGCACCTGTCCGTGATCCCCAGCTCAGGCTACATCCTTGGCTGCCTTGCCCCTCCCCTCCTCCCTTCACACACCCTCTGAGCACCCCAGGATTCATGTCATCAGTCTCAGGGGTCCTGAGGTCCCCGCCCAGTCAAGTCGGTCCCCACACTCCACCCCACAGTCACTCTCTGTCCTACAGCCTCGGCTCACTCCCAGGCCCTTCCTCTCCTCCTGGGCACAGGAGGGTCATCCCCAGAAAGGCCTTCTGTATCAGGCCTTCCTAGTCCCTTTGTCATGGCCCTGGGCTCCCGACTCAGACTCTCCTTCCAGCTCTGCCCAAGGTTCCTTGATCTGTCCTCTGTGAGGCTGCATCTCTACTCCCAGTCTCACTTCCCACTCCAGGTAGAGGTGACCCACACTCCTGAAGCCATGGGAAGGAGCCCACTGCACTGGGCAGCAGCCAGAACAGTATCCACGGGCCTCTGGGATGCTCTCCCTGCTCTGGGACAACCTCCTCCCCGGGGCTTCCGGGAAGTTGCCATTTTTTCCAAAGACCCACCTTAAGTCGAACTTGCTCAAGGGAATGAGCCACTTGGTCTGCACCTTGTCCAATAATAGTATTTGTGGCAGTAATAGCAACACCCGCCACATTGACAAGATTCACTGTCAGTGACTCAGAGCCTTCGCTACGTTGGGCTCCACTCCCCAGAAATCCCGTGAGGGGCTGCTGTTCTCTCAAGTTTAAAAGTGTAGCCTCTAGGAGCGCCTGGGTGGCTCGGTCGGTTGGGCAACTGACTCTTGGTCTTGGCTCAGGTCGTGGCCTCGCGTTCTATGGGTTTGAGCCCCGTGTCGGGCTCTGTGCTGATGCCTGCTTGGGGTTCTGTCTCTCCTCTCTGCCCCTCACCTGCTTGTACTTTCTCTCTCTCTCTCTCTTTTTCTCTAAAAATAAATACGTAAACTTAAAAAAAAAAAATTAAAGTGTAGCATCTGGGCCCCAGGAGGTTGAACAACTTGCCTGGGACACACAAGTGCCAGCACTGGGATGTGGACCACGAACTGTCACACTGGTTAACTGCCTCTGATGTAGACCCACTTGCCGGGCGTTGAGCTTTCCCACTCTTGTGGACAGGGACTGTCCTTGTCCACCCCTGTGTCCGTAGTACCCTGCCCTCTGGTGGTTGCTGAACTACTGCAGACATAGAACTTGAGCTTATGAACTGCCTGTTGTGGTCAGGGTGTCGTGCTGGGTGGGGAGGCATAGGGCCATGGGGTCACAAGGTCACTGAGTATTTTTATCACATTTTTATGTTATTGTTCTCCTTGTGCCATCTCATCATTACAGCATTTCAACAAGCACTTGTTGAGTGCCTACTGTCTACTGAGCACTGAAAGAGCTGCACTTTGCATAGGTTCTTGTGTCTAGAAGGTGACCCAGTGGCAGTTAGGTGGAGGTGACCCACAGGCCTGAGGCCACGGAAAGGTGTCAGAGCCCACCGCTCCGGGCAGTAGGCAGGGCTCCTCGTTCCTGGGGCGGCTCAGGAGCTCTTGCTGTGGGGGGGGGACACTCTAGCCCCTCAGGGGTGCTGTCTCCTGTATTCTTGGGGGCAAGTCTTCCTCCCCCATCCAGAAGGCAGGAGAAACCAGAAAATGTCTCTGTGAACACTTCTGAAGGCCCCTCTCCCTCAGCCCCCGGCTCGGGCACCCAGCCCCCCGCCAGCCGGTTAAAACGTCTCCCTGCTGGTTTTTTGCAGTCAGAGCCAGCAGCCCATTCTTTTGCTTCTTCTGAAGCAGATGACCAGGAAGTGTCGGAAGAGAGTTTTGAGGAGCGCAAGTACCCTGGGGAAGTCACCCTGGCCAACTTTAAGATGAAGTTTCTCTCCAAGGACATAAAGAAGGAGCTGCTCACGTAAGTCCCCACCTGGGCCAAGAGGGCTCCTTGAGGACCTGCCTGGTCCGGAAAAAAGCATGTCTTAGTCTGAGCCCTGAATGACCAGGTCTGCTCAGTCCTGGACCTGTCCCTGCCCTGGCCTAGCTCTGACCGCCCTCCTGGCCGGACCATCTTGCTGGGCAGAGGTTGGGCGTCCTGCACTGCAACGCTCTTGAGCCAGGTGATGGGTGACAGCTTTCCTGCCATCTCGGCACCGCGCTGGAATCTCACACAGCCCTCTGAAGTGATTCAGAGCCAGGAAGGGCCGCTGTTCTGGCCCACAGAGTGGGAGGGCTGAGGGAAGCCCACCCTCTCCCGAGCCCCAGCTCTCTGCCCTGGCTTACGGAGCCCAGGCCTGACTTGTACTCTGCTCTGAGGCACAGTACCCTCGGCTCTGGCAGCCCAGCCAGCAGCCCCTTTGAGTTTGTCCCCGCAGGGTTCAAGCAGACATTGTTACAGAATGGGGCCGCTGCTGGTAGATATGAGTCATCCCCTGGTTGGATGCCACCCCACAGCCTTCCGGTCACCCCCACTGAGAACTGCTTCTCCTTAGAGGACTGTGGGGGGTGGGACCTGGCACCTGCACCACAGGTGGAACCTCACCCGTGCTCAGTTTGTTTCTGGGGTTCCTGTTCTCCTTGCGAGGAACCCAACCAGCTTCCTCCTACCCTGCTGCTGGCTCTCCCCAGGCTCTGCTCTCTGGCCTTGTCCTCAGGGAAGGAACTGCCTGCCTACGCGTTCACGGGTGCACACGTGTGCATGTGCAGAGCGCATGTGCTCCAGGGACACCCTAGCTTCAAGCTGAGCTTTCATTTGGTTCCTTTTTCCTCCTCGAGTTAAGTTGTGTGGGAGAAAGTTGCAGTCTGAGCGGTGAGGGCTGTGCTCTGAGGACTGAGGGGGTGAGTGGAGAGCAAGTGTTAGCGGCTCTGCTGAGTAGGCTCCGCCCGGGGGGCTGGCCTGGCAGGTGTGCCTTGCTCTCTGTTCTGACGCTCTGTTTCCTTTGTTCAGCTGCCCCACCCCTGGCTGTGACGGCAGCGGCCACATCACCGGGAACTATGCCTCTCACCGCAGGTTTGTCCCTGCTCGGGTCCAGCCTGGCCTGGGTGCTGCGTGGTGGGTCTTCCCCTCTCCTCCTCTGCTCCCCCTCTGGCTCACCCCGATGTCCCATCTCTTCTCTTTCAGCCTCTCTGGTTGCCCTCTTGCTGACAAGAGCCTCAGAAACCTCATGGCTGCCCATTCTGCTGACCTCAAGTATGTCTGCCCTCCTGGCCACCCATCTCTTGGGCGGCTCCCTTGCTCTGCTCTCTCCTTCCGTGAGACTCCAGCCAAAGTCGGCCTTCTCCAGGGCTCCAGCCCCAGGGGAGCCCCTCCCGGCGGGATGGGGCAGAGAGAGAGGCCATGGAGGGGCCGACTTGCTTGCCTGGGGCTCCTGCTGCTGCTGCTGCCGCTGCTGCCTGTGTCTCTTCGCTCTGAGTGCTGCTATCCGCCTGTCCCTTGCCGCAGGCTCCTGTGCCGCCCTCGGGTCTGCTAGCTGCTCTGAGGACCGAGGGCTGGAGGGCCTTGAGGGGAGCAGGACCCGCCTCTGGCTGCTGGTGGCCCAGCCCATCTCTCCCTCTCCCGAGGACCCTGTACGGGGTTGTCTGGGCCTGCTTTTCTCACTGCCCTTGAGATTTGGGAGAAGCCCAGAGCTGGCCTTGGCTTCTAAGTCTTGCTGTGGCTCAGCGGGCTTTAGGCTGTGCAGCTCTTACTGAAGGAACTGGGTGCTGATGATGAAAGAGAAAACTCTTTGCCCTTCCTTCTCCCACTGCCCCTGCAGCTGCTTCTGTCTTGGCCCCTGGTGATCCTCCCACGCTCACCCTTTCTTTTTGCTGAGCTCCCCTCCTCTCTGCTTCTCCTCCCTGCCCCTAACACACGGGCACCATCTAGCCTGCCTGATAGCCCTGCTCAAATGCGATGCAAGCACCCAGAGGTTTCCCAGGTATCAGTGTCCTCTTGGGGCTGGAGTTGGGGACTGTCACTGCCTTTGATTTTTATGCATTTGGTTGAGCTGCGACATGGCAGCCGCTGTGAGCCTGAGCCCTGCAGTGCTGACCCTGGGCTCTCAGGCTGAGCAAAGGCTCAGGAAGGAGGCCCTACTCTTCTCCTCGAGGGTCACTCCCTCTTCCAGGGTGTTCATCCTCTCCATATGGAGGGGTCCTGAATCTAGGCTCATCCTGTTCTGGGACCAGACAGGAGCCAGGGCCCTAGAGACTGTAAGATGAGGGGCTGTTATTGCCAAAGGCGTCCAAGGGGCTTGAGCTGATTTAGAAACAGGGCAGAAAGCTGTAGATGTCTGGAAGGTCCCCATCCTGCCAGTCTCCTCTTTGTCACTCTGGGGAGGCCTATCTGGTCCCGGCGGCCATGGCGTGTCATTGCTCATTGTTACCCATGGGGCTTTCTGCTCTGAGCAGGGTTCACCACCAGAACGGTCCTTCTAAGTGTTGACAGCTTTAATGTAAACATTTTCTGAGGCTCAGCTCATCATGGCTGATTTGCATAGTTACTCATCCATCCACCAGGTCCAGCCCCAGAAGTCTATCAGTCCTGCAGGCTCAGGACCCTCTTCCCCCAGCTCCCCTCCTCCTTTCCTCCCTGTCTTCTCTTACCGTCTTTCCCACGTTCCCTTTTTCCTGTTTCCTTTTCCAATTCGACTTGCTTTTTAACTATGATTCGTTTTCGTGGTTTTCCAGTTTGAGGGTCTGAATGATTTTAGAGCTCTAGGTGTGAACACATGTGTGCGCGGTGGACCTTTCTCCCTGCGGAGCAGGTGCTCGGGGCTGCTGGAAGGACAACGTGGGCCTGGTCTGGGCCTGGAAACGTGGCCGTCTGGGAGGGTTAGCACTCTTCTGAGACTAAGAGCCTGTGGGGAACTTTAACCTGAACTTGTTTAGAAATAGCAACAGGAAGTCTTCCCCATGTGAAAACAAGTCCTGCATCAGTCTCAGCAAGGGTCAGCAAGGTCTGGGAAGGTGGCCGAGGTACCCGACTCCTCCCAAGCTCTTCTCTGGCCCCAGAGGTCTCTGTGTGGGAGTCCACTCTTTGCCCTCTCAGGCCACAGCGTGGGCTTTGGGTGGACGTGGCGGGGCTCCACTGTGTTCCCGGTGTGCTGGTGCTTCTGCTCCCTCCTCCCTTCTCTTGTCCCGTGGGCATCTCGGAGAGGCTGCTCCTGACCAGCCTTGTGGCAGTGGTGCGTGATGGTGACCTGACCCCAGAGGGGCACAGACGTCTACATCACTGCCTTGCAAGCAAGGCCTCCCTGTCAGTAACTGGGTGCAGCGACAGTCTCGGGTGATGTGTTTTTCGTGTTTTAATCCAGTCTCAGGGGCATTTACTCTTCTTTCTCATGTGCCCAGTGTGGTCGGGGGCGGGGCCCACTCTGTGTGCGGGGAGTTGGGGTGCAGCCACATACCCTGTAAGGTGTGTGACCGGGTGGGGGACAGCCCCCCCCCCGCCACTGTGGGTCAGGGAGGGGGCTCAGAAGCGAGACCTGGTGTGTGTCGCCAAGCTGTAGTGAGTCCCAGAGACGCAGGACTCTTCCTCTTACCCAGACGATGCACCCAGAAGCAGATGTTTGGGAGGGTTCCTGCCACTGACCCTGTGGGTCCTCAGGGGCGCAAGAGTGGCTGACACTGCCAGTGCCCAGCATGGGTATCTGCTTCTCCAGGCACATGAACCTCATCCTCTGCTGGATACAGCTGTGGGGAAAAGCCATTGAGTCAGGCCTCAGCAAGGAGAGCCGGTGCCCCACCTGTCTGCAGACAGCGTGCCTCAGTGGGACCCCCGGGGATGCCAGGCCCACGTGTGCTGGGGCCTGGCAGGGTCCACCCCCACGTGCATGCTCTCCCCTGCCAGCCTCACTCACAGGTGCCACTGGGGGTCACACCACAGTATGGACCTGTACTTCTGGGCATCGAGGCCCCGGGCTGCTGCGGGGCCGTGCTGCCCTGGCCGCCACCCGTAGCACTGAGCCTGAGTTCTGCCACGTTTCTCTGAAGCCGAGAAGAAGCAGAGCCCAGGCAGCCACCTGAGCTGCTACAGACTCAGGAGAAGCACCACCCTCACTCTCTGCACTTGGCCTTCCAGAGGGCAGGAGAAGGGCTCTAGCTTCGGCAGGCCAGGAGAGTGCTCAGCAGGGCACCCTGAGCTGAGGAGGGGGCAGCAGGGCATCAATGGGGCCTCGGCCTCAGCAGAGAGTCATGTGAGGCATACCCTGACATGCCTGAAGGACTTGGTGCCCACAGCCAGGGGCCGACCCCGGCAGCTTGCACCCTGGGACCTCGGATGATGCAGAGACACAAAGCATCCCAGCAGGAGTGGTGCACCCGTTCGGGGTTTGTTTGAGAGGATGAAGCCCACCTAGATGGAGGTGGTGTGTGATTTCTACGAAAATGCAAAAACCTCCTGGCCCTAGATGTGTGTGTGTTGGTATGTGACCACACATGCCTGGAGCAGGAGCCATCATAACCTCAAGGGGTTTGAGTTACCCCTAAATCCGACAAAATGGTGATTTGACCGGTTGGCCTGCCAGCAGGCCAGGGAGGCATCTCATGTGTGGCTCATAGGGCAGGGACGAGGAGGGTGCCTTGAGAAAGTCCAAGGGACTGGAGAAGGAGCAGGTCAGATGGGCATTGAACTCCTCCGTGTTGCCATGCCAGCTTTGAGCGTCCTCTGATGCGGAACAGGCAGTGTTGGCCTGCTGAGGTCTGGGAGGCAGCCCAAAGCTGTGCGGGAGTCCTTTGGCTGTGCTGGCTTCCTCTGTCTCACTCCAAATGTCAGATGCTGCATTTGCCAGTGGAAGAGGGTGCCGACAAAGCCTTGGGCACAGCACAGGGGCCTGAGTGCCTCAGAGAACTCTGCTGATTGAGAGGCAGAGACCTATGTCCTGTTCCAGCTGATGCAAGTCTCCAGAACCCTTTTGGGGCCACTTGTATATTGAGAAAGAGCCTCGGCACCCATGGTTTTTTCTGTGTGCGAGGCTGAAACCAGAAACGGTAGACAAGTATTCTGTGAATAATAGGCTTTCCAGATGCAAGCCCTCAGATCCTGCCAAGTCCCACGGGGTCAGAGCTGCACCCTCACACGGACCCAGGTGCAGAGCGGAAGACCTGCACCTGCTCCAGAGGGTTCTGGTGGACTCCCCTGCAGAGTCAGGCACGCCTCCCCACTCTGACATTCTGCCTCCACGGACATTCAGGGAAAAACAATTTGAGAAAACCCATACTTGTACATTAAAGTGGAATTTTTACTTTCTATGTGGTATGTTTGTCAAACATTTTGGATGCATACAGTTGGGCTTTTGTGTCTTGTGCCTCCCCACCCCCCCACCTCCTTACCCTTGGCCAGTGCCTGCCACCCCTGAAAAGCCTCTGGTTGTGCAAATTCTGCACTCACTGAGAATCACACCTCTAGGTGAACAGCGCTGTGGATGGTGGGTCATGGGCGCTCAGTAAATATCTATTCCTTTGCTCAGATGGTGGTAATCCTCCCCGAGAACAACCCTTCTTCCTCCTAGCCACGTCAAGGAAGATGAACCCGTCTTAAGTGTTAGGTTTGCCTTCCTGAACACTGTTCAAAGGCCCATGTGTGTCCTGGAACCTTTTAGCCCAGCCTAGAACCCTGCAGAAAGCCGAAATGGGAGCCTATCATTCCTGCAGTGGAGATGTGCTCTCATCTTGGCCTTCTTGGAACCCTTGGGGAAATGGGGTGGCAAAGTTCTGAAGGCCGGACGTCTCGGCAGCAGGCTAGCCAGGACGCACACACTGTTTGTGAGACCAGTGCTAGGGAGGCGGGTGGGCCTGCATCGGGGCTGAGCACGGAGGGGGTCCTTTTGTGGCCAAGTGTCTTCACTGGCTCTGGTTCCAGCTCCGCTGTCCTCCACAGGTGCCCCACACCCGGCTGTGACGGCTCTGGCCACATAACGGGGAACTACGCATCACACCGGAGGTGAGGCTGCCGTGGCCTGGGGTGCCGGGCTGGATGGGGTGGGGTGGGTCTCCTCCTCAGATGCAGTTGTGGTGCCCCAGATAAGACGTTAATGTTGCGGCAACCACAGCCTGTTTCCTCGCTGTCATCTGAATTGCCGTGCCCAAAGCCTGATCGTGTTGCTGTTAGCAGCCAGAACGAGAGGGCTCATGGTGCCACTTCCTGTCGTAGCCCTACTGTCCAGTAGAGTGACAGAAGTTTCCTTGGGATCCTCTGGGGCTGCTGATCACAGAGCCGGAGGGGTGGGGAGGGGCAGATGGGTGTGAGAAGCTGCTGTGCTGGAATGACCACGGCTTATGTTCCTCTTTCAAAACTAGCTTGTCAGGCTGCCCTCGTGCCAAGAAAAGTGGAGCCAGGGTGACGCCCACAAAGGATGACAAGGAAGATCCTGAGCTGATGAAGTAAGTTGGGATCTTGCTGATGCCCTTGGTTGCTTGGCAGAATTGGGATTTTCCTATGTGTTATGATCCTGAAAAGCTGCTTCTAGACTCCTTTTTCAATTAATACAGCTGGTCAATGACAATGCCCATTTTTACAGAAGTCCTCCTACTGTGCATGTGGACACCTATGAGGCTGTGAGCCACGTGTGTTGTATTGAGGGCACACACAGTGCCCTCCTGTGTGGGCTTCTCAGTTCTGGGGGTGTTTGATGGGGCCAGGAGAGGCAGAGGGCCCTGCTGCCCATGCACTGTGGGGGGGGGTGGGCACCCGGGTGTAGGCTCAGGGCATGGGGCAGCCCCACAGGGCGCTCGTGGGTATTGCAACCTGCACAAATGTGGTCCGATGGGAAAGGTCAGGTGCGGGGGGAGGAGAGGAGGGCGAGGAAGATGACCAGTCTTCAAATCGTGTGTGTCTGCACACTCACATGCCTTTGCAGGGAGCTGGTGTGGAAAGAGGGAGCCCAGGAGGGTCACCCCGAACTGGGACCTCGACACTGCTGTGGGGGAGGAAAGGGCACATCCTGGGCCTTACGTGACTGAAGTCCCTGAAACCCTCTCCAGACTGTCCCACTGGGGATACCTAACGTGTCATCAGGGGGATTGAGTGTGAACTCTGAACCTGTGAGTGCCCCACTTGGTAGGGGCCTGTATCGTTGCAAGCTTATCTTTCCAGAAAGAAACTTGCCCCCAAACCCCCCACTTGCAGGTATGGCTAACAGACTGACCCACCATTCGATTTGCCCATGACTTTCAGAGCCAAAACTGGACGAAGCAGGCAGTGGGTCCCCTTGCCAGTTGAGGAGTAGAAGGGAATGGTTCTGGCTGTGTTGTGGCACAGGGCCTTGGAGCCGGCTTGGTCAGGGCATAGCCAGGCAGGTCCACAGAAAGCGGGTCTGTCCTGATTGCGTGTTACCTTTGGGCCAAGAACAACTGGATGCTCGCCCCTACAGAGGGAAGCAACCTGGACAGGTTGCTCCTCCTTGGAGCTTCAGCTCGTAGCTCACCCCAGCTGCGCCCAAACATCTGCTTGGCCACAGGAGGAGAGGTCTGATTGACCAGCGTCACATCCTTCAAAGGGGCCGGCTCCACCAGCTGTTCGGTGGCAAAAGGCTGTGGCTGGTTTATTTAATTTATTTTTTACAATGAAACTATAATGAATGCTAAATCAAAAACACAAAATTTGTGGATATTGGTGTCCTGAATGCAGCCTACTAAATGCCAGGCTGGATAAAGAGTATTTATCTTTCTGAGAAGCCAGGAATTTGCCTGCGATCATATAAATGCAAGCTGCTATGGATTTAGCAAGGATCCTGCTGCAAGGATATGATAAGTGAATTGTGCTGCATTTGCAAATGATTAAAATCAAGATCAGCATTTTTCAAATTAACTGGGAAAAATGGTTTTCCTCCTCCTAATGTGCTGTCAACTTTGCTTTTTAAAAAACAAGATTTTTTCAGCCAAGTGGAGAATATGACTTAGAAGCAGGTCAGCATTTACAGGATGGCTGAAGTTCCTAATGGCTTCATGGCAAGGCAGTGGGGGGGAGGGGCGCCTATTCAGCACCTCCATTTTATAGGGCCTCCTCCCCAGCCATAAACTTTAACTGTATTTATAATTGACTATCATCTTTAAACAAATGCAGACTGCAGCAGAAACTTTAACCGGGGCATCAGGTCCTGCTGCGTGACGGGATTTCGTGAGCGCGTGCTAGATGGGATTATGGAGGCTGCTGGAGGAAGAGTTCCCTTTATGACATCTTGTGTCTGCACCGTTTTAGATTAAGTCATGTCAGCACATTCTGCTAAATCCCTTTGCCAAAACTAAATAACTGGCCGTAAAAGTCTGTGGGTGTTCCAGTGTAGGGTTAGGAGCTCAACGCCTATCGCCTGTGGAGAGCCCTCCCCGCCCCTGCCGTGCCCCCTCCCCCCCCCCCCCCCCCCCCGCGCTATCCCCAGCCACACTGACATCTGACAAAAAGATGTGCCTCTGACCCTGGGACCCTGGTGGCACAGAGCTCCTGTGCCCTACCACTGGCCTACCTGGCAAGTACAGAAGCTGCCTGACTTGGCACTCCACACACACCTTAATGTGAAGTCACCCGACAGCTCCGAAGATTTGGACACTGGTTGTGGAGGGACAGAGAAGTGGTGTTACCACCCACATGTCCGAAGTACTCACTACGAATAAATTCCAGGGGGTCATTCGTGATGAGGAGGGTTAGAGTTTTGCAAACAAAGTTGGAAAAAGGAATTTGGATTCAACTGTGTGTTGTAACTGTGAAGGGCTGCCTCTCCTTTGGCCTTTGATCTTGTGATGGCAGGTGCTCACAGGCACTTTCAGAGCACCTGGCCCCGGTGTCCCTGGGACCCCACAGCAGAGAGGTGTCCAGGTGCGAGGGGCAGACATAGAATGGAACGTCCCCGGGGTCCTTCCAAGGCCCTTGTCAGTGTCTCCACTCTGGACTGATGGCTGAGATGAACTTGGACCGGATCGGTGGCCATTCATTCCACATGTCTGAGGCCCACGTGGCTGGGATGCAGAAGAGAGGGATGGGCACCAGGAGAGGAGACAAGTGGGGCTGGATCCAGGCAAGGGAGGCTGGGAAAATGTCTGCAGTGGCCACCTTGGAAGTGACGCCCGAGTATGGGTACAGCTTCTGGGCAACGAGGCCCCGTCCCCTCACCTGCTGGAGCAGGAGCCCCGAAACGACCCTTGCCCTCCTGAAGGCTTTGTGCCTCTGACTTCCCCACCCCAAGGAACCCCACCTCTGTAAACTGGGGCCACGTGTCCCCTTTCAGGGCCCTGTATGTTTGCCAGGTCTGTGGCTTATAAAAAGTGGGTAACAAATGGGAAATTACATGAGTCTCATTTGTTGCAGGGGAGAAAACAGAACTTATAGGTGGAGGATGTTGTCCCCAGTCAGTTGTTGGTTCCTAGGTGGTCCTGAGCTCAGATACCATGATTCTGAAATGTCAGTGCTCAGAAGGCATTGCAGGGAGCTCCTGGCCCAGGTCCCACCTGGATCCCATGAGAGTGGATGCCCAGAGCCCCCTGCTCCAGCCAGTTTTCTGTGGTGCACTCATTCCAATGGCAGCATGAGGGGGATTTGCTCCGAACCTTTTCTCAAGTTACTTCAACCATTCCTGGGGCATTTGCTATTTCCCAAGAGGATTCTCTCCCTGTTCTGCAACAGCTTGGCAGGAGTCATTATGGAATGTCTGAACTGAGTCTTTCTTGAATGAGCACTGTGGCCTGTGTTCTTCCTTCCAGAGCACACATTTCGGATGTGGGGACATCCATGGACATCATGGCATGACAGTCTCATTCTGGGATGCTGTGGGGTGATGGAGCCCCTGCTGTCCCCGCGCTGCCTGGTTCAGGGCACTCTTGGGACTTCTGTGACCGCCCAGGCCCCCAGGCTCTGTGCTTGGTGCAATCTCCCAGGGAGTGGCCTCTGGATGGTTTCATCTGACACCTTCACTTCACTACACATGGCTGGGGTGATATAGAAGTGATGTGGCAGCAAGAGGTCTAGGTGTGGACCCAGAGGCCCCTGAGAGACATCCCAGGGCACAGGGGCATCATGGCTCCTTCCAGAGAAGGTAGCTGCTTCCAGAGAAGGTAGCTTCTCCTTCCAGAGAAGGTAGTTGCTTCCAGAGAAGGTAGGTTCTCCTTTCAGAGAAGGTAGCTGCTTCCAGAGAAGGTAGGGTTTCCTTTCAGAGAAGGTAGCTTCCCTTTCCAGAAAAGGTAGCTGCTTCCAGAGAAGGTAGCTTCTCCTTCCAGAGAAGGTAGCTGCTGACCTTCCAACTATGCAGGAGGCGTGAGGGTGAGGCTGGAGAGGGAACGTGATCCCTGTTGCCTTCACATCTGGTTGGGAAGGCCCAGGTTCTGACTTGTGGCTTCAGGAATCACTCCAAACGTGGTAGTTCATCCAGGAGCCCCCAGCAGTCTCAGTGTCTGGCATGGGAGAGTCTCTGGGATTCACCTCCCCCATCTAGTGCTCAGTGCTCACCTCTGACCTCTTTGTGCCAGGTGCCCTGTGCCAGGCTGTGTGGGGCTCGGTCACATCAGCGGCAAATATGCTTCACACAGAAGTGCATCTGGCTGCCCGCTGGCCGCTCGGAGGCAGAAAGAGGGTTCTCTTAATGGCTCACCGTTCTCCTGGAAGTCACTGAAGAACGAAGGGCCCACCTGCCCCACTCCAGGCTGTGATGGCTCCGGTCATGCCAACGGTAGCTTCCTCACCCACCGGAGGTAACTGCCCTGCACAGCTCGCATTTCATAGGGACCCTGGCCTTGGGCATGTGGGCAAGGTTCTTCAGGAAGGACCAGACTCAGGAAGGGCTCAGTTGTGGCCTATAGTTTCTCCAGGGAAAAGCAAGGCCCGGATTGGTAGCCGACTGGAGGAAGCCATAGAAAATCTGTTAGTATCAGATCATGGTGTTTGTGACATGTGGCACCCCATGTGGCTGCTCCATATGGAGCACGTGGAGTCCCTCCAGCAAGAGTGAGTGGAGCCCTGAGTCTCGTGTGTGCATTCTCGACACAGGCTGCCGGCTTCTCATGAAAAGCTGGCCCCTCCTGCTGGGGTCTCTTCTTTGAACTTTGGGCCCACGTCTGCCTGCTGTGGAAGGGACATGGCGACAAGACCCCTCCTTGCCTGGGCTCTCATTTGCCCCCAACACCTGTCCCAGGCCTGGGGACGGCTTGCCTCCCCCATTCTATTCCTCTGTGTGCCAGGCAGCTGAGGTATTGGCCAAGGTGCAGGGGTCACTACACTGTTCATCAGAAACCTTCTCTTTCTTTTGTTCCGTCCCTGTCTCTCCACCTAAAGATTAATGAACTCATTCGTTCCACAAGCTTTGACTTAGAGTCCACCAAATACCAGGCTCAGGAGAGCAGAGAACAAGAGTTGATTTGGGCCAAGTGAGGGACAGACTATAACCAAACAGATGAGTAAGATATTGCAGTGTGGCCAAGAGGATAGATGCTGTGGGGGAGGATAGTGGCAGGGAGGAGGGAGGGAGGCCTCTCTGAGAAGGGGGTGAGGAGCTTGGCCCAGGCAATCTGGGGATAAGCCTTTAGGGCCTAAGCTGGGAAAGGCCTGGGCTACTGAATAAGGGGTGTGGAAGCTTGGCGGCCGGAGCCGGGGAGCAGGTGGCAAGAGGAGACGAATGAGAAAGTTCCAACCAGGGTCCTACCAGGCTGCCAGCCAATGAGGACTTGGCTTTCATTGTGATGTGTCATCACAGACTGGCCCTTGGTATGTGACCTTGGACTGGTTTTTGGTGTGACCTTTTCTTCCAGCTTATCTGGCTGTCCCAGAGCAACCTTTGCCGGAAAGAAGGGAAAAGTCTCAGGGGATGAGGTTCTCAGCACGAAGTTCAAGACGAGTGATGGTAAGGTGTCCCTCCTGCAGTTCCTCCGAGCGATGTCTGTGACATGGGTGAGTGAGCAGGTACTGGCGGGAGGGGGTAGGGAGACAAGGCCCCTCCTAGAGTGAGTCATGGTGGAGACAGACTGCTTACTTGAGTTGACGGGTCTCCCAACCTAGCTCTGGACCCCTGGTCGCCTCAAGTCTGGGATCCTGGCCCTCAAGTGGCCATGCTTGCTCTAACCTGGGTATTGACAAGTGGTGGCATCAGAGAACCCTGATGGCGGCATCAGAAGCCACGCTCTCAGGGTTTGTGGATTCGTGAACTCAGTTAGTGTCAACGAAGAGGGAAGCTGAGGAAATTCAGCACCACCTGGAAAACTTCCGTCTTTATCTTGGCAATTAACACTTGCCAAGGATTTATACTCTCCTATCCGTGCCCCAGGGTCAGGGGGAAAAAATGTAGACACACCGCTGCTAGTCTCCAAGATCGACTTTTCCAGCACAAAAGTGGGATACGAGCTGCCCACCGAGCCAGGCAGGTTGCCTCTGCTTGGACGGGCTCCCTAGTCCCCCCTAGAAAACAGGCCTCCACTGCACTCCCACCTGCTGGCCTGGGCGCAAAGCTGAGGGCCACAACCAAGGTTTCTCTCTGGGGCAGTTCTGGAGAACGATGAAGAGATCAAGCAGCTGAACCAGGAGATTCGCGACCTGAACGAGTCCAACTCGGAGATGGAGGCTGCCATGGTACAGCTGCAGTCCCAGGTGGGTGGTGCTGCCCACCTGCACGTACGCCCTCTCCCTCCCCACCGGAGAGGTCCTGGTCCTCAGCCTGCGCTTCAGTGAGGCAGGAAAACTGAGCCCCTTATCAAACTTGCTGCCAAGCTGAGCTGATGGGCGTAGCGCTTAGCGAGACTCAGAACATGCCACACCCGCCCGCACTGGCTGTTCTTCCAGCGGTAAGGGGTCTTCAGGTGGCCCTGCCGGGGGTCCCGTCAGGGTTACTGGTGCCACCAGAGTTGGCTGCTAGCCCTGTAGGAGTAGCACCACAGTACTACACAGTAGGAGTGGCACCACCAGGTGGGTTCTGGGGGTCTGGCTGGAGCCTGCCTCTACCACAGTACTGCCATACGCCAGCCGAGTGACCTGGAAAACCCGTTGACAATCTGCATCTTGACGTCCTTGCTGGTGGAGTGAAGAGAAAAATAGGAGTCAACTCTGTGAGGTTGTTGTGAGGTAAAGACATCTGTATGAGGAGGAGCCTGACCCAGAAAGAGCCACTGTTGCCATGTGATAGAGTTACACATTTCTTTAAGTGTGTTTGTCATCTCTCTGATTTCCCCAAAATGAACATTTGTCATCAGGAAAAAACGCAGCGAAAGCCTTGTTCCAAAAAGAAGACAGTGCCCTGTCCTTAGCTGTTGAGTAGGGGGCTGGAGCAGAACCTGGAGCACAGAAGGAGTGGCCCCACATAGCTGTGTCCCCTATGGCTTGAGGGGCAGAGGGACAAGGAGGTACTGGGCCCTGCAGGATCTGAGGGCAGGAAGGACAGATGGGAAGGTGGTGAGGCTCCTTCCCAGAGGCTGCAGTGTGACACATTGGAGCTCTACACGTCTTGTTCCTCTGTTCCTTCCTCCACTGGAAAACAGGCTTTCACGCTGACCTCCTGTGTAAACAGAGCATCAGCCCATGGAGATTAGGAAGGATTTTCATTCTGTAGCACTTTCCCCAGGTTCCCAGGCAGTAGAAGCAGAGGAGTGTTGGGGCGTCTCTGGGTGCCGAGACATATCACTGTGTGACTGCCACCCTCTGTCCCTCACTGCTCCCTCCCTTCTCAGAGTGTACCCTTGGGGCAGCACCTCTGATTTCTCCCTTTTTGCTGATTTCCACCTTTTTATTTATCGGCATCCATTTGGAAGGACCAAGAGGCCCCTTTCCTCTAGAGGGAGTTTTGAGTCATGTGCTCTGCCGAAGGCTCAGGCAGAGAGAAGGCAGGCCCCTAACTCCTACTCCCAAGTGTTTTAAGCCAAAGATTTGTCACCAGGTGACGAAGCATGGTGTTTCCCAGCCACGTGGTTGGAGGAAAGCACTCTACCTGATCCATAGCTTTCTAAAAGGCAGCTTACCTGTCTCTATCTGGGGACAGCTTAATGTGTCACACATGTCATGTGAACTTGCCTCTGCCCTCCTTAAGATGCGGTCAGGTTGGGGGCTGCCCTCCCAAGCAAGTCTTCTCCAGATCAGGCCCCAGGGAAGGTTTCCCACCTTCCCCATGCTGGCTGTGAATGTCTGCATAGGGTTATGCAGACCCTGAGACTCACCTGATCGCTTGAGCTGCTCCGGGTAGGCCGGACAGCCCATGACCCGTAGCCCTGCTGTCACTGTCACTCTCAGGATGTGCTGGAGGAGTCATTGACTGGCTCCACTCAGCTAGGAATGGCTGTCCTCCACAGCTTTATTAAGGCACTTTGTTGGCCTTTCTGGTGGGGAGAAAACCCAAAGGCAGCCAGACACCCCACAAAGTGCGTGCAGTATTCCCATTACAGACAAGGAAGAAGAAACGTGGCGAGGTTAACTGCACGGCTAGTGGTGGGCTGGGATTTGAGCCCAGGGTGCTCAGAGTCTGTGTTCCTCTCTGCCCTCGTATGACAGATGTGGCATAGAAACCCATGGTCCCACACCACTCCTGGCTGAGTCACTGTGTCCCCTCCTCCATCCAGGGACCAGAGTCCCTACGTCTTTGCCTTCTCCCAGAAAGACAGCAGATGTGGCACAGTTAGCATGCTGGGTGTGTCCCAGGAGGACATGTTATGGTTCATGGGGCCCCCATGACAGGAGGCATTTCCCACCTTGGTCTGGTGCAGATCTCCTCCATGGAGAAGAGCCTGAAGAATATCGAAGAGGAGAACAAGCTCATTGAGGAGCAGAATGAAGCCCTGTTTCTGGAGCTGTCGGGCCTGAGCCAGGCCCTCATCCAAAGTCTCGCCAACATCCGCCTTCCGCACATGGTAAGCAGTATGTGGCCCTGTAGGCACACCAGTGAGCTTGTGGCTGACTGTCCCCCCACCCCCCGCCAGGACTCTGGGGAGGGCAAGGAGGGCGGGGCACACCTCTACCTCTGGGGTCCTGCCAGAAGGGCAGGTGCTCTGCCCGACAGGCTGCTGGCCACAGTGGTTCCAGCTGTCCCGAAGAGCTTACGAATCCACAGCAGGATGCTCATGGTTGTTTCAGCCCAAGGGTGCCAGTGGTGGCCCTAGTAGGTGTGAGGAGATGGGTTTGATGTCCTGCCACAGACTTCTGTGGCTTCTGAAAATCACGGGACACACCGTATGGATGGAGCTTGCTAACCTGGTTCTGTTCTCCAGGAGCCAATATGTGAGCAGAATTTCGATGCCTACGTGAGCACCCTCACTGACATGTACTCCAACCAGGAGTGCTACCAGAACCCCGAGAACAAGGACCTCCTGGAGAGCATCAAACGGGCTGTGAGGGGCATCCAGGTCTAGACCCCATCACTCCAGAGCCACCCCGCCAATCGGGACATCCGGGGCAGCCCAACTTGGCTCCCGCGCTTACCTCCCTTGCCCTGCCCCCGCAGTGGGGAGTCCCAACTCACAGTGACTTCCAGTTGGCAGCCCAGGGAGGCCTCAGTTGGGCTTATCCACAGGGGTGCCTGGAAATCAGTGTCTTTCTCGTTGCACTTGCCAGGCTGGAGGCCTTGACCTCCCCACACAAATGCAGGGCAGGGCATGAAGTATTACAAAGTGATTTATTTTTGTTTTTTGAAAGAAATCTGAAGAGCAGCTCAAAGTCTCCAGTGAAAGCTCATGGACAAGGTTCTCAGGGAAGTTTTGGAGTTTGCAACCACAGTATTCCTTTGTCTGTCGAGGCTGGGAGGGTAGCCGTGGGCACGGGGCGGGTGGTGCGTGTGACAGTGTCAGCCTGGAGCATGTGCCCCTGGGCACACGTCTGCTCAGTGAGGTCAATGTGGCAAGTGTGTTTTCTGTTTTCATTTAACTCAGTTTTGTCTTAAGGATGGAATAAAGCACTGTTCCAGAGGGTTAGAAACAGACCTGCAGCCCATGGCCAACTTGAGGACTCTAACCTGGGAACCCCTGGAAGTTCCACATTAAAGCACCTCACTTCCAGGGGCAGCTGGCACCCCAAGCCCGCACAGACACGTGCAGGCTTGGGGTCACGCTCCCCCTCGGGGCTGCCGCCTTCAGACCCAGGTCTGGGTCAGGGCCAGGGTCTCTGGCTGTCTGTGCGTCCACTCATGCCTGTGACCCGTCACTGCCGCTTTACCTGGGTCGTGGCCGAGCTTGACTGGGGTGGAGGTGGCATCAGCAAGGTCAGGGGATAAATCCCTAATTAGGAGACCACCAAGGTTTCACTTCTTTTTAGATCCATTCAAGATGCGAAAAAAAATTTTAATATAATGTGTTAAACACGATGTTCCTAACGTGTAAATAGAGTCCAAATCGGTTGTGACTGCAATTCCAAGTTAGTATTTAAAAGTAGAGAAATTGCACTTCCTGGAAGAAAAAAAAAGTAGTTAGTTTAATTATTCTGTACATTATTTAATTTTGTCAAGATGTAAGTATTTATATTCACAACCTCTTGTGTTAACATTTGCTATTTATTTAACATTTTTATTTATTAATTTTGTACTGTTTCAACTAGACCCCACACCAGGACACCATGAGAGGGAAACAGATGAAATCAAAGCAAAATTGACTATTTGACAAGAGATAGGCCACAAAAAAATCTTGCTATAACTTCTATATATAGAAGTCTTCTTATAATTTTGATGCAACCAAGTTATTTTTTATATATTTTGTTATTTATTCTTTTAATAATGGAATTTTTTAAAGAGTATTTTGTAACTGAGGAATTTTGATAATTTGGGGATGTTTTCCCCCTGGTCCAATGGAAAGAAAGACTTTTTGGTTTTCTTCATCCCTTCGGTTCCTTTTGTTTCAGGCACGGACAACAGCAAGTGGAATTCTGTATTTATTATTTATTTAAGTGTAGCGCAGATGTGTGTGCTCTGGCGTGTTTCTTGTGTTGCGTCTGTGTGCTGGTTCTTGATGGCTGAGTCATGCTGCTGTGAAGGAGTGCTGGCCACAGGCAGCACCGAGCAGTCCCCGCTCACAGGCTCCCTGCTCCTCCGACAGCTCCGAAACTGTGACCCCCTTCCTCAGGAAATGCGTGGAACCCACAGCACAGCACTTCTCGGTGTGTTTGCAGGGTGATTTCCTAATAAAAGTCCACTCTGACTGTGTGGGAGCGGTCTGTACTGTGCCGGCGGTCTGTGTCCCTGAGAGCCCTAATGAGTCACCTTCCTGGGGAGTGGCTGGGTGGGTGGGTGGGTGGCCTCTTCCACCTGTGGTCTCTTCTTGGGACCCTCATGTGGAACCAACATCCTTCCCCTAAGGGGCGGTTCTAGGAGGTCTAAGTCACTGTGCTCTGCCTCTTCCCACATGACTGGGTATGTGCAGAGCAGAACTTTCTCCTGGGCTTGGACAGAAGTCTTCCTGTTGGGGTTGTCAGACAGGGTGGGGTGGCAGGGGTGGTGGGGTTGAGGGGTGGAATAGGGGTTGCCACAGACCACCTCTCCTGGCCACAAGGAGGAAGCCAGCTGCAGTAGGAGAGAGTCTGGACATTCTGGAGGGAGATAGAGTCGAGAAATGGAAAGAGAAAGGTGGAGGTGGAAGGGAGGGGATGAGAGAACTCTCTAATCTTTTCAGAGCTCCTGGTCCAGCCATACCTGAAGGTTGCCCATCCTCGCCTTTCCCAGTTATGCAGGGAACGAACTCTTCTCCTTCTCTTTCCTCCTTCTCCTTCCTCCCCTCATTCCTCCTCCTCTTTCTCCTTCTCTTCTCTTTTCCTTCTTCTCCCTCCTCCTCCGCTTCCTCCTTCTTCTTTGCTTAAGCTCTTGCACTTGGCTTTTTGGCCTTGCGGTGGCGCCTCACCATTTTCACACTTCGATGTCAGGTGGAGCTCTAGCTCTCACAGGGTGAGACTTAGGTTTGGAGTTTCAGCCTGAACTGTCCACACCTTTTGACCTCCTTGGGAATCTGGCCTTGAAGGCCAACCTGGAGCTCCCACCTGACATGATGAAGGAAAATTCTTAGAAATTCTGAGCCTCATTTCCAACCACTGTCTGAATCAGACAGGGTCCAGGACACCTGGGGGCATTTGGTGTGTTTGGAGGGCAGCTGCGCTTGGGCCTTCTCTGTACTCCCAACCCCCCTCCCCACCCCACCCCACTCCACACTGTCCTTGTCTTTCTCTCTTTCCTTTCAGTGTCTACAGCGTGCAGACCTCTGAGGCCTGGCCTCTTTTCTTTGGGCAACGTCTATGGCTCCCTCCTCCCGTCCTCCACTGGTCCCTCTTCTCATCTGCCTTTGGCCACGGGGCCTCTCCCCTAGCCTATTCTTGGTTTCTGCCCCACCCTGCATCTGCTGTGTGCTGTCCTCCTGTGTGCTCCACAGAGGCTGCCCCAGTCCGCATCCTGGCCTCTCTCCTTCCCCGAATCAACATCCCTACCGCTCATGTCTGCCATGTGCAGACTACTCCCACACTGCTTTCCAAGTCTGCTTTTCCCAGTTCTAGAACCTTCTGGGTCTCCACTTGGATGTTCCACAGGCCACAGGACATGTACCCAAGTGACCACAACAGCCCATCTGCTGCTCCTAGCCTGACCCTCCCTGGGCCCAGCAAGATGCCAATCCTCATTAGCTGCCTGTCCTGATTCATCCAGCTGAAGAGATCGTGGCCACATGGAAGCTACCAAGAGGGGCCACAGTGTCTGTGGTGCCACATGGATGTGGATGTTACCATGGAGCACCAGTCGGGTCGTGTGTGCCCCCCAGACGGGGCCACCCAGGGGTGCTGCCCTAATGAGGCCAACGTATGACTTGATGAAGAACAGGCGAGTATTAGGGCTACATAGCTGTGCAGGGATGCATGTATGGTGGCATCAGCCATGCCCTGCCTACCACAGGGGACGGGGTGGACTCAGTGACTACTGAACTCCAAGGGAGGTCCTCCCACTGAGGTATCTATTTGGGCTGGTTCTGGCTCTGAGGGTTGCTCACACCCCCAGCAGCTTCTTGAGCCAGTATAGGTCTTAGGGGCACACCTGGAGCCCCAAAGAATCAGAGGAGCTGGTGCAGTCTCAGCCCTGTGGGGCCATCCCCAAGCCTCCCGCTTCCAGGATGAGGGGCCAAGGGGGAGGGGCAGGGGAGCCCACAGAACAACCCTGCTTCTCACATAGGATCCTGGAAGTGGATGTGGAGGACACAGGTGCAGCTCCCTCCCCAGCACCATGCCAATGGACCCCCTCGTTGGATCCACCCATCTCTGCTCACTGGGTACCTTCTGCCAAGTTGGACACATTTCTGCCCGTGTCTTTCACACACTGTCAAAAATGTTTTCCTCGTGTTTAATTCTGTCATGGCTCTCTCTGTGGCTGTTGTCAAAACAGCAGAGGAGAAACCTGGTGCTGTTTGTGACTAAAGATGGTAAGGAGTCCACCCAAGGCTCACCTGCTGCATTGTGAACAAGCAGAAGAGCTTGTAAGTCCTCCAACATGCCTCCCAGGGCCACTGCTTGCATCCCCACACAGAGCTCAATAATCCAAGACACCATCAGGCACCAAACATAGAAGGGCTCAGTCACAGCTGAGTCACCCCACATAAAACCCTACCTGGATCAGCCCTGAGCAGGTACAGGAGAGAAGTAATGACAAACCCACCTCTTGTCAACGACTGTGGTGCAGGCACTAGGATTGTCCCTGTCATATACACCAGAAGGCTGAGGCCCACGAAGCTGCTCAGGGTCATACAGAGGACTGGCTATGTTGCCAGGATTTACACCAGCCCTCTGGTCCCTGGGGTCTGTCCTCTTCAAGAAGAGGAAGGGGTGCCAGCTCAGCTGAACCCCATGTAGCAGTTAGACCCAGTGGGCACAGAGGAGCCACAGGAGAAGGAGCTACTATGATCCCCAGGCCAGTGGACAGAGAAGGAGCCACCAGGAAGAATCTGTCCAGGCACAGCATGGACAGATAGGTCCCCCAGTCTCGGGAGAGTCGTATTGGCAGATACCATTGCCTCCCAGGATGCTCTGACCATTCCCTAAGGTAGCTGGGACTGGACAGAGACTCTGAAGCCTCCTTGAGGTGGAGGGGGTTCTCCAGCACTCCTATGGCTCCTCCTGCCTATGGGGCTGAGCAAGGTATACCCTGTCCCCGAGGGGACCTCTCCTTGCCCCCATCAGCCTGGGCTGGCCTGCCTGGATGATTCACTGTCACTGTGCCAGCCAGTGCTTTCCCACAGGGCAGTTAGGCTTATCCAAGATCTGTTTCCTACACTCCTAAAGGCAGTTTCTTCCCATGTATACATTTTTAGTCCATAGCAGAAAGAACTAAGGTGTGGTCCTTGTACTGGGACCACAATCTCCAGAATATTCCTGATCATTCCCTAGCCATCACCACGCTTGTACCCTCCCTGGAGGACCTCTTACCCTCATGTTGTTCCCAGAGGGTATGACAGCTAGCTGCCTGACCCTATCCCATGTGCTGGCCCTCTGTGTGATTTCTGCTGAGCTCAGGTCTGAGGGGGGCCCTGGAAGCAGGTCTGGGATCACGGGGAGAGACCCCCAAGCACATTTCCTTCTTGTAGAGCTGAATCTGTGGGGGTCTTTTTGGAGTTTGGAACCCCTTGACATTGTTTGAGAAATTATGTGTGCATGTGCAGTGACGGGATTGGCAGGGGATCTTTCTCCTGATCCACAGCCCTCCCACACTCTTGAGCAGTGGGGAGACTTCTCAGCTCACAGTCCCAAAGTGTCCTATGAATATGATACTCCGGTGGCCATAGGTTAGGGACCACATCTCGCATTGAGTAGCCCCTGACAAGTTGACTCTCTGTGCTACAGTTTCCTAGTAAGTACAGAAGGAGGGGCATACGAAGACTTGAGACATGTGCATTCACCACAGTGGGGACCTGGTCATTCTGAAACAGCTGAAGCATTTGAATGCCCCCGCTCCCCACCAGCTCAGGGTCCCTGGAAAGCTGTGTCAGAGGCATCAGTGGCAGGGGCTCATGATGATGGTGGTCTGCTTCAGGCCTCAAGGCTCACTCCATGCCCACAGAATTCTGATCCAGACACCATCCATTTGCCACCCTACCATGCTCAAAGTGTCCTGGGGAAGCTTTCAATGGTCCTAGGGCACCCCTGGGTGGCTACTGGTATGGGGGGAGGGGCTGCTGTCACCACCCTGCATTTTGAAGCCCTGGGTCAGGACTGGTGATCTCCAAACATTGCTCAAGCATGTAAACTGTTTAGATGGAATGTCACACAGAGTCCCTGTGCTATTCTGGCCAAGGTTGAGGGTCAGAACTGGTGTGGCCTGAGGGAGATGTCCAGTTCCCTGGGGTAGGTTCAACCAGATGTCCCATCAGAGGGTCTCTAGCTACCTCCCTCACCAGCCAAGTACAGAGCCTAGGAGACCAAGTGGGGAGAAAGGGCCAAATACAGGATGTGTGCTCTGTTGGGTGGGGGGTGGGCAGGAAGCATGTCTGCAAAAGGCAACTGCGTGGACGACAGTTAGAGGTGCTGGGCAAGTCCCCTTTGTGGGGGCTCCCGGTTTCTGACATAGTAGCACTGGCAGCAGCTTTGTTTGAGTCAGAGGCCATCTCACACCTGGGAACCTTGAGCATGCCACTTCTGTGCTTTGGTTTTCTTCTCTGTAAAGGGGTCCACAGCACATGCTACTGAGGGAGGGGAGGAGGAAGGTGGAAAGGGTTAGCCCAGGCCACAGGTCATGCACTATCTCCTGACACTCTGAGGACACCCTTGAACCCACCTCCCCTTCCCTGCATCTCCCCATTTATACCAGTCATCACTCCCAGCTCCAAGATCTGCCTCTGTTAGGTGCTAGCCACCCCCCAGGGGCCTCCAAGTCTAGGTACCTCTCACCTGGTGCCCGAGGATTGAATACATCTGCTGCTGTCACCGCTGTTAGCAACTGGTCTGGCCTGCCAACAGCTGCATTCAGAAGTTCTGAAGTTTGGTCTTTCCAGACCGGCCTTCCTTCTCCAAGGCTGCTGCCCACCCATGCTTTCCCCTGATGCCTTTCCTCTCGTAAGTCACAGGAGCCAGGGAGGAGAGTCGGAGGGGCTGGCAAAGGGGGAGGAGACCCTTGAACCCTAGGACTCATAGCTTAGGAAATGTGGCTGTCCACTCCTCAGGAAGCTTCCACCCCAGGTGCCCTGGAGGCAGGGCTCTGGACCCTGGGCTGACACTGCTTCTTCATATTATTTATCATCTATCATCTATCATCTATCATCTATGTATGTATGCATGTATGTATCTATCTATCATCTATCTATCTATCTATCTAGAACTGGGGTGGGGAGGGGATTTATTTTATGGAATCTGCTCACTCAATTGCAGTGGCTAAGTCTGAAATCTGCAGGACAGGTGGCAGACTGGAGACCAGGAAGAGTTGATGCTGTAGTTTGGTGTCCAAAGGCCATCTGGAGGCAGAATTCCTTCTTCCCTGGGGAATCCCAGTCTTTGCTCTTAGGGCCTCAAGTGCTTGGATAAGACCCACCCCACATTATGGAGGGTAGTTTGCGTTACTCAATGTTTGTTGATTTAAATGTTTTTTTTAAATTTTTTAATGTTTATATTTATTAGAGAGAGAGAGAGCGCGCGCAGAGCGCATGAGCACAAGCGGGGGAGGGGCAGAGAGAGAGAGAGGGAGAGACAGAATCTCAAGCAGGCTCTGCATTGTCCTCGTAGAGACCGACACCTGAGCTGAAATCAAGAGTTGGACGTTAAACCAACCGAGCCACCTGGGCGCCCCTGATTTAAATGTTAATCACATCTAAAACATCCTGTCAGGCATCTAGACTCTTTACCCAAACATCTGGGCACCACATCCTAGCCAAGCAGATACATAAACTTCAGCATCGTTCTTCATCAGACCTCTTCCCTGTGCCCACACATTACTAATTTTTTTATTAAGGTGGTTTGTTTTAAGATGACAAATTATTTTTAGACCCCCTTCTCAATCATTTTACATCTGTGAATACATTGGAGTTCACCAGCACTTTCAGATAACCTCAAAGTGCACTCACCTGCACAGCACAAGTAGCAGAGAAGCCGTAAGGTGTGTCGGAAACTGGTAAATTCCACTTGCTGGCCACAAATGGCTCACTGTGAGGAAAATGGTTTTTGCCCTTTTTGGAGGAGAGTGTGGATGCTTTCAACACAACAGCTGTGCAGGGGCGACGCCTTGTGGCATCTTGTGACCTGCCATCATCCTCGTCTGTACTTTGTTTATAACGTGTCTTTGTTATCTGGGAGTTAAAATTTTTTTTTTCTCTTCATCATTGGTTTTGAGCAATTTGATTATACTGTGCCTTGCTAGTTTCCTTCATGCTCCTGTGCTTGGGGTTCATTGAGGTGTATAGTCAACAGATTTGGAAAATTTTCAGCCTTTACTTTCTAAGCTATTTTTTCCTGTCCCATCGTGTCTTTCCTTCTTTCTGGGACACTAATTACATGTATTTCAGGACACACGAAGTCACCCCACAATTGCCATTGGTGCTGTTCGTCTATTCTCTTTTTACTTTTTATCTGGGAGAGTTCTTATTGCTGTGTCTTCAATCCTTTCTTTAGCAACATCCAGTCTGCCACTAATACCATCCACTGTATTTCTCAACTCAGACATTGTAAGTTTTATTCCTAGAGGTTATATTTGGGTCTTTTTAGGTAAGCTCTGTGCACTTAACTCCTCATTATGCCTCGTCTTTATATTCCTGACAATTCTAGGAGTGCCTGGGTGGTTCAGTCGGTTAAGTTTCTGGCTTCTGTTCAGGTTGTGATCTCGTGGCTCATGAGTTCGAGCCCCGCGTTGGGCTCTGTGCTGACAGCTCGGACGGAGCCTGGAGGCTGCTTTGGATTCTGTGTCTCCCTCCCTCTGCCCCTATTCCACTCAAAATTAAATCAACATTAAAAAATTAAATTTACATTCCTCACAATTCCAGAGTGGATACCAGACATCGTGAATTTTATCTTGTTGAGTGTTGGACATTTTGTTTCTCGTGAATATTCTTGAGCTTTGCTCCTGGACACAGTGGCCAGGACACATTTTGACCTTTCAGATCTTTCTCTGATATGTTAGGAGGGGTCTGATCAGCGACGGGTCTGCGGGGAGCTCTGACTCACTCCTGAGGCAAGATCCTCCTGTGTACTCTTCTCACTGTTCCAGAGACCAAGAGGTTTTCCAGTGTGGCTGCTGGTAACCGACCTTACTTTCTGCCCCGCTCAACCGTGGGCAGTGTCACCTCTAACCCTTTTGGACAGTTCCTTCCCTGGCCTTGGGTTGTTTCTGCACACACGTGTGCTGATTAGTTCTCTAACTGAACACTTGATGGGGACCTGCTGCAGGTCCCCAAGTCCTCTATGTATCTTTCTCCCCACCTGTAGTCTGCCCTGGGACCTCTAGTTACCTTGGTCTCCCTGCATTCTCAGTTTCGTCTCCTCAGCTCCTCCCGGCTCCGCTGGGGATCCCCTCCTCCCGGCCACTGCAGGCTGAAGACTCTCACAGCGGTGAGATGGGGCAATTGTAAGGGCTCAGCCCTTTGGTTTCTCGTCTCTCAGGAGTCACTGAGGTTTGTTGCACAACGTCCAGGTTCTGAGAACTGTTGCTACACATATTTGTCCATTTCTTGGTTGTTTCAGGCACGAGGGCAAGTCCAGTCCATCTTGGTCATAGTTTCAGAGTTTCTTGGCACATTTCAGTTAGGGATGATGAAAAAATTCTGGAGATGGATAGTGGTGATGGTTGCACAACCCTTAAAATGCACTTAATGCCGCTGAACTGTGCACTTAAAAGTGGCTCGAATGATAAATGTTATGCTCTCTCTATATCACCACAATAAAAACATTTTTAAAGCTACCTCAGCCAAAGGAAGTATTCGTACTGTACTTTGAAGATAACAACACAACCCACTGCCTGTGGCTCCAGCCACAAGTACCCAGGTTCACCCCTGCCTCAGGCCTCTACGTGACCTGCCCTGTGCCAGGGGACTCCTCCTGTAGGTATGCTAAGCACGAGTGGCCCACAAATCACCCATCCCAAGTGCATACCCTTCAGTAAGCCTTCCCAACACCTGTCAGGGACACCCCACAGCTCCCCATGGTAACATCCTGCACACTGGAAGAAGAAAGACAAGCTCAGCCAACTGTAGGTTGGTCCGGTGGCCTTTGCAAGGCGCTGACACCTCCATTTTACAGATGGGGAAACTGTGAGTGGATTGGATGCTGTCAGGAAGCAGAGGCATCTCAGAGATACATGTTAGGAGGGCAGGGCAGGGGGAGGCTCATCTGTAAGTGATGAAAGAGCAGGGGTCACTGGTATTGGTTGGGACAGAATATATTTGAGATTCTGTGGGTGACACAAGGGCCTTGTTTCGGTCTGTGCTTGGGCACAGTTACGACGTTTTGTCTCACTGTATCATAATGGAGCTCCTCTGCAAGGTTGTCTGGGTCCAACGGGAAAACACATGGCCTTGCTGTGAGCGCCAGGTGAGCTTCCAGTGTCAGGGACTGCTCTCGTCATTCTCAGAGATCATACTAGTATCTACTTCACGGAAATAATCCACATAAAGTGCTTAGCGTGACACCCTGTGAAGATTAATCCTGATGGTATATGGATGGTGGAGTTGACATGGAACGGGCAGGGAATGACCCTGGAGAGCCAAGCAGGTGGGTCTTATGGCTAGGTAGGAAAACAGAGGGCTCACGTGATCAGACTGTGCTTTAGGAAGACCACTTGGAAGAGAACAGGGAGGGGTGGTGAGAAAGCAGGCAGGAGGCCAGTTAAGACATCATCCAGGTGACATACAGGAGACAAGACAGGGTGGAGTATATGGAAGGCGTGACCCCTGACAGTGGGGAGAGGGTCAAGGAGAGCGGCGGGACCTCTGTAATTTGAAGCCAGGGTCAAGGTGGTGAGGCTGGTGGCAAGCCCTCTCCTCCATGGCAGCGATGCTTGTAGTCGTTACATAAACGGGGTGGCTTGCAAGGCTAGGTTCAGAGGAAGGGTCTGCTGCTCAAAGCTCATTCGGAAAGGCACACGTGAGGTCGGGCTGAAGTGAGAGGAAGAGTGGGAGGAGTGTCGCAAAGCTTACTGGGTAGCTCTGCAGGTGGCTCACAAGGGACACGTGGCATCAAGGTGGCAGAAGAGGACAGGCCCCAGGGTGGCTGGGGCTGGTGAGGGGAGGCAGCGTTAAAGAAAGTACTGCCAGTGGATCTGAACGCAGAGCCACGAGGTCCCTTTCGAGATGCAGAACGATCTTGACTCGTGTCCGGCGAAGGTATCTCCGGCTATTCTCACGTGGAGGGCTTATCAGGCAGCCTGTGCAGGGTCCGTGTCCCTGGTCAACAACATCTAAAGCATGATGCCGTTGAGCACAACTTCCCTGCTCCGAGATCACGTCCACCTTCAACCCTCAGTGGCTTGGCCGCCTACGTGCCTTGACTCACCTTGAGACAAACAAAGGAGACGCACCCTTACTCTGTGCTTTCTGTGTGGGACGCACATGTGGGTGCACACACACCCTGACTCCTCCAGGTCTGCAGGGTCTGCAACCACACTCTCCTGTCATCCAGCACATGGCCCGCCCAGCACGCTTTCCTAGGGGCAGCTTCCTCCTCCTTCCTCCAGTGCAGTGGGAAGTTCATATTGGCATAATGTTCCCTTTTATATCACTCCTTTTCATATTACTCAAAAACAGTTCTCTTTGCCTCGAAGGACCCAAAGAAATTTGACCAGTCTGCCCCCTTGCCCAAACTCCATCATCCTCTAGGAATGAAAACCTTATGACAGTAACTTTCATTTCTTGAGAATCTACTGTGCTGGGTCTTTGTGTCATTTGGGATGTCGTCAGTTGTCTGTTATGGAGACTGCTATGTAAACCAGCTCCACAATATGAGAATGTACGGGTTCACGGTTCACTTTGTGGGACAGAACTTACACGGGGTCTGTTCCCACTCTGCGTTTCTCTGCGGAGGCCCAGAAAAGAGGTGAAGGGTTTGCCCAGGTGCAGGTGTGGGAGTTGGCAGCCTACTCGAGAGGAGTAGGGGTGGGTGGGCCGGGGGGCCTGCTGTGGCCTCCTCTCAGGTGTGGGCACGGCAGGTGGCTTCTGTCCACGTCTGCTTTCCCGGATCTGCAGCCATCGGCCCCTCTGTTGGCTCAGCTGGATCCTTCTTGTCCTGCAGACCTTTGCTCCGATGTCCCTTCCGTGTCGCCCAAGCGAGAGTAGTCACCGCCTCGAGTTACTGTCCATCACACAGCGTTTTCATTTCTTCTTCACCGGTTAGCCCTTCCTTGCTGGGTCCCTGCCTGGTGGAGCGCGGACCTGCACTGTCCTTTGTCCTCACCTGCAGCTGTCCTTTGACCACCCCCTCCCCAATATCTTCAGGCCCTGCGTCTCTCTCCTGCCTCGCACGCGCCTCGAGGTCAGTCTGCGGTCGGTCGGAAAGTCGTCCGGCGGCGGGGACCGTGCCTGGGCCCACCAGCCTCGCCGTCGCCCCTTTAAGCGCCAGGCGGGGGGCGCACGCGCAGTCGGGCCGTTGCGCGCACAGGCGCAGTGGGGCGGCTGATGTTTACGGCGGCAGAGGTCGGGGCAGCGCAGCCGGGCCGCGGACGGGCGAGGGGCGCCCGAGGAGCTGCTGGTCGCGGCCCAGGCGGCCTGATCTCGCGGGCCGGCCGAGCCCGGAGGTAGAGCCGCCGCCACCGCCGCCGCCCTTGGCCCGGCCTGCGGCCTGCGGCGGGCGGCGGCGTCTCCCCCCGGCCCCTCCCTCCTCTCTGTCCCCCCTCCTGGCTCCCGGCCCCGAGCGCCTGGACCCCTCCTCCGGGTGGCGTCCCTCTCCGCTCCGGCGTTCTCCTATCCTCTCCCCGCCTCCCCGGCCGTCTTCCCTTCCTGTCTCCCCTCTCCCCGCTCCTCCGGCGACTCCCCCCTCCCCCCTCCGCGGGGCGTCTCCTCCTCCCCCCAACCAGCGTTCCCCTCCCCGGGGTTCCCCCTCCCACCTCTCTTCCTCCATCCCCCAACCCGACCCGGCACCTCCCCTCCAAGGAGCCCGGGTCCCTTCATTCCCCTGCTCCGCTGCCCGGGCGGGTGGGCGGGTGGGGAGGGGGGGGTTGTCTCGGGGTGAGCCTTGCGGTTCGCCCTCCAGCGTTCCAGGGCTTCCCGGAGGTCTCCCAGTGCCCGTTGCTTGCACGCTTGGATTTGCTTGACTCTACAGACGTGCAATCTAATCTGTCCCTAGTTTACTAAGTAGGAAGCGCTTGTAGTTCTAAGGCAAGTCAAGGTTTATCAGGGTTTAAAACAGATTCTACCTTGGAGCTTTTCAGCAGGTGATAGTCTAGGGGCGTCTGGCTGGCTCAGTCAGTTGAGCATGGGTGTAGAGATTACTTAAAATTAAATCTTTAAAAAGAAAAAAAAGGAGGTGATAGTCTGTGACATGGTTGGTTGGCCTTTCCAAGCCTCGGGGATACTAGAATTGGCACAGAGCCCCGGGACTTCAAGGCATCTGAAGAAGGTCTGTAGCTGGGGAAGGAGAACTTGCTTGGGGTGCCCGAGTTTTGTTTTCTTCCATGGGATGTGCCTCTCAGGTGGATGTTTGCTCGAGTGTTGTCCTCAAAAAAGCTATCTACATGTCTGTCTTTCCCCTTTGTTCGTCACAAACCTGTGATGGTTTTCTTCTTTCTTTTTTGGCAGAGGGGTGGCTGAAGTAAACAACTCTGTTTTGGGTGTTGAGTAGACTGTCCTTCAAGAATCAGTGAAGTCAGGTTCCTATAAACAACTCCCAACTTGGGGCTCTGCTCGGGTGAAGTAGAGCCTTACGGGTGGAATGAGAGGGGACCTCTGAGGTGATGGGGTCAGTGCCTTGACCTCTTGGACCCACCTCAGCTGTACCTGGCCTGGGATGTCTCTGGGGGTGAGAGGCTCTCCAGGTTCTGAGAACAGTGCAGTACTTGGAATCTAGTTGTTAGAAAGCTTTTCTGTGTGTTTAGTAGAAATGATCTCCATCTGATGTGTTCTGCCCCAGTTTTTATCGGTCCGTGAATATTGTATATATGGCAGCCTTTCAAGTATTTGAAGAAAATCCCTCTGTATGTATTCCTTTCGAGAGTTTTAGTTTTCAAGATGAGAAATCTGTGTTTCTTTCATTATTCTGCCAACAGGAGGTGTGGTTTTAGGTCTGCTTTCTGCTGGTCTCAGCCTATTAATAACCAACGCCGTTGGACTGGCCCTTGTGGTTATTATGATTGTAAGACACCTTTCAGTAATAACCACCAGGAAACTTTGAAAATTAACAAAGGTTTATTACTTACAGAGCCTGGACATTTTATAGCATACCTGGGGCCACACAGTGAAGTGGGAGGCTGTGAAGAGAGAGATTGAGGGAGCACAGGCCTGGGTTCTGCTTTTATTGGAGTCGAGGGTGAGGGCCTAGGGGTTTCTGAGGCTTGATCTTTATTGGGGAGTTTACAAGCAAACTTAAAGCTTGGGAAGAGAAAAGATAAGTGGCCCAAAAGGTCTCTTATCAAAATCAACTAAGAGCTGGTCTCAAATAGAGGATACTCTGGGGGGAGGTGTCCTGGTTTACCTCATTGAGTGGCGGGAGGCAAAATGTTTATTCCTCACCAATCTAAACTTAGGCACTGGCATTACAGACAAGAAAAACCTCACGGCTTACACTGCAGGGTCCTTTTCCTTCGCTCATTTTGCGTATGACATTACCGTGTCCATATTTCCCTTAAGAAGGGATATTCAGGTTGGAACACGACTCTCCATGTGTAGTCTGACGAACCCAGTGTGGACTGGAATCCTGAGCCCCCATTGTCACAGCTGTGCAGCTGTGTTGACCCAGCTATAGCCTCCTTGGTTGTCAATCACGAGACCTTCCCATGCCTGCTGCTGCTTGAACCATCTTCCTCACTGTCCACAGGCAGTTGATTTTGGAAGGAGCACTATGAGAGTAAGGTTGTCCTGTTGGCCATTTACCCCAGAGTAGTGAATTACGTTGAGAATTGCCAGTCACGTGGGTGGTCAGTAATAAGCAGTGATTGCATCCAGTGTGAGGGAGGCAGGTTAGCGATATCGAACCCTATATAGATGGTCCCATGCATCCCACCGGTGACAAACAGGTAGGGTTGCCCCATAGTTTTTAGTCTGTCATCTGGGGCAAAGATCACCAACGTGTTTTGTGTTAAAGAATGTTTCTCCCTTGAGAATTTTTAAAAGCTGCTTTTGGTGTGGGGTAACGAACGTAGGCCTTTGGCTAGACAGCCCTGAGTTTGAATTCTGGCCGCCTTCTCACACACTGGTGTGTGATCATGAGCAAAGTAGCTGCTCAATTTGCCTCGTCATGTCGTGAAACTAAAAGGAGCTCCAGTGGCTGGCAGGTGGTACCTGTAAAAAGTTGTAGCTCTTTTTAGTAAAAGGCTAGCTTTTGCATACTTTCAAAGTGAGGAGAAGTTGAAAATAAATGATAGGTTACTTAGTGGAAAATAAAATATACCCAATATATAGTTTTTGCTTTCTGGAGATAGAATGATGATACTGAGGTAGAATGATAGAACATTGTATGCAGGGTTAGAGCCTCCGTGGAGTATATGTGGTTTCCAGGCCTTTTCCTAAATAGACCTTTAAGCAGCAAATGCAACTCCACTTTTAAGCAGTGACCTAAATTTTCAGATGACTGCCCCAGACTAGAGGTGTAGACTGTCGCCTCAGCACTAAGTGGCTTATCCAAGATTAAGCATGACCTCATTAGCACTCTCCCTGCAGCTAACTTTGCTGGCCGTGGACCCTAACCCTAACAGTGGCTCTGAAACGAGTTGAAATGGGGTGAAAGTCTAGTAATTGGACCACCCCAGTGCTTTGGAAACTATGACCTTCAGCTCTAAAATCTTGATGAAGATGAACGATCCCAACCATAAATGGAAGAGCGTTTGTGCTAAGCCCCATGTTTTACATATTTTGTGTGTTTGTCGTGAGAAGCGGACGATTCATCGTGTGGTCACTTGTTTTTATTCCTGGAAAACCTCTCCCGGTGCAGTCGCCAGCGGCGTGCGTGTGTATGGAGTCTCTACTGCTGATGGTTCTCGTTCTGCTGTTAGAAATGCAGACGACTGGGGGGGGGGGGGGAGGTGAGGATAAACCTTGTGATCGTAAATTATGATATAGGAAGTTGTCCTGATTCGGAGAATGTGCCAGTCTTCACGAAGCCTGGTGGTTTCTGTTTTTCCCAACAGTTTTATGTCAGATGTTTTGTAAAACGTTACCATTTTATGTGACGTAAAGTCGTTCTTTTCAAAATAGTTATGTGGAGTAAGTATAAAATTGGAGAAGATATTTTTTGTGGTTTAGGAAAAGTAAGACCTCCTCAGCTGGGAGAAGGTTATCCCTGAATTAGATGGAGGAACATTGTATGTTAGCAGTTGGCTCACGGGGGTCACGCTTTTGTCTTCTTGAAGGCAGCTGGGAAGAAGGTAAGCAGTGGACCTTCTGTTGGCCAGAGGTGGAGAGGTTGCCGAGCATACACTGCCAGAGGGGGTGGAGGACATCTAGTAGCAGCTGTAGCCTGGAAACAGATTCTGTACTTGTTACGATAAAACGTCACCATTCATCCAGTTGGGTGAGAGAGTGTTGTTAGTGGTGTTTTTGCCTGAAATTTGTACATCCAGATATCCAAAAGAACAGACTGAATGGATCGCTTGCCTTGATGTTTATGTGTATGTGGGGGTGTAGAGTTGTCAGATAAAAATAGGACACCAGTTAAATTTTAATTTCAAATAAGAATGAGTAACTGTAGTATTTGTTGTTCACCTTAATTTTATTCTTTTTTGCTTTTAAAGAATGATTTACCAAAAGTGATCTACAACACTTGAAATATTCAAAGAGAAGCTGATATTAGCATGATTTTTTTTTTTTAGACATATCTGTGTTCTTTTTGTGTTTCTATTCAGTGACTTTGTCTTGTGTCCCTGTTAGGGCAGATCTATATGCAAGATAATTTCAGTCCTAAATAGCTGATTTTGTAGATTGACAATTTGTACTGAAGTATCGAATTCATACTTAAATGATGTTTTTCAGTTGTCAAATATGTTTTAGGTACCTCAGGGTCATTTGGATTCATTCAGTATTATGAACTATAAACTTACTTCTGGATGGATACAATGGAATTTCATACATAACTTTTGGTTTGTTTTTAACCTTCTGAATTTGGCATCCTTGGGGTGGGGTGGTGGGTGGGTACCGACAAAATACATTCCACGTGTATTATTTTAGAATTCGACATTGGCTGTTATTAGAAACTCTGTTGGGCTTTTACCTGTTCCGTAAACAGCTCTTTGGAAACTTTTTCCATTGCAGTATTGCCTGAGTGTGGTCTTGACGATGGGAGGTGCTGTGAGTGCTGGTGAGGACAACGATGAACTGATAGACAATTTGAAAGAAGCACAGTACATCCGGACTGAGCTGGTGGAGCAGGCTTTCCGAGCTGTCGACCGCGCAGACTATTATCTGGAAGAATTTAAAGAAAATGCGTATAAAGACCTGGCGTGGAAGCATGGAAACATCCACCTCTCAGCCCCGTGCATCTACTCAGAAGTCATGGAAGCTCTGGACCTGCAGCCAGGCCTCTCCTTCTTGAACCTGGGCAGCGGCACTGGCTACCTCAGCTCCATGGTGGGGCTCATTCTAGGTAAACCTGGAGAGAGTGTGGGGCCTTGTCTCACGGCACTTGGCCTTCGGAGCACTCCCCCCCTGCTCCCCGGGATTGTTTATGCACAGCCATTGGCTGGGCTGGTGGAGGCAGGCCTCTGAGTTTTCTGCGGGGACCCCTCCTGTTCCTGCCCCCTCCCACCTGAAGTTCCGCAGTCCGTTCAGCGCACCCTCCTTCAGGACAGCACAGGACCTAGAGAATTACAGTGGGACCTTACAGTGATTTCCTGATTAATACAGTCACACAGCCTGCCTTGTCTCTCTGTCTGTAAACTGAGACTAATTAAGTTTAAAGTTCCCTGGAAGTTAAAATTGTTCCAAGCAGTCTTGCTTTGCTTTGTTTTAATGCTAAAAGAGTTAATACCTGTAGGTTTTTCTTTGTAAATAAATTCCAGGGATGGGAAGGACAAGTTATCTTATTTGAAGACATTTTGCCCCTTTCTCCAAACAAGTTGTGAGACAGCACACGGGAATTGGCATGTTTGTTGTTGAAACAGCAGGGCTGGCTGGTCATTGAGGGCTCAGGTGTCTGTTTTTACTCTGAGTGAGGTGGAGTGAGCAACGGGAGCTAACCTGTGCTTTAAAAGACTGCTGTAAAGAGGGGCTGGGGCTGCTCGGTGGTCCGTGTGAGGGGGTGGCATCTGGACCACAGGCCGCAGGTGCCAGGCGTCGTGACGAGACCCGCTAAGGAATATCAGGAACGTGCCTGTGTGCACACGCCTCTTGGTCAAACTAGTGTGAGATTCTTAGTTGGAGATTTCAGGCGAGAGCCATCGCTGTGCAGGCCACAACATTGTTTCTTTGCGGTTGTTACAGACAATCTTAGCAGTAACAGTCGGTATTCATGGGTATGGAATGACATTTTTTTTTTTTTTTTTTTAAATGTTTATTTATTTTTGAGAGCGGGACTGGGGGGAACCGAGGATCCAAGCAGACTCTGCTGTCATCATGGAGCCCGACGTGGGGCTTGAACTCACAAACTGTGAGATAATGACCTGAGCCGGACTCAGACGCATAACCAACTGAGCCACCCAGGCACCCCAAGATTTATAAGTTTATATAGGCTTGGGAATTTGGTGATATTTTGAGACTGATCATTTGACTTCAGGCTATAGATTGGTATCTTCAGATTTTTAAATGCGGTTTTTTGTTTTTGTTTTTTTCCTTTTTTAATATTTATTTATTTTATTTTTTTATTTAAAAAAAATTTTTTTTTTTTAACGTTTATTTATTTTTGCGACAGAGAGAGACAGAGCATGAACGGGGGAGGGTCAGAGAGAGAGGGAGACACAGAATCTGAAACAAGCTCCAGGCTCTGAGCAGTCAGCACAGAGCCCGACGCGGGGCTCGAACTCACATACCGCGAGATCGTGACCTGAGCCGAAGTCGGACGCTTAACCGACTGAGCCACCCAGGCGCCCCAATATTTGTTTATTTTTGAGAGAGCATGTGAGTGGGGCGGGCGATGGTGAAGCGCTCTGCGCTGACAGCATGAAGTCGTGAACTTTGAGATCGTGACCTGAGCAAGTCTGACCCTTAACTGACCGAGCCACCTAGGCGCCCCTTGTTTTGTTCTTTAAAGCTAAATGATTTTTGCACGCACTTTGTCTTGGATTTAAACTGCTTTGCACAGGACCCCAGGTTATGTGTCATTCTGGTATTAGTGAAGGGCACTTCCCTTCAGTGGAGCAGAAAATGGGGGAGCTAAGGACGATATGATATTTGGCGGAGAGGGGGATGGGGTATCATGTTGACTAGGTTAGAAACGCTATTGAAAATAAGAGCCTCAGGCAAAGAGGGCATATGGTAAGCCTGAGGTGACCTGTTGCACTGGACGTTCCCTAGAAGTCATAAAGAAATGGCTTGTGTTCTCTGAGTCCCCTGTTTGCTGGGAATGTAACTAGATGTTGCGGTGGGGAGAGAGAGACCTGAAGGGGGGGAGGTTTTTGGGGGGCTGTAGAGGACACTGTGTACTGCTTGGATGTATCTGAAGGAGGTGACTGGAGAGTTTCCTTTGCTGCACAGACATCTTGGATCTGCAGGGAGGAGGCTGCGTGCACTGGACCGATACCTCTGTCCCGACAGCACGTGTCCTGGGCCTCACTCCAGCTCATCCGGCCTTTAGCGTTGCTTCCAGCACATCGCTGGAGAGCTGAAGGCCATGCTGGCCACCCACTACTTGCAGGTGTGAGGTCTGGAGTCTTTCATCTGACGTTTTTGGCCTCAGCTGCCCTTCCACCTGGCCCTGAACTCTTTGCCCTTTCTGCCGCATTCCTGTCCCACTGACCCGAAAGTGCAGTGTGATTAGGGAGGGCAGTGCCCTCATCAGGGGCCTTGTGGTCTGGGTGTAGTGCCACGCCCTTGATGTCTCGTCCTGACTGTTGCTCTGTGTCCCCTCCTCCCCTCTTAATCGTCTTGTTATTGGGGTGGGTCAGGAGCTATGGATTAACACTGTGTTTGGTGTTAAGCTTCTTGGGAACTATGTCCCCTATGTGTTGTTAGAATGAACTACTTAATAGGTGTTGACAGAGGGGCGGATGAAACTATGACGACTGGGAAGGTAGAGAAAGGTTTTCTTGGATTCCGGTACAATGCTGCCAGCCTGAGAGCAGTGGGGGTGGAAGTCAGCGACTGGGCAGAGGGTCTTGAAGTTAGATAATTTGGATTTGATGCTGTAAAGAGTGAAAATGCGACTTCTCAAGTAAGGTGTGTTTTAATGAGAGAATGTTTTGGCCGCAGCTGTGTGTATGACAGGTGTTGAGAGAAGAGAGTCGCAGGTAAGTTGTCCAGGTGGAGGAGAGGGAAGCCTTGGCTTGGGATGGCTGTAGTGCCGTCAGGGGCCAGGGAAGCCCAGGTGGCAAAATGTAACGGTACGGGTGTGCGGATGGTTGCTGATTTTCCCGTATTTCTGTTGGATTGTGGTGTTAGGTGCTGCGCTGTGACTTCAGTATATCTGTCTAGTGAATAAGGTATTACATGCCCCGTTGGTTTTCACACGGAGGCTTCTAATAATGGCAGTGTGACTTACCTCTGGTACACAAACAGGTGTGAGGTGTGGGGCTTGGTGAACCTGTACGTAAGTATTCACATTCCTGCAAGCACAAAGTTCCGAATAGAATCGGCACCCCGGTGGCTGTCATGCTGCCCCTCCCCCTCCAGAAAGGAGAGCACTCTTTGGCCCTCCGTGATCACAAATGAGCGTTGCCTGTTGCTGACCTTCCTATAAACGGATTCCCACAACAGAGACTCCCCTAGCTGTCTGTGTCCGTAGATTTCATCTGGAGGCAGTTCTATACGGAGGCAAAGACTTTATCGTTAAGTGGGCGTCCACCTTTTCTTACAGCTTTATTTCCAATTACTGACAATTTTCCTTTGGTATAAAAAAAATGTTTCATTGTGACTTGGTTATAGTTTTATTTTTAAAAAAAATTTTTTTTTCTTTTTTAACGTTTATTTATTTTTGAGACAGAGAGAGACAGAGCATGAAGGGGGGAGGGGCAGAGAGAGAAGGAGACACAGAATCGGAAGCAGGCTCCAGGCTCTGAGCCATCAGCCCAGAGCCTGACGCGGGGCTCGAACTCACGGACCGCGAGATCGTGACCTGAGCTGAAGTCGGACGCTTAACCGACTGCGCCACCCAGGCGCCCCAGTTATAGTTTTATTTTAATGATGATCAAAACCTATTTGTGAGGATTATTAAAATTTTCATGTCTGAGTAGGGTGACCTCTATGGCAAATAGGCCTGTGTCCAGTTTCATTTGGAAATACATTTTTCTTCTTCAATTCATTAGTGAGATCTTGAATTCCTGGTTGCAGATCTTGTTTTTTGTTTTTGTTTTTGTTTTTGTTTTTGTTTTTTTTGCATCTTCAAATGATTGAGAGCAGGGAGGCCCAGGCTTTGGAAAGGTGTGGAGTTAGTAATGTCAAAGAAACGAGTGGCGAGCATAGTCTACCCTGCATATTTAAAGATTAGCTTTTTGATTTAGGTCCAATAATGTGGCAAGACCTCAAAACCTTGCAAATTTCTTCATGTAATTATACGTGCTGAATCTGGTGCATTGCAATTGAAAAAATAGAAATAAAGAGTAAGAATTTTTGCCCTAGTTCTAAAAGTTTTCTTATTCTGAAACCTTTTAGGTCCTTTTGGTGTGAACCACGGGGTTGAACTCCATTCAGATGTAATAGAATATGCAAAGCAGAAGCTGGACTTCTTCATTCGAACCAGTGACAGCTTTGACAAGTAAGATCAGATACTAACTAGCCTTGGGTTGGTGTGTGAATGACAATTTAACTTTTGATTAGTTGAGAGAAACGAGTTTATTAGTGTTCGGATACCAGCAAACATGATTCAACTTTGGCAGGAGAATCAGGGGTATATGTATAGCTGTTCTAATTATTTTTTGTTTAAAAAATTTTTTTTTCTTTTAACGTTTATTCAGTTTTGAGAGGCAGAGTGTGAGCAGGGGAGGGGCAGAGAGAGAGAGGGAGACACAGAATCTGAAGCAGGCTCCAGGCTCTGAGTTGTCAGCACAGAACCCGACGTGGGGTTTGACTCAAACCGTGAGATCATGACCTGAGCCGAAGTCCGGCTCTTAACTGACTGAGCCACTCAGGCACCCCCTGTTCTAATTGTTTTGTAAATATTTTGTAGTTTTTTTTTTTTTTTAAAATTTTTTTTTCAACGTTTATTTATTTTTGGGACAGAGAGAGACAGAGCATGAACGGGGGAGGGGCAGAGAGAGAGGGAGACACAGAATCGGAAACAGGCTCCAGGCTCTGAGCCATCAGCCCAGAGCCTGACGCGGGGCTCGAACTCACGGACCGCGAGATCGTGACCTGGCTGAAGTCGGACACTTAACCGACTGCGCCACCCAGGCGCCCCTATTTTGTAGTTTTGAGGGCTCTAGGGTTGTTTTTTTTTTTTAACTATGATACCAGGGCAAGACTGATTTTTCACCACCATAATAAGAGAAAGGAAGTAGAATATTCATTTTGCTCAATTTTCGTGTTTCTGACACAGACAACATGTTTTCATCTAATAGTTTCTAGAACAGAATTGTTGCATTTGTCTTTAAGTAGTATATATAATTACTTCTTGCCTTTTTTAAATAAGGCATTAAAGTTCTTATTTTAGAGTTTACCATGTTTAGAAACACCAAATGTATTTTTCTTTCATTTTACTCGTTTTTAGTAGATCCTAAATAAGGTAGTCATTAAAAACGGAACAAAGACTGTGATGAATGGAGGTTGGATGATTTAAGCTTGGATCGTGCTTATGGCATTCACTTCCATAATGTTTTGTTTGGAATTTCTTGGATTCTGTTAATTAAGAATATAATTCTTTTTGGAAGTCTGTCTTCTCGCTTCTGGCTCTGTGAATCGCATTACCTCACTATAGGGTTGTTCAATGAAAAACTAATCCGTGGTTAACATAGATTTACTCTGTAGACTTGTAATGTGATCAGTTCAGTTACGGAAAACATTTTTTGCTTCTAGATTTGACTTCTGTGAACCTTCCTTTGTTATTGGCAATTGCCTGGAGATTTCTCCAGATTGTTCTCAGTACGATCGTGTGTACTGTGGGGCTGGTGTGCAGAAAGAGCATGAAGAATACATGAAGAGTCTTCTCAAAGTAGGGGGCATCCTTGTCATGCCGCTGGAGGAGAAGGTCAGATCCCTTTCATAACTGACGTGTTTAACTGTGGGCCAAGTTCTGCTCCGGGAAGTTTACATACATTTTTCCTTGTATCCCTCAACAATTCCGTCCATTTCACAGATGAGGACCCAGGCAGGGACAGGGCATAAAGACAGCCTAGCTGGGGCCAGGGCAGACCCAGGAAGGCACCCTGGAGCCTGCACTGTAAGCCCTGCGCTCACATCCCTCTGTCTCCTCCTGTTTTCCTTCCTCTCTCCCACCTGCCTTCCCTCCTCCACAGTTATTCTAGTATGCTTATTCTGTTGTTAGGCTCACACATAAAAATTACTTCCGTAATTCTGATTGTTAGTCTGATTGTTTGGTTCTGTGACAGTGAGCATTCTACAGGAGTCTCTTCCTTAGTATGAACCTTGTCTAAGTCTGCTATTTGGTCATGTTTCTGTGTGCTGTGGATATTGTGCTGCACTGAGGCAAACAAATTGTAAGAAATGAGCAAGATTAATCAAACTTGAGTTGGTCCTAAGGAAGAATGTCTCCATCACAAAGAAGCAGGAAAAATGGAAATGATAAAAATGGGCGATCGTGCATTTTTGTGTGATTTTCTGCAATTTTAAAATGTTAGCATTTATTTTGTTTAAAAAGTAATCATTCATTGTAGAAAATCCGGAAGATATGATAATTAAGAAAAACTGCTTACAATCCCACCCCAAGTGCTGTTCGTGTAGGATTCAGTAATTCCTGAAATTACGATCAAGTAATTCTTAGTGTTTTCAGATGGTCAGCTGGTGTTCAGATTTTCCTGATTATCTCAGAATTTATTTGAATAGTTTATTTGAATAGGGTTTCATTTGATTATATCTTTTTTTTAAATTTTGTCAGTTTTATTAAGGTACAATTCACATAGAATAAAACTGAACAATTTTAACTGTATAATCCATTGAGTTTTGACAAGTGACGACAGAGGTAGCATACAATGCAAACAACATACAGAACATTTTCTATTGCCCCCCCAAGTTCCCTCTTGCCCTCCTTTTTTTTGAGATGTAATTCACGTATTAGTTTCACGTGTGCAGCGTCATAATTCAACAAGACAATTGTGTTTTCATACTGTGCATTTGTAAGACATATTTGAATGTGCTCCAGATCCGTTTATCAGCTTTGGGCCACGTACAGAGCGTTGTGTTCTCCCGCAGAGCAGTTCAAACAGCAGAGTTCCCAGACCTGTGGTATCAGTAACTTTTCTGGAGGCAAAAGTCAACTTACAGTGCTGATGGAATTTGTGAGAAACATTTGGTTTGTGTCTTGCATTTGGTTGGTATCTTGCTCTCTCCTTTTTAAAGATTTTAGTTTCAAGTAATCTCTGCACCCGACGTGGGGCTTGAACTCACAACCCTGAGATCAAGAGTCGCATGCTTCACCGGCTGAGCCAGCCAGGCACCCCTGGTTGATATATGTCTAAAGTGTTTCTTATCTATAACTTTTTTTTTTTTTTTTTTACTTTATCCTTGCATTTGTCTTATAGAGTTTCCTACAGCCTGGATTTGGAGATTACATATCTCTGTGGTGGTATCTTACATATTTCTTCTGTTCTCTGTTTTCGCTGTGAATTGCTAATTGGATCCAAAGACTTGCCTAGTTTGCAGTTTGACTCAACTTTTGGTGGGGAGGGAGGGTGCGAGAATACTTACCAGGTATTACAGTGTATGTCCATATACACTCACATCATACCCGATGCCAGCAGTGCAAATGTGGTCCTGATCCACTGTTTCATTAAGGGCTACAGGATGGTAAATTCTGTTTCCATCATTTCTCATCATTTAGTACCTCGAATACTTTTTTCTTTCCTTTTTTTTTTTTAAATTTTTTTAATGTTTGTTTATTTTTGAGATAGAGCATGAACGGGGGAGGGGCAGAGAGAGGGAGACACAGAATCTGAACAGGCTCCAGGCTCCGAGCTCTCAGCACAGAGCCCAACGCGGGACTCAAACTCACGAGCTGTGAGATCATGACCCGAGCCGAAGTCGGACACTCGACCGACTGAGCCACCCAGGCGCCCCGCTTTTTTCTTTGTAATTTTCATTCTAATATAGTTAACGTAACAGGGTTACGTTAGTTTCAGGTGTATGATACAGTGATTCAGTGGTTCCATACGTCACCCAGTGCTCCCTGAGATAAGTAAGTGTACTCTTCATCCCTTTCACCGGTTTCCCCCGTCCCCCACCCACTTCCCCTCTGGAGACCATGAGTTTGTTCTCGACGAGCCTGTTTTGTATCCTCCCCACCCCCTTCCTTGTTCATTTGTTTCATTTCTTAAATTCCAGATATGAGCGAAATCATGGTATTTGTCTTTCTCTGACTTGGCCAGATTTCATGCTTCTTCATGGTTGGGTAATGTCATTTGCAAATACTATCTTCTCCCATTCAGTAGGTTGTCTTTTAGTTTTGTTGGTTGTTTCCTTGGGTGTGCAGAAGCTTTTTGTTTCGATGTAGTGCCAACAGTTTATTTTTGCTTTTGTTTCCCTTGTCTCAGGAGATGTATCTAGAAAGAAGTTGCTGTGGCCGACGTCAGAGACGTTACCATCTGTGCTCTCTTCTAGGATTTTTATGGTTTCAGGTCTCATGTTTAACTGCTTAATCCATTTTGTGTCTTTGTGTCACCTTCAGTTACTTTCATCAGTGTTTTATAGTTTTCAGAGTACAAGCCTTTCACTACCTTGGTTAAGTTTATTCCTAGATATTTCATTATTTTTGGTGCAATTATAAATGGGATCATTTTCTTAATTTCTCTTTCTGCTTCATTGTTATTAGTTTTTAGAAATGCAGCGAATTTCTGTACATTGATTTTGTATCCTGCAACTTGCAACTTCATAGTACCTGGAATACTTAAGGAGAAACACCCTCATCATTTATTTGGTTACCCTAGGCACACTGTAGAAGGAGAGGCTGGATACATTCTGATTCTTAACTTTTGTTTACTAGTTTCCTCAATAATCTGGTGACTAATAAGATTTTATTTGATTTTTAGTGTCGGTGTAAATTAATGGATATAAACGTACTTAATATCTTAATCATGACGCCATTCTTTTTTTTTTTTTATTAAACATTTTTTTTTTCTTCAACGTTTTATTTATTATTTTTGGGACAGAGAGAGACAGAGCATGAACGGGGGAGGGGCAGAGAGAGAGGGAGACACAGAATCGGAAACAGGCTCCAGGCTCTGAGCCATCAGCCCAGAGCCTGACGCGGGGCTCGAACTCATGGACCGTGAGATCGTGACCTGAGCCGGACTCGGACGCTTAACCGACCGAGCCACCCAGGCGCCCCAATGATGACGCCATTCTTAATGAAGCTTAACATGTGCTGTCTTGGCCCGTGGGGACCTCTCCAGCTTGGCTCTTGGGCTTGGATACAATTTCAGTAGTCTGTGATAGTTTTGTTACTTTCTGGTAAGAAAAGATGTTCCACACCCACTCTGTACACATATGTATATTTTTTACAACAAAGTTGGAGCTAGCCATTTCTGAGGATCTCTGTTAATTTGAAGTTCAGTGGGAATTGGTGTTTAGAGAACACAGGTGGGGCCTTTGTGGGAATCTTTGATGCTGGGTGAGTTTTCCAGTGGAACTCTGGAGCTAGGAAGTTCACACACACACACGCAATCTTATGTTTTTTGTTGGTTTGGTTTTTTTGGACATAAAATACACCATGGATTTATAGTGGTACTTCCATCTTGAAGTCAGGCCGAGAGGGTTTTTCTGACTTCTTCGGTCTGCCATGCTTGAAAGTCCCAGGCCTCGCCGACGCAGCTCCTTGTTTATCCACAGCATCGGCACCAAGGATTTGATTTCTGAAACTGGGTCAAGATGTGGGCGGGGGCTTGGGGGGTGGGGAGCTTCTTTGGCCCTTATATTACACTAGGGATGTAGAAATTAACATGTTTTAAAGTCACTGGAAATAATGCTTTCCTGTGAGGTTATACCATCAGCCTGACTCACAGCTCATTTGTTTTCAATGTTTAGGGATTGCCGTTTTAGGTTTTGTAACTTGGTAAAACATTTATAAGATTCCAAAGTTTAAGTAATGAAAACTCACAGAATTTTTTCCCCTCTGTGCTCCCTCTACTTCACCTGTAGGTAACCATTTTGTTTGTTTTTAGTTTATGTGTTTATGCAAAAACTATATAAGCAAACACAATTTTTCATACGTGAAGATATGCACTTTTTTTTCCATCCCATGCACCTATCCAGACACATGAAATGGGAATTGATAGTTTGTAAGTTTTATACCTCATTTATTGTTCATTTTAGGTATTTGGTGTTCAGTATAAGTAGAAATTCTTTTTTGTCCTTATTTTATTTAAAAACGTTTCTTGGTGGTGTATGAGAATGTGATTTTTTGATGGCCAGTTCGGTTCTTTCTAGCTTCTTGCTGTTTCCAAGCAGTGCCGCTGTGACGAGGCTGTGCATATCCATGTTTGTGGATGTTCTTAGTCTTTGTCCATACCCACGACCTCTTCCGGGTGCTTGATTGGAGACTCTGTGTTTTGACTTTGGCCAGCTGCCTTTCCGGCAGCTTCGCTGTCAGCAGCAGAGGAGAGGAGCCATCCGTGCCCTTGCTAACAGTCCCACCTGCTGTTGCTGTCATTGCTAGTAGATTGTTGTATGTGGCAGGGCTGGATGTCCCCGTTTTTGCTCTTCTTTCTCAGAATATTGTTTTAAGTACATCTTTACTTAAATTATTTTAGCAATCTTTGTTGCATCACAGAAACACTTCAGACCTTTTATTGGAATTGTGTTACGTGTTGAATAATTTGAGGATTATGGACATGTTTTCAGTATCTGTCTCCTCGTCTGGAATGTAGAATATGGATTTACAGTTTTCCTGAAGGGTTCACACATTATTGACAGATTATATTTAAATGTTTGGTGTTTAGCATAACTGGAATTTCTCCTTGAAAAAAAGTTTTTGAAGAAGAAGTTTATGCTGGGGTACAGGAATGTGAGCGACCTGTTTACCCAGCACATGGCCACTTAATGCTTTCAGTTCCCAGATTCATGACATAGAATCTTAGTTTTCAGAAGCTTTGCTGGCTTAGATATTTTTAGACAAGAGAGCATATAATCTCAGCATGCCAAAGCTGGGCAAAAATAGTACTGTCACCTGTTTGGGTCGTTAGACACTGGTTACACAGAACACACAGGAGGGCCACGTGGTCTAATTAGGCTCTTCCTGTGCTTCTAATACTGCGATTCACTGCAAATCTGTGTGTTTTGGTGATGTCACATAGAAATTCACATAAACACCGTAGTGAGGAGAAGCTCCAACATACCCAAGATGGCATCGTCACCTTCAAGGAAGTCATGGCAAAACTGTAACAGTAGCTGTTGTTTTGTGTGTGGTCATGTTGCAAGAAAGTCTTTTTATTGTTTCTGTTCTGGAAACAACAGCCTGGCATCCAGTCTAAACTGAAGCATTATAGGTGGTCATGAGTGTCTGTAATGACTTTGACTTTAGGATGTTCCCCACCCCCCCTCCGCCCTACTTTTGCCCCCAACAGGGACTCTTGCAGACAGTCCTGGGAAGTCATCTCATCTGATTGTCTCTTCTTGTTATCCTTTGACTTCTTTTCTCTAACGTATGTATTTCTTGTAAACAGAAATTCGGTCTAGAAGCTTTGAACATATTCAGGCGAAACATATTTACAAAGATTTTAATAAGTACTGTGTACTTCCTGCCACATCACATTAGGGGCCCCTGATGTCAGGTTCTTTCATTGTTAGCGTATCTGTGTTTTTTTAGTTTACGTGTAGGAATGGTTAAATATAAACTAACAGTAGCCAAATCTTTTGAATATTCTCATTTTCTCTTTGGGATAGTTGACTAAGATAACACGAACTGGTCCTTCTGCTTGGGAAACCAAAAAGATTCTGGCTGTTTCTTTTGCTCCTCTGATCCAGCCCTGTCATTCAGAGACAGGAAAATCAAGACTTGTCCAGTTACGTAAGTACAAAGATCTTCACTTACCTTTCAGATCTTTTAAAAAATCTCGTTAGAATTTGAAGAGAAAGAAAAATTTTAAGGAGCCTTTTAATATTAAAGAGGATTCTGAAGCCTTACAGTTTTACAAATGGTTTTTTACATATTGTAAAAATCATGATCTGTTTTTAGCCTATTTTAGGTTATTTTGGCCTTCTTTTAAATCCACAGGAGTTATTTCTGGTTATGCCATTGGAAGCAGAAGACTCCCACAAAAGGGAGTTAATTCTGCTACGTGGAAAGTTCTTCCAGAGAGAGTGTGTTCCCAGTACCGTCGAGCCAGAGGGCTCTTGCTGAGTCATGGGACCTTGTCCTCCTTGGGGCCACCTCATGGGCACACGTCTCAGCCGGTTGGCTGGTGTGTGGTGGGAGGCTTGCTGGGGAGCATTGACTTGGCTAGGCCTGTGCCTGCAACTCCTTCAGGATGTAGACCCAGAAGGAGCAAACATCAGGGCTGGCATTCATCCAAATACTGTTTTCTAGTTTAAACAAATTTACATAGCAGTGAGAATTGCAAATGACTTTATTTAAAATAAAACTATTCAGCATGGTTTCTGCATTCTGATCATTTAGAAGATTCGGAAAATGTACAAAAAGGAAAAATAGTAACCATGATCTTACCACCCAAAGGTAATACATGTGTTGGCAAATTCCTTGCAGGACTTTATTTTTTATTTTTTATTTGTGAGGAATCGTTTATCGAATAGTAATGCTCCGCCTTTGTCTCTGCTAAGTGGAGGTCACATGCCATAGATGTGGTCCTTGAAATGTAACAAACAACAGTAGAATATAGACAGTGCCTGAGAGGGGCCAGGCAGAGGATGGGACCTTTCTTTGTGCTTGGTCTTTCTGGGTGAAAATGAATTCTCTGAAGAGAGAAGAAAGGGAGAAAAAGCATGAGCAGAGGCTGATGTGGACTTTCCACATGCCCGCTCCCCGGTGTGGTCTGAGTGAGGCTGTACAGGAGACGCCAGCCCAGTACATAGGTTAGACCTGAGTTTATCATGTAGGCTGTGGAGAGCCACCAGATAGTACAACTAAAAGATGTGGGGCATCTGCCTTCTTGATTACCCTTGTGGCCGGCTGCAGGGTGATTTTGTCACATGCAGGCTCTCTGAAAATCCCACCAGGATAAGCTAACATTGCTCGCAGTTGGCCGGAGCACTCCCTTCCAGAATGCTTCCTGAGTAGCACCAGAGGTGAGGGCATAGTTGGAGTATCTATGGGACCTGGGGCGGGGGGGGGGGGGGGGTAGGGGCGGGGTGTTGAAGACAAGTCTCTTGGTGTGAGGGCTTGATCCGATCTGGGTAAGAGTTGTGGTGACACGGGGGCGCCTGGGTGGCTCAGTCGGTTAAGTGTTCGACTTTGGTGCAAGTCATGATCTCACGGTTCGTGAGTTCGAGCCCCGCATCGGGCTCTGTGCTGACAGCTCAGAGCCTGGAGCCTGCTTGGGATTCTGTGTCTCTCTCTGCCCTTCCCCTGCTCATATTCTGTCTGTCTCTCTCTCTCACAAAATAAGTAAACACTAAAAAAATTCAAAAAAAGTTGTGACAACATGGAGGGCACCCTGAGATGCCAGCTTTGAGGCTAGCGCTTCGGAGCAAATGCTGGATGACGGAGAATCATGTGATGTTTAGGGTTCCTGAAGCGAACAATCCAGTTGTTTGTAACTGCTTCCTGCTGGGCTGGAGTTTTCTGGACTCCTAAAGTTGTGTCGATGGAGACAGTGGCCTCTAGAGTGGAAGGGACTCAGGGGCAGGCACACAGGGCCTTTCTGAGGAAGGATGTGGAGGCTGAGGTGTCCGGCATCTGTTGGAGATGTGGGTCTGTGGGAGGCTTGGGACCCCAGTCAGGACTGGAGCAGAGCCCTGGGAGCCGTTGCCCAGTCTTTGTTACTCGAAGCCACAGGATGGATGCCGAAACAGAGATCGATAGGCACACAGAGAGGGGGAAGTGGTGGGAATCAGCACGTGAGGGAACACCACTGGCCTGGGTGGAGGAGGGAGCTCACAGGAGAGGCTTGGGCCTAGTTAGTTCCCTGCAAGTGGGCGCCTCGGTGGGGGGGAGCCAGGGAAGCCAGAGTGTGAGTCCTGGAGGTCTGGTGACCTGTGAAGGAGTCCGTTCAGCAGACTGAGTGGCAACAGCCCGTGTAGAGGGAAGGGAAGGGAAGGGAAGGAAAGGCAGGACGCGCTGAACGGAAAGTCGTGATTTCGGTGTTGCGGAGTGGGGCAAGTGCTGGAGCCTGTCCCGGACGAGAGAGGGGACAGTTGAGCAGGAGAGGAAGCCTGGTGTGGACAAAGGGGAGAAGGTGCTGAGAGCCTCCAGCAAGAGCGCTTTCCAGGGGTCCTGTGGAACAGTGAGCCTCGCACGGGATTGTGTGCAGGCCTCTCTGATTTGGGTGATAAATGTTACAGACAATCTAAGAGCCCCCCTAGATGGTAGGTGGCCATCTCTTTTGGCAGAAGCTAGGTACTGGAGGGAAGGAAGTGACGCTGCCTTTCAGTGTAATGTACTTAAACACACAGCCCCCCATTCCTCTCCCTTTGAGAAAAAAAGCTCTTCTGTTGCCATGTGCGTACTGCCTGCGTTAAATTGAGCATTAAATTGAGCCTGCGTTAATCACCAGGTTCTGTTTTTCCTCAGTATGCTTTGGAGTTTTTGTACTTACTAAAAACGTTTGGATTTGCTGTTCTCTGCTTAAATCAAAAAAGAGGAACTAATGCTCAGTTTGTAAAGTACTGTGAAAATATTAAGATAGACAAAAGAATTCTGGAGCCCTACATCCTCTGTGTTTCCACTGGATGAGCTAGAACCCACGAATGAATACGTAAATAGAATAATGAACCTGGCCGTCCAAGAAGCAAAACACCGTAGCCCAGGGTTTTCCCTTGCTTCTGACTGAATAGCCAAACAATCTCGATCTTGCTTATGTAAGTTCAGGGTCGATGTATTTGAAAGTATCTTTCGAGAAGGACCACATGCATGCGCACTAGAGCACTAACTAATTGACTTTGCCAGGAACGCTCTCTCGTGCCTGTTCTGTGAATACGCCAGTGAATGACAGTGACGTGAAGACTTCCCAGGGTTAGGGCTCTGTGCTGTCCAGGTCACTCTCAGACAAGGTTGACACGTCTCCTCCTTTGCTCCGCAGCGCCGCTGGCCGTGCGAAGCCTCCAGGACCTGGCTCGCATCGCCATCCGGGGCACCATTAAAAAGGTCATTCGTCAGGAAACGGTGAGCAGCAGCGGAAACGGACTAAAGAGCACTCCGGGGGTGAAACGAAGGAGAGTGCGCCGCCGTCGAATGGAAACGATCGTCTTTTTGGACAAAGAGGTTTTTGCCAGTCGGATTTCCAGCCCCTCTGACGACAACAGCTGCGAGGACTTGGAAGAGGAGTCGCGGGAGGAGGACAGAGCCCCCCCGCCCGAAGCCAAGCCAGCCCCGCCGGTGAACTTCCTACGGGAGAAGGTCCTGAGCCTCCCTCTGCCAGACCCCCTGAAATACTACTTGCTCTATTACAGGGAGAAGTAAGTCTGTGGGAACAGGGCACCGAGGCAGAGCTGATGCTGTGCCTGCTGTCCCCGAGGGGTTGCCCGGGCACGTGCCGTGGGGAAGGAAAGGGCTCTCCTCTCGACCTTCCTGTCTTTAGTTCGTTCTTGGTTTTCCTGTAGAATCTCCATTCAGTGGTATCATTTCAGTAAACATAATCTGATAAACATAAAGCGCATAGGAGAAGGTTTTCTCAGAAGGGAGAGCATCTCTTGAGAAGGGTGTTTGCTTTTTGTTCTGATGAAACTGACGTCTGCCTGCAGAGACCGCTTTGGTGACCGTCTCCCACTCAAGATAACCTACGAAGACTGAAGTTGAAAGGAACCTGTGTTGCTTAGAAAAAGTGAAAGTGCCAGTTTGCAAGTGTGTAAAATCTTTTCTGGGTGTGACACACCTGTGTCCAAGTTAGCACTTTATGGTGTCAGCCTCGTAATTACTGGCGCTGAGCTCCCCTAACCCTTTTAGTTCTCTGGAGGGGGGGAGCGTTATCGAAAAGCTGTCCCTTATTTTAAATAAATGTAATTAGATTGTATGTGGGTTGTCCGTTGTAATTTTAAAAGAGAGAAATTTGTGATGGGGGAGGAGGAACAAAAGTATCAAACGGCCAGATGTCTTTCTGGGATTCCAAAATAATTCAAGGAATATCTTCCTGACGCCTTTTCTTACCTTTAGAAGAACCAGTGTCAGATAATCCCTTAAAGAAAACACTCAAGAGTGAAGCGAGCGTTGTGCGCAGTGAGCCGCCGTACTTTTACTCCAACGGTGGGGATGACTGTTGACGCAACCTTGAGTGTGTTAATGGGTGTCTAGGGCATGGATGTGCTCGGTCCTCAAAACAGGTGGGAAGTATTAAGACTGCAGGAAATACATTGGGGACAATGTCACAACAACCTGTGCTGTTTTTTCTTTTTTCCTTCATTTGGCTACTTTTCTGTAATCACATTAAAGTAATGATTAATAGATTTTATCTTTTATAATTCCGGAGAAGAAGATGTGTTAGTTTTCTAATTTTTCTTAATAACAAATGTATGTATTTTAGTAGCTCCATTGCATTAGAATAACAACAGTCTAACCCCCAGGGACTTGTGGATTCTACCTTCTCTAGGCCCTTTGTGTTGACATGTTTCTGTGTTTACCAAGTTCCAAAACATTGGTTCTTTTCAAACTTGCTTTTTGTGCCCAAAGAAGAAAACAGTGGTATCAAATGGTAACAGTAGACCCAAACTCAGAGTGCTGCTGTGGGATCAATCATCCAGATTTTATGACTGATTTTATCCGGTGTTGCTGAGCTTGAGTGTGTCTTTGTGGTTTCACCAGCTGAACCGAGTTCTGCTTATTTATTTATTTATTTATTCTTAAACTTCTCTTGTTTTTTTAAGTAATTTAATCATTTTCTACAGGATACTATGTGCATGCAGAGCTGGGAAAATATGTCTGTTGCCCTAGATCTGGAAATGTAATTTTATATAAAGACAGTTACTTCACAGTTGTTCTCAACCTGGCTTCTAACGGAAGGCTGGGCGTCACTGTCTCAGAAGCGCCCAGTTTACGTTTACGTGAGGACTTGAGATCACTTAGTGGTGCGCACGTCTGTGCCGACGTCACGCTGACCGGAGTGTACTGATCTCTGCGATCCACGGACATTCGGAGCATAAGGTCAAATACATATTTGTGAAATCTGTCACACTGGGTGGCTTGACTAAGTTCTTTTCCTATAATTGTACATGGGTTTTATTTATTTTTTAAATCACATTTGCCTTCACGCTAGACTGTAAAGCCTCTTCACCGTGCATAAGACATGTTTTTCCCTACATAGGTTAGACCTTTGCTAACATTTGTGTTCGTATTTACATGTTGTCTGTTTGCGATACTTAAACCAGAATTTGGTTACAAAAATATATATAGATGTAATATATGTGAAATAGTTTGGTGTTTATCTTATACACGTAGAGAAGAATTGTAAATGGGTTTTCCCGGGCCGAAGTGCCCCTCCCCAGAGTCCAGGATGATGCACTGCTGTCTGTTCCCCGACAGATGGATTATGTATAGTCTGTGTGGCCTGTAACCTCTGTATTGTAAACCACTTTCTAGACAGCTGTGGACTTTTATGTTCTGAGGAGTATGTATTTCTGTGTGTGATTTGTGTCTTGAAAGTAGTAAAGCCACAGACACGTACACAGCAAATGTCAAATTTATAAATATCAAGGATGCAGTGTAAAAATCAACTGTGTATGTAAGAATGCTTTTGCCAGTGTGGACCTTTCAGGGAATTAATGCCAGAAGTTTGAAACCAAGATTTTAATGAGTAGATACACATTGGGTAAATACAAACGCTATCAATAAACCTCGTTCAGGCACTTCAGCCTTCTTGGCATGGCTCGTGTTTCCTGTGTGGGATTGAAATTCTTGACTACATGTTTTCCAAAAATCTTTAAAAATAAACCTTTTCTTTATTAGAATCATGTGTTTTCTTTCACTGTTGTGTTATGGCTTCATTCTGTACCATGGTAGTACACTTGGGGAAGACGTGATTTTAAATGAAGCACACTTAGGGGTGCCTGCGTGGCTCAGTCGGTTGGGTGTCCGACTTCAGCTCAGTTCATGATCTCATGGTCTGTCAGTTCGAGCCCCGTATCGGACTGTATGCTGACGGCTCAGAGCCTGGAGCCTGCTTCGCATTCTGTCTCCCTCTGTCTCTGCCCCTCTCCAGCTCGCTCGCTCGCTCTCTCTCTCTCTCTCTCTCAAAAATAAAATTAAAAAAAAAAAAAACAAAACACCTAGTTTGGATGGCGAAAACAGAAAAGTGACAGCTACGACTCCATGAGAGAGTATGTGTCTGAAGCATGTTTGTGGTTAGTTTCTTGGCACAGTTTTCCTATTTTGTGAAAATGTTAAAAGATAATTGGGTTAATGGTCACATATCTTCCATGGCAGCAAGGGGTGAGGGTTAGGGTGATGGTGAGAATTTCGGGTTTAGAGTTAAGGTTTGGGGTTGGGGTGCCAGGGCCATGTGCTAGAGTTGGGGCCTAGTGTCAGGATCTAGGGTCAGGGTGAGGGCCAGAGATCAGAAGTAAGGGCCCAGCGTTCAGGGACAAGGTTAGGGGTTAGTATTCAGGATCAGACTGGCTGCTGACCGTTGTAGTCCATCTGGACTGCTAAAACGGAACCGTATTTTGGTATTTTTGGTGGCTTATAACCAGTAGAAATCGATGCCTTACAGTTGTTGAGGCTGGAAGTCTGAGATGAGGGTACCAGCATGGTCAGGTGAGGGCCCTGTTTGTAGTGGCACACTTCTCCTCTTTTGACATGTAGGGGATGGGTTAGGGTCTCTTATAGGGGGAGTAGTCCCATTCATGAGGACCCCACCCTCATCACCTAATCACCTCCCAAGGGCATCCTGTTCTAACATCATCACATCAGGCATTAGGATTCCAACAGATGAATTTGGGGGGAAACAAACATTCAGATCATAGCACTGATGTAAGAGATAGATGGAATTTTTTTTTTTTATAATTGACCTTTACTTAAAACAAACAAACAAACAAAAAACCTCTTTTCCCAGTCAAGGTACCGGAATGATGGGCTCTATCTCAGTTGGAATTTCCAAATCGTGGCACTGAATTTCAGAGATTAACTGGATGTGCCACGAGGGGCTAAACTGTGTCGGGTGTTCCCTGTGCCACAGCCCAGCGGACAGCAGGGGGCACCCTAACCTGGCTCTCTGACCTGAAGGAGATCATAACGTATCCTGGCCTCAGAGTCAGACCCACATCTCGATGGGGATGATGGGCTGCAGGATGCTCCTGCAGCTTCGGGACAATTTGGGGCAGTGAGGACAAGGCTAGGAGATGGTTTCTGTTGGCATCTCCAATGAACTTTAAGAAAAAAATGTTTAATTTCTGTTTATTTTTGAGAGATTGACAGAGTGTGAGAAGGGGAGGGACAGAGAGAGTGGGAAACACAGAATATGAAGCAGGCTCCAGGCTCTGAGCTGTCAGCACAGAGGCTGATGGGGGACTCGAACTCACAAACCGCTAGGTAATGACCTGAGCCGAAGTCAGACGCTCAACGAACTGAGCCACCCAGGTGCCCCAGTTAAAAAAAATTTTTTTAACGTTTATTTATTTTTGAAAGAGACAGGGATAGAGTGTGAGCCGGGGAGAGGCAGAGAGAGAGGGAGCCACAGGATCTAAAGCAGCCTCCACGCTCTGAGCTGTCAGCACAGAGCCCGACGCAGGGCTTGAACCCACAAGCTGTGAGATCGTGACCTGAGCTGAAGTCGGAGGCTTAACCGACTGAGCCACCCAGGGGCCCCTATGTTGATAGTTTTTATGTATCATGGGGAAGAATTTTATAGAGTCCACTGTTTATGTGCTTTCAGTACACATTTCATTCATTTCCAAAGCTGCTTAGGTTAGCACTTTCTGCCCCGGCACCTACAGTGAGTTTCTTCATACATTTCTAGTACAGTTAGATTATGTATCACATTCTGTATTATATCTTGTGACAATCCCACATCCTAAATAATTCAGTTGGAATAATCATGATGTAGTCTTTGGGCTGGAAACATCTATGAGTTTTGCCAAATGCGTAGTGGCACATACCTATCACTAAAATATACGGAATACCTTGAACTCTAACTGCATGATCTGTTTATCATCTCTGTAGTTTTGCCGTTTCCAGAATGTCCTATAAACGGGGCCATACAGTACGTAGCCTCTTCAGACTGGACTCTTTTACTTCGCAAAATGTGTGTACGATTCATACATGTCTTTGTAAGGGGTGATGGATCATTCGTTTCTACTGCTGAGTAGTAGTGCATTGCATGTATAGGTGACTAAAAATAATTTTTCTTTACTTTTCTAGGTTCTTGGCTGAGACTACTTCTTGTGATAAAAGATTAACAGGAGAAAAACAGAAGTGTAATTGCGTGTATACATCCTGTATACGTGGGACATACTCAGGAAAACTGATTAACTTCCCCAAATGGCTGAAGTAATCACTTGGAATGTTTCAGTAGTCGGAAGGCCGATTAAGGGAGGCTATCAGACCAAGCAAGAGTATATGAGGGGTAAGGTTGTTAATCAGGTTTAAGTCCAGAGACTTTGTTACAAATGGAGGGTTCCTTTGTAAATGTAAATTTTTCTCACTAAAGGACAACTTTTATTCGGTTTTCAGAGATTCTCCTCTGTCTTCTGTCTGTTAAAATCAATTAGCCCCAAATAATACTTGTGCCCAAGAGACTTATCTTGGGCATGGTGGCATATTCTGCTTCCTTCACGTGGATGCACCTGTTTGCTTATGGATTCATGTTTTGAAGGACATCCTGATTTCTTGAAGACTTTTGCCATTACGAATAGAGCTGCTGTGCATAGCTGCATGTGAGTTTTTGTTTGGAAATAGTTTTTCAAAGCAGTTGTGTGAGTACCTGAAGTGTGATGATGGTTGATTCTTAAGGCAAGACTTGTTTAACTTTGGGGAAAAATGCCAAACTATTTTCTGTTAAACTTAAAAATGAAATTGCCAATTATTTTACCAGCAAAAATGGGTTTATTTGGGAATAGTTGAGAATTTCAATCCAAGACAAGCAAGCTTAGGCAAAACCATAAGCAAGCACATGGAACAAAGCAGAGGAGCACTAGTCTTCTACAGAGGAAACCGAGGAAGTTGGGAGGCACTGTCCTAAACAGAAAGTTCACTGGAGTAAACTGGGGGCTTGATGTGTAGTGGCTTCTCATTGGCTGACCTGTGACAGTCTGTCATTGGCTGAGCTGTTGTCTGGGGAGGAGGAAACCTTTCTTCCTCCTGCTAGGATAGTAAAAGGGTCCTGTTGGGTCTGCAATTGATGTAGAGTGGTAGGTGTGAGAGTCTCTCCTGCCAAGCCTTCCTAGACTTCATTTTAGTGAGGTTTCCTGTTACTAGTTTTCACTTCCAAAGTGGCTGCACATGCATTCCCCAAATGAAGGAGGGTTCTTCTCATTCTGCACTCTCTAACAATTGGCATTGTCAAAATTTTTTTGGAGTTTAGCAGTTTTAATAGGTGTGTAGCAATTTGGAATTTCCTAATGATACATGGATGTAGAGCCTACTTTTGTATGCTTATTTACTATCCATCTATTTTCTTTGGCCAGGTGTCTCTTCAGATCCTTACCCATTTTCATTTAGGTTGTGTGTTTTCTGATTGTTGACTTCTGAGAGTTTTCTGAAAGTTCTTAATGTATTTTGAATACAAATCTGTTATCAGATGTATGTTTTGCAACTATTTCTTGCAGTTTGTAGGCTTGCCTTTTGGGTCTCTGAACAAGGTCTTTCATGGAGTAAAAGTTTTAATTTTATAAAGTTCACATTACCAGTTTTTTTCTTTTGTGGATTGGTTTTGGTGTCTTAAAACCCCAAGGTCATGTAGGTTTTGTTTTATGTTTTCTTTTTGATATTTTGATAGCTTTGCACTTCTAAAAAAATATTTATTTCTGAGAGAGCGCAAGCGGGGGAGGGGCAGAGAGAGAGAGGGACAGAAGATCTGAAGCGGGGTCTGTGCTGACAGGCTACAGCAGCGAGCCACATGTGGGTCTGGAAGTCACGAACTGCCAGATCATGACCTGAGCCAAAGTTGGACACTCAAATGACTGAGCGACCTGCCTTGACAGTTTTGCACTTTAAATGGATCTGCAATTTTGAGTGAAATCTGGTGTAAGTTGCGAAGTTTGTGTTTATATTTCATTTCACCTTGTCTTGTTTCGTTTCATCATTTCATTTCATTTCATTTCATTTTTCACCTCGTTTCGTTTCATTGCGTTTTGTTTCCAATTAGTTGTTCTTTAAGTATTCCTGGAGAAGTTGGGGGATATTGGGCTCCGTTTCAGTTTGCGTTTCCAAAAGTTAACGGATTCACCTAGACTAGAGGTAGCCCAGTGAATCCTGCACTGCCTTCACTGCCTGCAGGGGGCGCCAGAACTCAGCTCCCTGACCTGAGTGGCGCATGCGCCGCCAGCCGGCCACCTTTCCACATGCACAGACTGGTGTTCCTCCTCCTCAGGACTCGCTGCGGGGTGGGTGGGCGGGTTTCGGGAGGGGAGAATGTGGGGACTTGTCCATGCTGACAGAAGCTGGGTTTCCTGAGGACCTGCTCTAGGGGATACGGGGTGTGGAAATGTCACGGTGCAATTCTGGGTTTGTTGCTGAATAATTCTGTACTGGACATGAGCCCCTATGTCATTTATTCTTCAGACCTAAGCAGTGGGCCCTCTTCAAGCTAGAGCCATGGCTAGGATCAGGGATCAATCGAGCAGGGTGGCAGTGGCCAAAATGCCGGCCAGTGCAGTGATCTGCCCAGAGGGTTGAGTGGAGTTCAGTTGTTAGGGTGTGCATCAGGCTTAGGGGTTGCATTTAGGAGCCAGATGATGGGATGGACCAGGGTTAGGTTTGGGCTCAGGATCCCCTCCTGCACCTCCATCCCAGCCTTGGAGATATAGCAAAATTCTGGGTTCCTCTCTGAAATATTCTGTGCTGGTCATGGTCCCTAAATCTGTTCTTTCCTCAGACCTAGGAGGTGGAACCCCTTTAGGGCCAAGCCATGGCTAGGGTTAGGGTGAGGTCCTGGGAGGTGGCAGGGGCAGAACCGACACCAGTTCAGTGGTCTCCACGGAGGGCTAAGTTGAGTGCGTGAGTTAGGGTGTTGGACAGGCTTAGGGTTTGTGATCTGGGAATGGCTGATGGTATGTATATTCCAGGTTCAGGTTTTGGCACAGAATCCCCTAGTGCAGCTCCATTCTGACCCTGGAATTGTCATGGTGAACGCCTGGATTCCTCTTGGATAATAGGCTCCAAATTCATTCTTTTCTGTGACCTAGGAGGTGGGCCCCTTTAAGTCCAGAGCCATGATTAGTGTTAGGGTTAGGTCCCAGGACCTCAGAGTCTGACCACCAGGGGCTCAACCAACAGCACTGCAGTGATCTCCCTGGAGGGCTGAGTTGAGGGCGCCTGTTAGGGTTTGGGTCAGGATTAGGACTGGGTTCAGGAACCAGATGACTGAGTGGGCCTGGGTTAGGTTTTGGCTCCACATCCCCATCTAAGCTCCATCCTGGCCTTGAAAATGTTACTGTGAAATTCTGCATTCTTCACTGCAATATTTTGTTCCAGTCATTGGCCCCAAATCTGCTCTTTCTTCAGACCTAAAAGGTGGGCCCCCTTAGGGCAAGAGCCTTGGTTATGGGTAGGGTTAGGTCCTGAGAGGTGGCAGGGGCAGAACTGACACCAGTTTAGTGATCTCCTTGGGGGTTGAGTTGAGGGTCCCTGTTAGGGTATGGGACAGGCTTAGGGTTTGGGATCAGAGATCAGTTATTTGTGTGTTCAGGATAAGGTTTTGGCATAGGATCCCCTTCTGCAGCTCCATTCTGACTCTGGAAATTTCATAGCAAACTCCTGGATTCCTTGCTGAATGATGCTGTGCCAGTCAAGGGCCCCAAATCAGTTCTTTTCTCAGACCTAGGAGGTGGAACCTCCTTGGGGCCAGGCCATGACTAATGTTAGGGTTAGGTCCCAAGAGGAAGTAGGGGCCCAACCACCACTCATTCAGTGATCTCCTCAGACAGCTGAGTTGAGGGCACGTGTTAGGGTGTGGGTCAGTCTTTGGCTTTGGGCTCAGGGGGAAACCTATTGTTTGGGACAAGGTTAGGTTTTGGCTCAGTATCCCCATCTGCAGCTCCATCCCAGCCATGAAAATGGCATGTCAAACTTCTGTGTTCTTCGGTGAATAATTCTGTTTAGGTCATGGTCCCCACATCCATTCTTATCTCAGACCTAGGAGGTGGAATCCCCCCTTAGCCCAGGCAATGGCTAGGGTTAGGGTTATGTCTTGGCAGGTGCCAGTTCAATGATCCAGGGGGCTGATTTGAGGGCATGTGTTAGGGTGTGGGTCAGGCCTAGGCTTGAATCTCAGGGGACAGCTTTTGGTTTGCGCCAGGGTCAGTTTTCGTTCAGGATCCCCATCTACAGCTCCATATTGGCCATGGGAATACCATAGCGAAATTCTGTGTTGGTAGCTTAATACCTCTGCTCTGGACATGGTCCCCTCTATCGTTTATTCCTCAGACCTAAGAGGTGGGCCGCCTTAAAGCCAAAGCTGTGACTAGGGTTAGGGTTAGGTTGAGGGAGGTGGCAGTGGTTGAACCACCAGCAGTGCAGTGATCTGCCCAGTGGGCTGAGTGTTAGGGTGCATGTCAGGCTTAGAATTTGGGCTCAGGGGCCTCCTGATGATGTGGGCCAGGGTTAGGTTTTGGCTCAGTATCCCCATGTGCAACTTCATCCTGGCTGTAGAAATGTCATGACAATATTCTGTGTTCCTTGCTTAATAATTCTGTGCCAGTCATGTGCCCCAAATTCATTCTTCCCTCACATCTATTAGGTGGGACCCTTTGGGGTCAGAGCCTCAGTGTAGCTTATTCCCTGAAGGGGCTGGGACAGGTGACTTTCCCATCCAGGGGACCTCACTCACCCCTATTGAGAAACTTTCCTGGCACTGGTTTCTCCCAAGCTTATCCTTCATAAAGGAAGTAAGAGCTGAGAATGCCCTCTCGATTCATGTGTGTGCAGGCCTAGAGCCTCCCAGGAGCTAGGAGCCAAGCTTTGGGGCATCTCTCTGCAACCTCCCATCTTTGGAGGACTTCTTGTTTTTGAAGTTGACTGCATCAGGCTCCCTCTCCTTGTTTAGTCACTGTGGGCCGGCTTGTTTTGCTGTTTAACGCCTTTGGTTCATTTCATTAACTTATTAGTGGTGGGATATCCAGGGTTCCTAAGCCAGAGGCCAGGTGCTTTCATGGGCATGGTCTTCCCCTCCCCTACTGGTAGGCAGTTTCCTGGGAACCCCATGGAAGGTGCTCTCCCCTGACTGAGGGTCCTGGGGTCTCCTTGAAGGCCCCTGATTGCTGTCACCTCCAGCTCCTCCCTAAACATCACCACCTGTCAGTTTGGTCTCTGAGAATGTTCCTTCATGGTCACTTCTCTATTGCCGGCATAGCCTGGAGCCCAGAAACAATGATGCAAGCCCCCCCCCCCCATCCTGTTTAAAGAATAGAGAGATTGAGTTCAGGACAAATCATTTACATAGATAGTGATGTAGTAGGTATTCCCTTGTTAATCTGCCTTCTCAAAGAGAGAGAGATTTTGTTTGTAAACTTCAGACCCAGAAAATTTACTGTTCTGCCAGCATTAGATAATTATCTGTCCTCCCTGAAGCAGAATGCTGTTTCTCTGGAGCCCCGCCTAGCCATGTGCCTGTGCTGGACGCCATGTGCACAGTGAAGTGACAGGCCCCCAGAGAAGACTGCCAGGAGACTTGTGCGGATGCACAGGACCAGAGGCAGGGCAGTATGGCACTGTGTCCAGAAGAGGACGATGGGGCCCTGACCAGAGAAGCCTCCAGGCCTCCCTCCCCTCTGCTGTGGTACAGGGGGCAGGGCTCACAGGCTCGCTGGGCAGGGCTTTTGCAGTGCATGGGACAAGGGCATGCTGCATGAGAGAGGAAAGCTAGTTCTGAAAGCCTCAGTCTCCTCCCTGTGCCTTCACAGTGGGAGACCGAACATTCACTCAGCATTGTGCCCACTGGGAAGAAACATCACCAAGGAGACCCCCTTCCACTTCTGCACAGGGCACACACTGTCTTTTATTTCTCTGTTTCTGAAGCGTGTCCAGGCCCCTGGAGAATCTCTCAGGACTGCACTGTAGGATCACCTTGCTAAGCTCAGAGTCCTCAGGCAGTGGCACCTGCCCTTCCAGCCATGCTGTGCTGCCTGTGATGCTTAAGCCCTGCATGCTGCCCACATCCAGGAAGTTTGAGAATTTTTCTAAGACCAGGTTGCGGAGGGGAGCAGAACCACCATGCCATTTGGCCTGGGCCCTGGAGAACCCCTCCCCCCCCCCCACCTCATCATCTGCATGTTCTGTGTGATGTTGGTGTAGGGGGCACCCTGGCTCAGGGGACACACCCCAGGACAGTAGAGAGCAGGGTCTGGCTTAGGCTGGGGCCTGACTGTGAGACCAAGCAGTGTAGAACCTTGCCCAAGGGAATACATGAGCCCATGAATCTTCTCCTCATGGGGACAGGAGATATTTCTTTGTGCACCCTGTCTGCACTCAGTGAGTAGTGAGTCCAAGATCAAGATGCCCACAGATCAGTTGTCTGTGAGAGCATGTTTCCTGGCTCCCAGACAGCACCTCTTTGCCGTGTCCTCACTTGGTGGAGGGGTGAGTGAGCTTTGTGGGGTCTCTTTTGTAAAGGCCCCACTCCCATCCATAGAGGCTCCATCATCCTGATCTAAGCACCTCCCACAGGCCCTTCTCCTAACACCATCATCTTAGGTGTTGGGATTCTAATATGAGTTTGAGGGGCACACGAACATTCAGACCACAGAGGTATGGCATCTCCAGCCTCATTGCCAGCTGTCTCACGAAGGGTCTCCACCTTCCATAGACACTGCCTTTGGAAGTCCCAGATGAACCTATCCTCTGTTCCCTGCAGTCATGTCTTCAAAGCCACAACCTTCCTTGTAGCCTCTCTGTTGGGGATCAAGAATATATATATGCACTGGCATATATTTCAGGTACAATGTAGGCCAGGTGATCATCTGAACACTGAGGGCTGTGCAGGTATGCTGCGACAAGGCATACTTGTCCCCATGCCTGTCTGATGGAGCCAGTGTGTGCCATTTGCCCTGGGCCCTTCCAGGTGTGGGACTCTTGCTCAGACTTAAGTTCTGGTCCCCACAAGCCGGAAAGGCTAATGTGACAGAGTGAGACTGGGCATGTTAATGTTTGCACCCCTGGATTTAGGTAATATGTTCCTCTGTCTCATCCCCTCTGCTTCTCACTGTGCCATTCAAACTTATTTAAAGAACTTTGTGATTCCAGCATACTGATTTGGTCGATGAGCCTTTGTGGCCCATGACCTCTGGGGTAGCTTGTCCGGCAATGCACCTGGTGGAGACAAAGAGGTGTCTTCACCACCTCCTTCAGCTACAGCTCCCCCCTGTGCTCCAGAGGTGGAAGGAGACTTCCTGCCTGCCTTTGAGGGACTGTGCAATTATGGAGGCAACTGGCCCCAGCAAACAAACCCCGTGTTCTTCTGTGAGTCGGACACACAAGGTCTGGGCTGGCCAGAAACAACTGTTCCTCAGGGCCGTCAACCTAAGGAAATTAAATGTCACCTGGAGTGTAGGGCTGTAGCCTCTGTAAGATCAGACATTTTGGGTAACAAGAGTTTGGCACAGCCAGTTGGTCACATATGTGCAGGTGACCATGTGACATGTGTGTGGATAACCTAGACATCCAGGAGGCCCTAAGTAGCCACATGATGTCCAGACAGTCACAGTGATGGCACGACTTTGCACGCAGGTGCAGCCCTCAGGCACCACCTCCTGACTGCTTGCTCTCTTCTGTGCTATATTCTAACAAGTGAAGCTGCAGGATGGCTGGAACATAGACCATGGAAGGTAGGAGGTGGTTGCTCTTGCAGGAGAAGCATGCTGGCAGCAGTGACATGAGCAAGAATGGGGAAACCGTGAGCAGCAGATCCAAGAAATAAAAAAGCCAGTAGATGGGTAAGGGGGTGTCAGGGCTGCTTCCTTGGGAACCTCATTGCTTTACTGTTTAATGAGCCATGGCCTGGCCTTGCAGACATGTGTGCCAAAGCCCCAGTGGGACCTGGGATCGCCCAGGCATCTCTACCGTGTGCTCGTCAGCCATAACTCAAGCTTGTGTCCTTCTCACCTTCTGAGGATCAAGGGTATCGGTGGTCCTTGCGAAGTACATCCTATGTCTTCACAAGTTTGCAAACATCACAGTTTGCAAAGGGATGACACTGGGGACCTGGATTCCCGATGCAGTACTTTCTGATTTCAGGATGCTTATTCATTGGCAACCTGGTGAATTCTGTAAATAGGGCCCATGTTTGTTAATTCAGCTGCATCAAAGATAATAAGATCAAATAAGGTCCTTTCATAATAAATTAGTTGACATAAAATCCAATTAGATATTTCTGAAAATCTTGAGTTGACAGAGAAGGCTGCCCCCACCAGTGAGTTTTCCAGAAAATGAGCCCTGACTCATGGAGCAGCAACTCAAAGATTCATCTTGTAGTTGAGACCCTCCTGTAAGCTCCCCTCCCATGGCTTGTGTCAGGTCTCCTGCTGCTGCCAAGTGGGGATCAGCCCCAGGGTTGGCCTCCTTTCCATGACATTGTACTTGGCCTCAGCACAAGCAGATGGACTGCTGGCATGGAGGCTGGAACCGGGAACTAACAGAATCTGATCCCAGGTGTAATTTCTAAGGGGATCCAGTATGCAGAGCAGAGCCACCAGGTACATGGGCTGGCTTAGAGAGATGTCCATAGTTTTGGAACAACCCCTGGACGCCCCCTTCCCACCTCCTCCTGCCACCAGCAGATACTGAGAGATTCTATTACCAGGTGAGTGAAGGGCATCAGCCCAGGGACACGGAGGGCAGCAAGTTGTCCCCAGCTCTGACTGCTCCCCACTGTGGGCCCATCCATGACAGCGTCAAGACATCTTTGGCCTCAACTACTGTTTCAGGAAAACACTTGAAAACGCTAATCTCAGCATTTATTTCCAAGGTTCCAAGCTACATCTGAGGAATGAAAGATCAACAACAATGCAAAGACAGCCTCTCAGCCCAGCCCTGCTCACCAGCCCTGAGTTCCAGGGGTCCAAGGGTCCAGAGGGAAGGACTCATAGGGTTGGGGAAGACAGTCTTCTCAGCATTTACTCTAAAGGGGTGTCAATTTCTTGGCTTATCCCCCTGCAGCCTGCAGATATCCAACAGAATATGTGGGTTTTCTGGAAACTTGAGGGCTGTAGTGGGCGGTGGGGCATTCTAGGCCCATGTTTTTGAGGAAAGATGCTGCATGGTTAAGACCCCAGGCCTGGGCGCTCTAGGGATGGGCCGGCTGTAGATGTGTTCAGAGGTCATGGCAATGCTCAGGGCTCTGTGGTCAGTGGTGGGCCTGGGGTCAGTGGGCCCCTGCAATGTCCTTCTGGCACAGAGTGGGGCTTTTTTGTCTTTGCAATCCCAATGACTGATTGGCACCTGTACCTAGGTAGGCACTTAGGAGATGTTAAAAATAGAATATTAGAACTAGTCCAGCCCAGTATGCTGCTCCAGCTTACCCACACTGCTCTGGTATCTCCCTTGATGCCTGCTTGGCACGATGTATCTGGAGGACAAGTGCCTGGGCAGAAGCTGTGCCCATCGGTGGTCAACAAGAATTCCTTGAATGCCTGATGTGTTAAGGAACTTCTCTGATCCCAATGTGAAGGGTGAGGAGACAGTTGCTGGGGTTGGGGGGGGGGATCAGAGTGAATAGGGGAAGGGATCAGATTCAATGGCTGGAATCCCCCAAGACTCTGATACTTGGAAGGGCCCACAGATGGTGTTCATGGGTAAGGCATGCACCCTCCCTCCCAGCCCATTTTATCCCTCTCTGGCCCACCTCTCAGAAGTCTTCATGGGAGGGCCCCCTTGTAGGTAACCTCTGATGTGTCTGATGACCAAAGTGTCACCCGGATCACATACTTGAGCAAGGGGTATCCTATGAGGATTCTGACCCTAAACCATGAAATGCATGTGCAAACTTGTAACACCCCTCTCCAGGACAGCATCCTCAGTCAGGACTGAGAGAAGGAGCCCTGGCATGGAAGCAGTTGCTTGGTCCTCGTGCCCTCAGAACCAGGCCTTTCCCATGTGCGAGGGAGGCACTTGGTGTGCTGTTGTCCATCACTTCCTCACTGTCTGGTCCTTGCCTCTCCCTACAGGGGTCGTTGCAGGAAAAGCTTCTTAGGGTTCATCCCTTTCAATTTCCCTCTTCCTTCCCTCATTGAGGAAAGTTCTGAAGCACATTCTCTTGTTCCTTTGTAAAACCATTGTTTCAGAGTTGGAAACATCACCAGGTGACAGCTGAGCCCACCGTTGTCTTAACTAATAATTAATCAGGGGAGCTCAGGAGGAAATCAGAACCACTGCAGGTCCCACCAGTGTCCTCACTGGGAATGAATCCCATCAGGGCACCAGGGGTCATTGACGTCAGGGCAGCCATGCCCTCCGTACTGGTGCTCCTCCTTCCTCTGAGCTGTTGTAGGTTTTTCGTTAGTTGTTGTGTGGTGTGTAAGATAGGGGTCTAGTGTTATGTTTGGGCTGTCCAGTTTTCCCAGCACCATTCATTGAAGAGACTGTCTTTTCACCATTGTGTATTATTGGCTCCTTTGTTGTGAATTAATTGCCCACATATGTGTGGATTTGCTTCTGGTCTCTCCATTCTGCTCCATTGGTCTTTCTGTCTCTTAGCCCATAGCATACTGTTGGTTACTGTAGCTTTGTAATATAGTTTAAAATCAGGGAATGTGATGCCTCCCAGTTTGTTCTTCTTTATACACATACTTTGGCTATTCATGGTCCTCTGTGGTTTCATACACCTTTTAGGATTTTTCTAGTTCTGTGCAAAATGGTACTAGAATGTTGATCAGGAGGGATTACATTGCATCTGTACATCACTTTGGGTAAAATGACAATTGTATAGTATTCACGTTTATAATCCAGGAACACATAATATCTTTCCATTTCTTCATCAATGTCTTATAATTTCCATGGTATAGGTTTTTCATGTCTATGGTAAAGTTTTTTCTAATTGTTTTCTTAACTTCTTTTGATGGTTCATTATGCGTTTGTCCAATGTAATGATTTTTGTATCTTGATTTTGTATCCTACGGTTTCACTGAATTTGTTTATTTGTTTTACCTTTTTTTTGGTTTTGTTTTGTTTTGTTTTGTTTGGTGGAGTGATGTGGAAGATTGGAACTCAAAATGGCATGTTTCTACCATATCCTTGGTCATCCACAACATCCATAGCATAGTGGCCACTAATATAATTCTACCACAGTGTCCTTTAGTAATATGCTGCATCTTGTGAACTGTGTCCAGGTAGGGTTTGGCCTCCATCATGAAGTTTGATGTGTTCTACACTTTTCTGGTATGTTACTAATATAGTTGTTTTGAGAAGTAATGCAGTTTCCATGAATTTCCAACATATAGAAAGTCTGCAATAGCAGTAGAAATACTCTTTATCGCTACACTCAGCTTCACCAGCTGTCATTTTACACAGTTGCCACTTCTTATGACGTACTTCTTTGTTTTTTATTCAAAACAGGACACCTTCCCCAGGAACTGTCATAGAACTCCCAAACAGGGAAATCATTATGGTTTCCTCATTATAATCGAATCCAGAGGCCACTTCAAGTGTCATCACCTGCCCGAACTCTGTGACAATGACTCCTGTTGTGACCCACTTTTCTGCCCTTGAGACTTTCACTCACTTCACAACCATGATTGATTTAAAGATCACAGAGGGCTCCAATCTGGGCAGCCTTTTCTGTGTGGCTTCTGTAATTTAGTATGTTTTCAATCTTTGTTCATGTTGTGACATGTTTTAGTACTTTAGTCATGATTTTAATTGTGGTTCAATTTTTAAAACATAATAGTGACCATTTAAAAGATTTTTAAAAAGTTTTTTAAATGTTTATGTATTTTTGAGAGGAGAGAGAGAGAGAGAGAGAGCAAGAGAGAGAGAGAGAGAGCATGAGTAATGGAAGGGTGGAGAGAGAGAGACAGAATCTGAAGCAGGCTCCAGGCTTTGACCTGTCAGCACAAACCACAACGCAGGGCTTGAACCCACAAACAGTGAGATCATGACCTGAGTCGAAGTTGGACACTTAACTGACTGAGCTACGCAGGCATCCCTAAAACATTTTAAGTCTACAGTTGTATGCCACTAAATATATTCCCATTGTGCACAAATCACCACCTTCCACCTTGAGAATGTTTGAATCTCAACCAAGTGAAAGTCTATGTATTTTAAACATTAACTACCCATTCCCCTTTCCCCTCTGCCTGGCAACCATATTTTACTTTTTGTAGGTGAATTTGATTATTTTGGATACCCCAAACAAGTAGAATCTTATAAGATTCTTTTCTGTGATTGGATTATTACCCTTGCACAGTGAATTCACGGTTCATCCATATTTTGATCTGAATCAGTACTTTAGTCCTTTGCATGGCTGGGTAATATTCCATTGTGTATACATCACCCATTTACCCTTCAACAGTTAGCTTAGCCTTTTGACTATTGTGCATGATGGTGCTACAAATTTGGGGGAAGAAATACAGAGTGAGTCCCTGCTTTCAAATATTTGGGGTATATACCTGGATGTATACTGATTAATTCTATTTTTAAGATGTTGAGGAACTCCCATTCAGTTTTCCTCAGTAGCTGCACAAATTTATTTCATTTTTTTATATGTTGGAAGAACATTTCAGTTTATGGATCTACCCCATGTTGTTGTATATTCATTTACCCTTTGTGGCATGTTTGGATATTTGTACCATTTTCCAATTATGGATAGTATTGGTATGAATATTTATGTTGGCTTTGGTTATGATTACGGTTATAGTTCATGATGTGTGAATCATGGTGTGTGGTTTATAGATTATGGTTTCAGTATTTTATTGTTTAGTGGTGTACAGTTTTGAGTTAATGGCATATGGCTTTTCGGTCACACACCCTTATGATTTGGGTGTTTTTGTGTGAGGAGGTGGGAAGAAGAATGTTATGGGGTTTGAGATGAAATGTTTCTTGTGAGTGAGTGGATGAGGGGGTAAGCTGGTGGATGTTTGTGGGGGGAGGGTTTAGGAGGTTTAGTGGGTGGTGTGTGGGGGAGCCAGTGGGTTCAGAATTTGGAAGTGATGGTTTAAGGGTGAGTGAGTGAGGGTTTGAGAAGGTAATTGTTCAGGTGGTAAGGGGGTGACAATATCGGGTTGTAGGTTTAGAAGGTTTTGGGGATGAGTGCTTATTAGTTGAGAGATTAGAGAGATCATGTGCTAATGGCTTAGGGCATGAGGGTTTAGGAAATGAGGATGGGAGTAGGGTGGGCCTTGAGTCATTGGAGATAATGGTTAATGTGTTTAGCCTGGGGTGGTGGAAGATGCACGGAGAACCCGGTTGTCCAGAGAACTCATTAGGGAGAGCACTAGACTGATTAACTGGAATTTGTGATAAAAGGTAAAAGACCTTGAGAGAGCTAGGGTTTAGGATCAGGGTACATTCTGAATTCAGATACGTGGTTTGCAAATATTTTCTCTAAGTTTGTGGCTTGTCTTGGTTTTTTGAACAAGGTTTATCAGGGTAGAAGTTTTATTTTACAAAGTCCATGTTATCAATTTTTCTCTTCTTGGTTGGTCTTTGTGTTTTATTTTTTTAAATGTTTGTTAATTTTGAGAGGGTGAGGGTGAGGGTGGGGGTGGGGGTGAGTCTGAGGGTTAGGGTTAGGGTTATGGTTATGGTTAGGGTTAGGTTAAATCTTAGGTAAGGGTTAGTGTTAGAGTTACAGGGTTAGAGTTAGAGGGATAGAGGGTTAGAGAGTTAGGGTTAGGGTTCTGTTGAGGGTTATGCTTAGGGTTAGGGTTAGGTCCCAGGAGGCTCCAGGCTCTGAACCGACAGCAGTGCAGTGGTCTCCCTGGAGGGCTGAGTGGAGGGCACAAGGGAGGGTGCCGGTCAGGATTACTCTTTGCTTTCCAAGGCCACACAACTCTATGGGTCACTGGTCAGGTAGGCCGCAGGAATCCTCTCCGGCAGCTTCAGCCGGGCCTGGGAAATGACATAGCGATGTTGCAGGTTCTACACCCAGTGATCTTGCACCGCTCTGGACCCAAGGCTCGTGTTGTTGTCTTTGGTATTGGGTTCCCATGGGAGAGGGCCTTAGCTAGGGTTAGGGTTCGGTCCAGGGACTTTGCCAGGGCCAAAGGGACTCCACTCTCATGATCTCCCTCGAGGGCTGAAGTGAGGGCCCATTCAACGGTGAGGGTCAAGTGTAGGTTAGGATTTGAGATAGGGTTATGCTTCAGTTGAGAGATATGGTTAGGTTTAGGGTTAGATCCCAGGAGGCTCAGGCTCTGAACCCACAGCAGTGCAGTTGTCTCCCCGAAAGTCTGAGTTAAGGCACAAGGGAGGATTCTGGTCAGAATTAGTCTTTGGCTTCCAAGGCCACACAACTCTATGGGCCACCGTCGGGTAGGCCTCGGGAATCCTCTCGGGCAGCTGCAGCCGGGCCTTGGAAACAACATGGTGCTATTCCAGGTTCTATGCCGAGTGATCCTGAACCACTTCTGGACCCCATGTGCGTGGTATTTTCAGAGTTTGGTATTGGGTCCCCATGAGGCGAGAGCATTATGCAGGGTTATGGTTTGGTCCACGGATGTTGCCAGTGCCGAAGTGACTCCAGTCTCGTGATCTCTCTCGAGGGCTGACCTGAGGGCCCATGGTATGGTGTGGGTCATGTGTAGGGTTAGGGGTTGGTTGAGAGTTATGGTTAGGGTTACAGATAGGGTTAGGTGTCAGGAGGCTCCAGGTGCTGAACCCACAGCTGTGCAGTGGTCTCCCTGAAGGGTTGAGTTGAGGGCACAAGGGAGGGTGCCAGTCAGGATTAGTCTTTGGCTTCCAAGGCCACACAACTCTCTGGGCCCCTGTCGTGTAGGCTCAAGAATCCTCTCAGGCAGCTGGAGCAGGGCTTTGGCAACGACATGGGAGGTTCCAGGCTTCATGCCGAGTGAGCCTGCACGGCTTCTGCACCCCGGTGCGTGGTTTTGTCAGACTTTGGTATTGGGTCCCCATCGGGAGAGAGCCTTAGCTAGCGTTATGGTTCGGTCCAGGGACATCGCCAGGCTGAAGCGACTCCAGTCTCGTGATCTCCCTCGAGGGCTGTAGTGAGGGCACATGGTATGGTGTGGGTCAAGTGTAGGCTTAGGTTTCGAGATAGGGTTAGTGTTCGATTGAGGATTATGGTTACAGTTAGGGATAGGTCCCAGGAGGCTCTAGAAGCTCAACCGACAGAAGTGCAGTTGTCTCTCCGTAGGGCTGAGTGGAATGCACAAGGGCGGGTGCCCGTCAGTATTAGTCTTTGGGTTCCAAGGCCAGACAAATGTTGGGCCACTCGTCGGGTAATCCTCAGGAATCCTCTTGGGCAGCTGCAGCCGGGCCTTGGAAATGACATGATGATGTTCACGTTCCATGCCGAGTAATCCTGCACCGCATTGTGGTCTTTGTTTGTGGTGTTCTCAGAGATGGGAATTGGGTCCCCTTCCAGAGAGATTCTTAACTATGGTTAATGTTCAGTCCAGGAACTTCACTAGTGTTGAAGTGACACCATTCTTGTGTGTCATGAGCATTGGGTTAGGGCTTGGGTTTGGTGTTAGGGGTTAGGGGTTAGGGGTTAGGGTTACGGTTAGGATTGGTGTTAGGGGTTAGCATTAGGGGTTAGAGTTAGGTTTATGCATTAGGGTTGGATTTAGGGTTATGGTTATGTTTTAGGGTTTGGAGTTAGAGTTAGGTTTAGGCATTCGTTTTGGTCTTGGGTTAGGCTTAGGTTTAGGGTGTGCAAGGGTGTTCACCCATTTGCACCACCACCCTAGGCGAGGGAGAGCATTTGCCCATGCACCCTGACCTCCTTGGCTCAGGAGGGTGTTCAGGTATGTGCACAAACCCGCCCCCCTGGCTTTGGAGGTGGGTCAAGCATGTGCCCTGCCCCTCTGAGGCGCTGGAGGGGGTCACCTGTGCACAGTGTCACCACTCAGCAAGGGAGTATTGATGTCACTATTAAATCTGATGTTAATGGATGTTTTCACTTTCACAGCTGAAGAAGCATGCATCTCTTAAGGTAAGGGGTAGGGTTTGCATTAAAGTTAGGGGTTAAGATAAGGGTTAGGTCATGCTTGCTACCCCCCCACCCCTTAGTGTGAGAATTTTTCACGCATTACCCCACTATCCTCAGCATGGGAGAGTGTTCACCCTTTCGCCCCACCCCCTCATAGTGGTAAAATATTGAAACATGTGCTCTGCTCCACTTCTGCTGGGTAGGACTTTTTCGCATGCATAGATCCCCCCTTCGGGACAGATTGTTCACAGATGTGCACCACCACCCCTCGGTGTGGGAGTGTATTCACTCTAGGGCACACCCCACCTCTGCACGGGAGATGGTTCATGCATGTGTCTTGCCCACCTCAGAATGGGAGGGTTTTTACCATGTGCACAGCCTCCCCTTGGTGTGGGAGGAGGTCACCCATGCGGAGCACCACCCTTCAATGAGGGAATAGTGATGCCACTATTAAATGTGACATTTCATGAATGATTCTTTTCACTTTCACAGCTAAAGTAGCAGAGAACTCTTAAGGTAAGGGTTAGGGTTAGCATTACCATTAACGGTTAGGGTAAGGGTTAGGTCATGCTTCCACACCCCCTCATCACCAGAGTGCATTCATGCAATAGCACTGCCCCTCAATGCGGGATTATATTCATGCATGTACCCTGCCCCCTTCAGCGTGGGAGGGTGTTCACACATGCACCCCATCCCCTTCTGCTTGGAAGTGCGTTCAGGCATTTGCACATTTGCACAACGCCCCCCCCCCCCCCAAAGTGAGGGAGGGTGTTGAAACATGTGCCCTGTCTCCCTCCGCATGGGAGGTGGTTCACACATGCTCCTCACCCCCTCGGGGAGGGAGGCTGTCGCCCATGAACAGTGCCACCCCTCGGAGAGGGAATAGTGTTGCCACTATTAAATGTGACATTTCATCAATGATTCTTTTCACTTTCACAGCTGAAGAAGCATGCATCACTTAAGGTAAGGGTTAGGGTTAGCATTACATTTAGGGTTTAGGGTAAGGGTTAGGTCATGCTTGCTCCCCCTCTCTGCACAAGAGGTGTTTCACTCATGCTCCCTCCCCGGCTCAGCAGGTGAGGGTGTTCACGGATGCGCACAGCCCTCCCTTGGGGTGGAAGGGTGTTCTCACGCACAACCTTCCTTGGCGATGGAGGGCGGTTGCGCATGCACCCTGCCCCACTAGCATGAGAGTTTGTTCTCTTGTGTGTAAGGCCCCCCCCCCCCTTCCTGGCAGTAGGGCATTCACCCATGTGCACCCCCCCCCCTTTGGCATGGGAAGGTGTTGACCTCTGTGCCTTGGCACGTCAGCATGGGAGAATATTCACGCATCTGCCCTGCCCTCCTCTGTGCAGTAGGGTGTTTATGCGTGCGCACAGCCCCCAGTTGGTGAAAGACGGTATTCACGCATGCGCACAACAACGCCTCCATGAGGGAGGGCGTTCACGCATGCGCTATGCATCCCTCGGCAAGGGAGATGGTTCAAGCCTGTGTCCCATCCCACTTTGGCACGGGAGGGTGTTGACCTATGCAACTCGCCCCCTCAGTGCTGGAGGGTATTCATAGATGTGCACAGTCCCCCCTCGTGGCGAAAGTGTGTTTACACTTGCGAACAACCCTAGCTAGGGGAGGGATGGCATTCGCTCATGGGCCCCGCCCAATACCACAGCGGGGGTGGAGGGCGGGGGGGCTGTTCACACATGTGCACAGCTCTCCCTAAAGGCGGAAGGGTGTTCACGCATGCACAAAACTACCGCTCCGGGAGGTAGGGCATTACCACATGCACACAACTCCCCTCAGCGAGGGAGGGCATTCATACATGCTCCCTGCCCCCTACTGCAGGAGGCTGTACAGGCATGCGCACAGCACCCCCTACTAGCGGGGGTTCACACATGCGCATAGCCCCCCCCTCAATGAGCGAAGGTATTTGCACATGCGCCCCCCTCCCCTGGGCAAGGAAGGGTGTTCAGGCATGCGCAGAACCACCACCTCAGTAAGGGAGGTCGTTCATGCATGTGCCCTGCCCCACTTAGCACAGGAGGTGGTTCAGGCTTCTGCCTGGTCCCCTGTCAGCATGTGAGTCAGTCACCCATGCACAGCGCCACCCCTCAGGGAGGAAGTAGTGATGTCACTATTAAATGTGATGTTTCATGAATGGTTCTTTTCACTTTCACAGCTGAAGAAACATGCATCTCTTAAGGTTACGTTTAGGGTTAACAGTACCATCAGTGGTAGGGTAAGGGTTTGATCAAGCTTCCCCCCTCCCCCGGCAAGGATTTCCAAGCATTAGCGTGTCCCCCTTTGGCACAGGAGTGTGTTCACCGTGCGCCTGACCCCACTTTGGCACAGGAGGGTGTTGACCTATGCGCCCCGCCCCCATATCGTGGGAGGCTATTCACGCACGGGCACTGCCACCCCTAGGGACAGAAGGGTGTTCACACATGTACACAAACCCTCTCATTGTGGGATGGTGTTTGTGCGGGTGCACAGCCCTCTCCATAAGGGAGATGGTTCTCATATGCATCACGCCCCTTGTCAGGCAGGGTGTTCATGCATGCGAACAAGCCCCTCTCTGGGGGGGGGGGGGTGCTTTCGTGCATACGCCCTGCAACTTTACGGCAAAGGAGGGTGTTGATGTATGCTCCCCGCTCCCCTTGCCAGGATGGTGTTCACGCATGTGCAAAGCCCCCCCCCCCCCCCTCCTCGGAAGGGTGTTCAGGCATGCCCACAGCCCCCACTCTGTGAGGTATACCATTTGTACAGGCGCACAACCCTCTCTCAGCAAGGGAGAGCGTTGATGCTTGGCCCCACTCACCTTGGCGGGAAGGGTGTTCACACATGCACAGAACCCTCCTTGGCGATGGAGGGCGTCCCAACATGCGCCTCACCCCACTTGACGCCAGAGGTGGTTCAGGATTCTGCTTTGCCTCTGGTTGGTGTGTGAGATGGTCACCCATGCACAGCGCCACCCTTCAGGGAGAGAGTAGTGATATCACTATTTGTGTGTGAGTGTGTGTGTGTGTGTGTGTGTGATGTCACTATTAAATGTGATGTTTCACGAATGGTTGTTTTCACTTTCGCAGCTGAAGAAACACGCATCTCTTAAGGTAAGGGTTAGGGATGGCACTGCCATAAGGGGTAGGGTAAGGCTTAGGTCATACTTCCTCCCCCCCTGGGTACGGAAGGTTTTCAAGCATTAGCGTCCCCCCCCCACCCTTTGTACAGGACGGGGTTCACACATGTGCCCTCCCACATCAAGGGGGTCACAGTTGCGCCATTGTCTCTGCGATGGAGGGGTGTCACTCGTGCTCTCCCCCACCTTGGCGCGGGAAGGGATCACGCATGTGCCCCTTCTGCAGCCCTTCATTGGCGATGTAGCATTGATGTTCCTTTTAGGTCAGACGTATTTTGCGCTGCTTCGGCTGCTCAGTGGATTAAGAGTCCCACTTCGGTTCAGGTCATGGTCTCACGGTTTGTGGGTTTGAACCCTGGCTTCGCCTCTGTGTTGATGGCTCTGAACATGGAGCCTGTTTCAAATACTGTGTCTCACTCTCTCTCTGCCTCTTCCCCACGTGTGTTCTGTAGCCCTCTCTCTCAAAAAAAAATGAAGCTGAAAACATGTAAAAGCAGCTCCATCGGTCTACTTGTCTTCTTGTCCTATTCCCACCTCTTCACAGGAAGGTCCATTTCACAGATTGGAAGAGACAGTAAAACCCTCGTGTGGCCATTCATATGAGTCACTATTTAGGGAACAAGTGATTATGCTACCTTTGCATACCAGGCCAGGTCAGGATACCACGGCCATTTCACAAATGTCCCTGGGCAGGCAGGGCCTCTAAAACTAGAAGTGCCAGAGGTGATTTTGTTGGTAAACAGGTGGGGTTTGTGTTCGCTGAGTTCCTTTTACTTCTTTTCATCTTTCCTTGATTGTCTGTCTGTGTTGGGTCAACAATTGGTTTGATATTGGCTTTACAGTTAGGTTATTTTTATCTTATGCTTAACTGATCATGGTTATCCGCTCTGATAGAGTTTAGGCAAGGACAAATATTTCTTGTTGCACATACTAGCATTATTGCTTCTATTGTGAAATTCACCTGGTCTTAACTTAGGAGTTGTTTGTGTATTTTTGGTACTCCATTCTTAAGATCATATACCAGTGCCTGAGCCCTACTATGAATGCTCATGGCCGCATCACTAACAGCTGCCTACAGTACGCGAATCATATTTTTCGACCTTCTAGGACAGCCTCGATACCCCTACCTCTGCATTGCAGAGGTCTGATGCTTACAGCCCTTCTGTGCCCCTTCATCAGCCATGTAGATATGTCATGCCTGTGCCCCTTCCTGGGCCATGTAGGGGCTGCCTCCTGTGCCCCTTCATGAGCTATGTAGGGGTGAGCCACCTGCAAACCTTCATGGGCCCTGTAGGGGTGTGCCACCAGCACCCCTTCATGGCCACTATAGTGTTTGTACTGTCTGTGGTTTCAGGGACCCACCTGGAGTCTCCAGACATATCCCCATGGATAACGGGGAGCTTCTGTAGTTGTGTTCCTCTGCATTACATCTCCCCACAAGACCCTCATCTCCAGATAAATATTATGGGATCAGGAACCACTTTTCTTGGTACTTTCTTCTTAGTGGAAGCATCTTGCCTTTGTTTAGCACGGCCGCTTTGCCCTCTCTGCCATCTCCTGGAGGTTCCCTTACCCTTGCAGTGCCCTTCACTCACTGCTTTTGGGTGTGTTGTTTGCCTCCTGTCGCAGTCCTGCACCAATGGTAATTTGTACCATGAGTGGCCACAGGAAACCACCTGGAACTGGGACTCTGGGACTCAGTCTTCTCTCTGGTGGACATACAAGTAGCTTCCTTGATGGCAGAAGTGGATACTGGTCATTGGTGGTAAGAGGTGATTTCACATTTGTTCACATTACCACTAGTGCTGGTGCGGAGTGATGGAGGACACCACTCTGGAGAATCGTGGGTGGAGTTGTCACTGTGGCCATGGGGGGCAGTTATAGAGCCTGTCCGGGGTCAGTTTTGGGTGTCTGGGGTATACGCAGGAAATGGGATAGGTTGAAAGCAAGGGCAAAACACCAGAAAACGTATGGCCTCATGAGGTGAGTATCTTGTTTGCTGCCAAGAGAAGCAGCTCCCCACTGTCTGTGGAAAATAGTCATACCCCACCCCTAGGACCCCTAGAGAAAAGGTTTCAATGGCTTCACCTAAGAAAATACTGTCATGACCGAGACCAGTGATCTTCAAGCTCTACGTCTACCATCCGTGTTTACTTCCTGGAAAATAGCGGGATTCCAGTGTACTCCAAACGGAAGTATGAGATCAGGTCCACGCAGGATCATGTGCCCATGCAGGGGAGTTGCAGGGTATTACCACTTCGCACTGGTAGGAGACAGGGGCACGAGTATGGAAGTGGGTGCAAAGAGTATTACACCAAAGAGGGTGACATACGATAGGCCAGACATGGATACACGGTTCTTCCTGCAGGAAATGTAATTTAATGTGTTGCCTGGAGAACTGGGAATGGTCATAATAATGACTCAATGGCTGCCTGCAGTCAACTAGATTGAAATGCTAGAGCTTCCCTGACTTTCTCAGGGAAGGAAGACTCCAAAGTCCGAGGGAGACGGGAATGGGAGCCTGTTGTGCGCACACCTGCTCTTTTATGACAAACTTGGTAGCTTATGAGAACAAAATCATGTTCTCTCAGAGTTCTGGAGGCCAGGAACCTGAAATTCGCTTCACTGAGACTAAGGTGTCAGCAGGGCTGTACTCCCTCTGGAGACCCCAGGGCTTCAGGGGACAGTGTATCCCTTCCCTCTGGTAGCTCCCGGTGGCTACCAACCTCCTTTGGCTTGGACCACATCACCCCAGTCTGTCTCCATGGAGACAGTGCCGCCTCTTTTGTCAAGTCTCCCTTTGCCTCTCTAAGGATGCTTGTGATTCCATCTAGGACTCACTCAGACAACCCAGGACTCAAGATCCTTAACTAGATCCCATTGATGGGAGTTAGATTCCAGGTATTAGGACTTGCTTTCTTTGAGGGCCATTGCCCAGCCTAGTACAACGTGTCCTTCCGTAGGGAGACAGCTAAACCATGCTCTCCCCATGTGGTGGGGTGCTCACAGATGAGCAGTGCCAGGGCACGCACTGCTGACAGACACTGCAGCAGGACCGGATCTCTGGAGAATTATGCCCAGAGGGGAAAAGCGAATCCTAAAACGGTCACATGCTTTTTGATTCCATTTGTATAATATTGTTGAGGTGACAAAATCATAGAAATGGAGAGCAGATGAGGGATTGCCAGGCATCACAGAGGTGATGGGTGCAGGAAGGAGGTGGGAATGTCTGCTGTAAGAGAACAACATGGGAGTCCCTATGGAGGGCTTGATGCTCTGTTTCTCATGTGCATCAGTATTGAAATGCTGGCCATGATCCAGTTCTACTGGCAGAGAGACCTAGGGCATCTTTATCATGTTTCCCAGTCACACACATTCCCAGCAACCTCACAGACGCCCATCTTGGTACATCTATCCCCACAGCTCTGGCTGGTGTCCCGTTGCCACAGTTGAGTCATGTTCCGAAGGGAGGAAGCCATCTCTGGCTAACATGCCTCCCACACCTCTTCCCTCTATGCTGCACACCAGGGGTTTCCTCGGACCCGGCCATCCTGTGCACCTGCAGCTGTTTCTCCCAGCCCATGGGAAGCAATCATTTCCCATCCAGCACCACCTGTTTTGTCTTCCTACGGCTAGCATTGCACGTGCCAGCGCCTGCAGACCTTGCCTTGTTTCTCTGTCAGCTGAGTCTGAATGGGCTTCCTCTTCCACTTGTCCCTAGTTCTCATCGCATTAATGAACGACACTCACATCGCTGAAGCTCACAGTGAAGTCTCAACCCCCAGTATGTGGACTACGTGTCACCATTTTACAGGCACACTTGATTACTCCCTTTCTTTAAAAATCACTTCCTTCCTCCTCCCACCGCCCAGGCCACTGCTCACCAGCGTCTGTGTTGGTTGGTGCTCATCTTCTTCCTGCCCCCCATCTGCTTTGCCCTTACTCTGGCGTGATCTCAGCCAGCCTCAGCTTCTATCTACCAGCAGCTGGGGTGTCCAAGTCTTTATGTCCTGCCCCCAGCTGTTCATGTCTCCAGACGCCTGACTCCAACAGTGCACCACACAGGTGCTGCCCTCCCCAGACTCTGCTACCTCCCTGAAGGCATCTCCTCTTCCCCTCCCGTTGTTTACTGGGCTGCGGCCACACTGACCCCTCCCTTCACCCTGAGCTTGTCAGGCACATATTCCTGCTTCAGGTCTTTGCACTCACTTTTTCTCTCTCTTTCTGGAATGTTCTCCCACGTGCCAACATGACGTACTCCCTCATCTCTGTCATATCTTTGCTCTGACATCACCTGCTCAGTGGAGTCTCTGCTAGCTCTCTATCTAAAACTGAAAACTGCTCCTTCTCTGACCTGAACACCCAATATCCCTTCCCCACATTCTTTTTCTTCCTGGCCCTTGGCATCATCTGTTTTTCTTTCTTGCTTGCTGTCTGTCGTCTGCTTCAGTCCCTGCCAGAATGTCGGCTCCATGGGGTCCAAAGACCAAACTAGCTTTGTTTAGGGCTGTTTTCTTAGGGCCCTAGAACAGTGCCTAACTCCCTCAAAGGCTCAAACACCATTCGCTGAGCAAGTAAATGTTGGGATTTCGTATTAGTTTGCTGGGTCCGCCATCACAAAGTACCAAAGACTGGGTGGCTTAAGCAACAGAAATTGATTTATTTATTTTCTCACACTTTAGATCAAGGTGTGGCCAGGGTGGGTCTCCTCTCTCCATGACTGGTGGACGACCTCCTTCCCACTGTCTTCACGTGGTCTTCCTTCTGTGTGTGTAGGTGCCCACTCTCTTCCTATAGGACACCAGTTATCAGATTAGGGTCCCTCCCCCCAAATGAGCTCATTCGACCTCCACTTTACCTTTCAAGATCTGGTATCCGAGTACAGTCCCATGGGTATTTAGGACTTCAGTGTATGGATTTGGGGGGCAAATCCATTCCATAACAGGTTTCTGTCTGTTGTACCTAGTCACTACTTACATGGGTTTTTTGTTTTTCTGTATGCCCTTGTCCCCATTATTTGCTCACCCAGTGCTAATCCCAGTTTGCCCTTAGCCCAAGTTATAACTCTGTTCATTTATTTGTATAGGCTTGCATTTTCCCTCTACCTCTATACTCCACATTCCTGGCTGGCACTGGAATTACATCCTTAGCATGTACATCATAACCTCCAGGTGAGGTAAGTATGGTTACTCTCGTTTTGAAAATCTATAATCTGAAGCTCAAAGAAGAGTAGTTCATGTTTCTGAGATCACAGTACTAATAAGTGCTGTCATTTTGATAATTTGTTCTCATGGGCTCCAAAGCCCACTTTCTTTCATCTACCACACTGTCCCCAAGATGAACGGGGAAAAGCCATATTTCAGCCTGATGTATTATAAGCAATGGTACCTGTAAAGCTGGTGTCACATTTCAGGAAATGGGATTAAGTTTAGAATCTGAGTAATTATACCCACAGGTTGAATTTGAATCTGACATCCTTTTATTTTTTACTGCTGCAATTTCTGTTATCCTTAATGATTATCTAAATGTATTCTTCCCTTGGTAAAATTTAGCCACTAAGAATACTAAGAGAGTTTGTTTCCTTTGTAAGAGGTCGGAATTATACAATGAATTCATAATGTCAAGGCAATAGCTGTTATTTTATCCTAAAATATAGAGGAAAAGGTCATTGCCCTTATTGTAAGAGTTTACCATGTGTTCTTGATAACATGCCTGAGCTCTATTGTGAAAAACCGTCGTAGACTTAGAAAGTCAGTTGTTTATAGTTAAGAGAGTATCGTTCTCTCTTTGGGTGCAGCTGATTGTTTAAAATAGAATTTAGGATTTTTCTGCATAGATTTTCTATTTCAGAATGAGCTTTGTTTTAAAAAGTGTGTTATATTTGCATTCATGCAAGTTGTGCAATCATTAAATTGACAGTAAAGCAGCTGTTAGTAGTTGTCATTTGGACATGTAGATGGAGATACTATAGGTCATGGTGTGACTCCTTACATGTGTTGAGCTCTGGCTTTATTTGGCATTTCCAAACCATTGCCCTGAGCTTATGGATGTTGATCAAGTAGCCATGTAATGGTTGTTTTAAATTGGCATCAGGGGTGTAGAGATGATTCTTACATTGTGTATGAGGAAGCTGTTGGTTTCCTGCTTCTATGTCTGTGTAGCTCCTAAAAAATAGAAGACTAGGGCATCTTATCGAAATTAATTTTGTTCAAAGTAAATGCACCTTGTGAATGAGCTAAAGGCTTAGATAACAGTCAATACTTTTGGAGTCTGATATTATTTTGCAAATTACAAATTCACATTTGGGCATCTGTGTGGCTCAGTTGGTTAAGCGTCTGACTTGGGCTCAGGTCATGATCTCACTGCTCATGACTTGGAGCTCCATGTTGGGCTCTGTGTTGGCAGCTGAGAGCCTGGAACCTAAAGCCTGATTCAGATTCTGTATCTCCCTCTCTCTGCCCCTCCTGGGCTCATGCTCTGTCTCTCTCTCAAATATAAACTAAAACATAGAAAGTAGGTCTAGAATAAATCTGTAGACAGTAGCATCCTTATAATGACTGCTGATTAAAACAAGGAAATAGCTTGAAACTCCAAGAATAAATTACTGTTGTTTCCCTAGGAACCCATCATATATCAGGTTGACCATTAAGCTGAATAAAAGCATTAATCTTTTAGTAACTTGGAAGAGATAAGCATACTATCTTAGCTAGTAAGGTTTGGTAGATACCATTGTGGTAGACCTATTTTCTTTAATGATCAAAAAATTAATTTGAGGTCTCTTTTATTTGGGTATTTAGGATTAAGATAAGTAACCTGAGGCAAATGAATTAAGACCATTTTAGAACTGAATTGGACTTAAAAAGCCAGAGACTGGAGTCATGATAAAGATGGTTTTAACATTCCATTTCGTCAAAAAAAAAAAAATTACAGCTCCTGGATGACAATCATCATGTTGGAGGAGAGTTTCTGGGGTTCCCTCCACAAATGGTACATGATTTTGAGTCAAGGATACAGCCTCACTGACTGTACTTTTACTGAAATGATGGCTCAGATACCAACAATGTTGTCTGTTGGAATTGTCTTTTGCAAACCTGATATCCTTTCAGTTTTCGGTATGATTAACTTACTAAAAAGAAAAAAAATGTTTCCCTCTTTCTGAACCATAGTCCCATTTGTATTTAGAGTTATTAAAAACAGTATTTGTAAAAATGGTTCATAAAATGGAAGTCAACATAAGTTTGCTTGTGAAGTTATCAAATGGAAAACTGTTCCCAAAGCAGTTATTTTACGTTTTATAGGAAAACTAATCTTTTATGTCCTTACTGCATTTATGTTATATCCTCTTCACTTTTGTTTCATGCTGTGTGTGTGTGTGTGTGTGTGTGTGTGTGTGTGTGTGTGTGTGACTAAGTGAAATGTGCAATATTTGGTCATTTAAAAAGTTTCACTAGTTTAGGCAAGGTCAGCCAGAAAGAAATGCAATACATTATGTCCAAAGTAATCATGCAGATTTTCCATCATGAGAAATATTTGGTTTATCTCAAATGAATTTTCTTTCCTCTTTTCTTTTCTTTTTAACAAGCCAAGTCATAGGAGAATATTTTCTTTCTGCTAACATTGAGGCAGGGCAAGAGCAGATTTGTGTCAGAGCACATTGTCCGTATTTATGAGAAACTAGGAAAATTAAGAAAGCCACTTAGTTACAAAGCTTAGTGGGGACTCATGACTGACTCAGAGTTTTCAAAAAATATTCTGTTGGGAAGTCTTTTATTTACTGGGTTAGTTTTTTTAAAATTATTTTTACTTAATTTATTTTTTAAATTTACATCCAAGTTAGTTAGCATAATGTGCAACAATGATCTCAGGAGTAGATTCCTTAATGCCCCTTACCCATTTAGCACATCACCGCTCCCACAATCCCTCCAGTAACCCTCTGTTTGTTCTCCACATGTAAGAGTTTCTTATGTTTTTCCCCCTCCCTGTTTTTATGTTATTTTTGCTTCCCTTCCCTTATGTTCATCTGTTTTGTATCTTAAAGTCCTCAGAAGAGTGAAGTCCTATGATATTTGTCTTTCTCTGACTAATTTCACTTAGCATAATACCCTCTAGTTCCATCTACGTAATTTCAAATGGCAAAATTTTATTCTTTTGGATTGCTGAGTAATACTCCATTGTGTATGTATATATACATACATATATATATACATATATACATACATATATATGTACATATATATACATATATACATACATATATATGTACATATATACACACATATATACATATACTTATATATACTATGTATATATGTATGTACATATACATATATATATACACACCATGTATATATGCATGTATATATATGTATATATGTATGTATATGTATGTATGTATATATACCACATCTTCTTTGTCCATTCACCCATCGATGGACATTTGGGCTTTTTCCATACTTTAGCTATTGTTGATAGTGCTACTATAAACTTTGGGGTTCACGTGTCCCTTCAAAATAGCATATCTGTATCCTGTGGATAAATACCTAGTAGTGTTGTAGGGTAGGCCTCTTTTTCATTTTTTGAGGAACCTACCTACTGTTTTCCAGAGTGGCTGCACCAGTTTGCATTCCCACCAGCAGCGCAAGAGTTCCTCTTTCTCCGCCTCCTCGCCAACATTTGTTGTTGCCTGAGTTGTTAATGTTAGTCATTCTCCCAGTGGTGAGGGGGTATCTCATTATGGTTTTGATTTGTATTTCCCTGATGATGAGTGATGTTGAGCATTTTTCATTTGCCTGTTGACCATCTGGATGTCTTCCTTGGAGAAGGGTTTGCTTATGTCTTTGTCCATTTCTTCACTGGATTACTTGTTTTTGGGTGTTGAGTTGGATAAGTTCTTTATATTTTGGATAGTAATCCTTTATCTGATATGTCGTTTGCAAATATATTCTCCCATTCTGTTGGTTGTCTTTTAGTTTTGCTGATTGTTTCCTTCACTGTGCAGAAGCTTTTTATTTTGATGAGGACCTAATCATTTTTGCTTTTGTTTCCCTTGCTTCTGGAGATGTGTTGAGTAAGAAGTTGTGGAGGCCAACATTAAAGAGGTTTTTGCCTGCTTTCTCCTCAAGGATTTTGATGGCTTCCTATCTTACATTTATGTATTTCATCCATTTTAGTTTATTTTTGTGTGAGAAAGTGTTACAGGCTCATTCTTCTGCATATCACTGTCCAGTTTTCCCAGCACACTTGCTGAGGAGACTGTTTTATTCCATTGGATATTCTTTCCTGCTTTGTCAAAGATTAGTTGGCCATACGTCTGTGGGTCCATTTCTGTTTTTGTATTCTCTTCCATTGATCTGAGTGTGTGTTCTTGTGCCAGTACCATACTGTCTTGGTGATTACAGCTTTGTAATACAGTTTGAAATCCTGGATTGTGATGCCTCCTGCTTTGGTTTTCTTTTTCAAGATTGCTTTGGCTATTTGGGGTCTTTTCTGATTCCATACAAATTGTAGGATTGTTTGTTGTAGCTCTGTGAAGAATGCTGGTGTTATTTGGTAGGTATTGCACTCAATATGTAGATTGCTTTGGGTACTGTTGACATTTTAACAATATTTGTTCTTCCCATCCAGGAGCATGGAATATTTTTCTTTTTTTTTTGTCATCTTCAAATTTCTTTCATAAGTTTTCTATAGTTTTCAGTATATAGATTTTTCACCTCTTTGGTTAGATTTATTCCTAGGTATTTTATGGTTTTTGGTGAATTTGTGAATGGGATCGATTCTGTGATTTCTCTTTCTGTTGCTTCATTGTTGGTGTATAAGAATACAACTGATTTCTGTGCATTGATTTTATATCCTGCCACTTTGCTGAATTCATGGATCATTTCTAGCAGTTTTTTGGTGGAATCTTTTGGGTTTTCCACATAGAGTTTCATGCCCTCTACGAAGAGAGAAAGTTTGACCTTCTCCTGGCTGATTTGGATGACTTTTATTTCTTTGTGTTGTCTGATTGCTGAGGCTAAGACTTCCAATATTATGTTGAATAACAGTGGCGAGAGTGGACATCCTTGTCTTGTTCCTGACCTTAGGAGGAAATCTCTCAGTTTTTCCCCATTGAGGATGATATTACCATCAGGTCTTTCATATATGGCTTTTTTGATCTTGAGGTATGATCCTTCTATCCCCACTTTCTTGAGGGTATTTATCAAGAAAGGACGATGTATTTTGTCAAATGCTTTCCCTGCATCTATTGAGAGGATCATGTGGTGCTTGTCCTTTCTGTTATTGATGTGATGAATCACATTGTTTTTTTGTGTGGATATTGAACCAGACTTGCATTCCAGGTATAAATCCCACTTGGTCTTGGTGAATAAAGTTTAAATGTATTGTTGGATCTGGTTGGCTAATATCTTGTGGAAGATTTTTGCGTCCATGTTCATCATGAAAATTGGTCTATACTTCTCCTTTTTAGTGGGATCTTTGTCTGGTTTTGGAATCAAGGTAATGCTGGCTTCATAGGAAGAGTTTGGAAGCTTTCCCTTCCATTTCTATTTTGGGAACAGCTTCAAGAGAATAGATGTTAACTCTTCCTTAAATGTTTGGTAGAATTCCTGTAGAAAGCCATCTGGCCCTGGGCTCTTATTTTGGGGGAGATTTTTGATTACTAATTCAATTTCTTTACTGGTTATGGGTCTGTACAAATTTTCTATTTATTCCTCTTTCAGTTTTGGTAGTTTATATATTTCTAGCAATTTGTTCATTTCTCCCTGATTGCCCATTTTATTGGCATATATTTGCTGATAATATTCTCTTATTATTGTTTGTATTTCTGCTGTGTTGGTTGTGATCTCTCCCCTTTCATTCTTGATTTTATTTATTTGGGTCCTTTCCTTTTTCTTTTGATCCAACTGGCTAGTGGTTTATCGGTTGTATTAATTATTTCAAAGAACCAGCTTCTGGTTTCATCGATCTGTTGTACTGTTTTTTGTTTTATGTTTTGTTTTTTGTTTTTTGCTTATGTTGTTTGTTTGTTTGTTTTTGTTTTCAGTTTTGTTAGCATTGTTTTTTGCTCTAATCTTTACCATTTCTTGTCTTCTGCTGGTTTTGGTTTTTATTTGTTGTTCTTTTTCCAGCTCTTTAAGGTATAAGTTTAGGTTGTGTATCTGAAACCTTTATTCCCTCTTTAAGAAGGCCTGCATTGCTATAAACTTCCTCCTATGACTACCTTTGCTGCATCCCAGAGGTTTGAGGCTGTGGTGTTATTTTCATTGGCTTCCATGTACTTTTTAATTTCGTCTTTAACTTCTTGGTTCGCCCATTCATTCTTTTATTTTATTTTTTAATTTTTACAATTTATATCCAAATTAGTTAGCATATAGTGCAACAATGATTTCAGGAGTAGACTCCTTAGTGCCCATTACGCATTTAGCCCACCCTCCTCCCACAACCCCTCCAGTAATCCTCTGTTTGTTCTCCTTATTTATTTATTTATTTATTTATTTATTTATTTATTTATTTTTTAATATATGAAATTTATTGTCAAATTGGTTTCCATACAACACCCAGTGCTCATCCCAAAAGATACCCTCTTCAATGCCCATCACCTACCCTTCCCTCCCTCCCCCCCCACATCAACCCTCAGTTTTTTGTCAGTTTTTAAGAGTCTCTTATGCTTTGGCTCTCTCCCACTCTAGCCTCATTTTTTTTTCCTTCCCCTCCCCCATGGGTTTCTGTTAAGTTTCTCAAGATCCACATAAGAGTGAAAACATATGGTATCTGTCTGTCTCTGTATGGCTTATTTCACTTAGCATCACACTCTCAAGTTTCATCCACGTTGCTACAAAGGGCCATATTTCATTCTTTCTCATTGCCACGTAGTACTCCATTGTGTATATAAACCACAATTTCTTTATCCATTCATCAGTTGATGGACATTTATGCTTTTTCCACAATTTGGCTATTGTTGAGAGTGCTGCTATAAACATTGGGGTACAAATGACCCTATGCATCAGTACTCCTATATGCCTTGGGTAAATTCCTAGCAGTGCTACTGCTGAGTCATAGGGTAGGTCTATTTTTAATTTTTTGAGAAACCTCCACACTGTTTTCCAGAGGGGCTGCACCAGTTTGCATTCTCACCAACAGTGCAAGAGGGTTCCCATTTCTCCACATCTATAGTCTCCAGCATCTATAGTCTCCTGATTTGTTCATTTTGGCCACTCTGACTGGCATGAGGTGACATCTGGGTGTGGTTTTGATTTCTATTTCCCTGATGAGGAGCGACGTTGAGCATCTTTTCATGTGCCTGTTGGCCATCTGGATGTCTTCTTTAGAGAAGTGTCTATTCATGTTTTCTGCCCATTTCTTCACTGGATTATTTGTTTTTTGGGTGTGGAGTTTGGTGGGCTCTTTATAGATTTTGGATACTAGCCCTTTGTCCGATATGTCATTTGCAAATATCTTTTCCCATTCCGTTGGTTGCCTTTTAGTCTTGTTGATTGTTTTCTTTGCTGTGCAGAAGCTTATATCTTCATGAGGTCCCAATAGTTCATTTTTGCTTTTAATTCCCTTGTCTTTGGGGATGTGTCAAGTAAGAAATTGCTACGACTGAGGTCAGAGAGGTCTTTTCCTGCTTTCTCCTCTAGGGTTTTGATGGTTTCCTGTCTCACATTCAGGTCCTTTATCCATTTTGAGTTTATTTTTGTGAATGGTATGAGAAAGTGGTCTGGTTTCATTCTTCTGCATGTTGCTGTCCAGTTCTCCCAGCACCATTTGTTAAAGAGACTGTCTTTTTTCCATTGGATATTCTTTCCTGCTTTATCAAAGATGAGTTGGCCATACTTTTGTGGGTCTAGTTCTGGGGTTTCTATTCTATTCCATTGGTCTATGTGTCTGTTTTTGTGCCAATACCATGCTGTCTTGATGATGACAGCTTTGTAGTAGAGGCTAAAGTCTGGGATTGTGATGCCTCCTGCTTTGGTCTTCTTCTTCAAAATTCCTTTGGCTATTCGGGGCCTTTTGTGGTTCCATATGAATTTTAGGATTGCTTGTTCTAGCTTCAAGAAGAATGCTGGTGCAATTTTGATTGGGATTGCATTGAATGTGTAGATAGCTTTGGGTAGTATTGACATTTTAACAATATTTATTCTTCCAACCCATGAGCATGGAATGTTTTTCCATTTCTTTATATCTTCTTCAATTTCCTTCATAAGCTTTCTATAGTTTTCAGCATACAGATCTTTTACATCTTTGGTTAGATTTATTCCTAGGTATTTTATGCTTCTTGGTGCAATTGTGAATGGGATCAGTTTCTTTATTTGTCTTTCTGTTGCTTCATTGTTAGTGTATAAGAATGCAACTGATTTCTGTACATTGATTTTGTATCCTGCAACTTTGCTGAATTCATGTATCAGTTCTAGCAGACCTTTGGTGGAGTCTATCGAGTTCTCCATGTATATTATCATGTCATCTGCAAAAAGCGAAAGCTTGACTTCATCTTTGCCAATTTTGATGCCTTTGATTTCCTTTTGTTGTCTGATTGCTGATGCTAGCACTTCCAACACTATATTAAACAACAGCAGTGAGAGTGGACATCCCTGTCGTGTTCCTGATCTCAGGGGGAAAGCTCTCAGTTTTTCCCCATTGAGGATGATGTTAGCTGTGGGCTTTTCATAAATGGCTTTCATGATGTTTAAGTATGTTCCTTCTATCCCGACTTTCTCGAGGGTTTTTATTAAAAAAGGATGCTGAATTTTGTCAAATGCTTTTTCTGCATCGATTGACAGGATCATATGGTTCTTTTCTTTTATTAGTGTGATGTATCACGTTGATTGATTTGCGAATGTTGAACCAGCCCTGCATCCCAGGAATGAATCCCACTTGATCATGGTGAATAATTCTTTTTATAAGCTGTTGAATTCAATTTGCTAGTATCTTATTGAGAATTTTTGCATCCATATTCATCAGGGATATTGGCCTATAGTTCTCTTTTTTTTTACTGGGTCTCTGTCTGGTTTAGGAATCAAAGTAATACTGGCTTCATAGAATGAGTCTGGAAGTTTTCCTTCCCTTTCTATTTTTTGGAATAGCTTGAGAAGGATAGGTATTATCTCTGCTTTAAACATCTGGTAGAATTCCCCAGGGAAGCCATCTGGTCCTGGACTCTTATTTGTTGGGAGATTTTTGATAACTGATTCAATTTCTTCGCTGGTTATGGGTCTGTTCAAGCTTTGTATTTCTTCCTGTTTGAGTTTTGGAAGTGTGTGGGTGCTTAGGAATTTGTCCATTTCTTCCAGGTTGTCCAGTTTGTTGGCATATAATTTTTCATAGTATTCCCTGATAATTGCTTGTATTTCTGAGGGATTGGTTGTAATAATTCCATTTTCATTCATGATTTTATCTATTTGGGTCATCTCCCTTTTCTTTTTGAGAAGCCTGGCTAGAGGTTTGTCAATTTTGTTTATTTTTTCAAAAAACCAACTCTTGGTTTCATTGATCTGCTCTACAGTTTGTTTTAGATTCTATATTGTTTATTTCTGCTCTGATATTTATTATTTCTCTTCTTCTGCTGGGTTTAGGGTATCTTTGCTGCTCTGCTTCTATTTCCTTTAGGTGTGCTGTTAGATTTTGTATTTGGGATTTTTCTTGTTTCTGGAGATAGGCCTGGATTGCAATGTATTTTCCTCTCAGGACTGCCTTCGCTGCATCCCAAAGCGTTTGGATTGTTGTATTTTCATTTTTGTTTGTTTCCATATATTTTAAAATTTCTTCTCTAATTGCCTGGTTGACCCATTCATTGTTTAGTAGGGTGTTCTTTAACCTCCATGCTTTTGGAGGTTTTCCAGACTTTTTCCTGTGGTTGATTTCAAGCTTCATCGCATTGTAGTCCGAAAGTATGCATGGTATGATCTCAATTTTTGCATACTTATGAAGGGCTGTTTTGTGACCCAGTATGTGATCTATCTTGGAGAATGTTCCATGTGCACTCTAGAAGAAAGTATATTCTGTTGCTTTGGGATGCAGAGTTCTAAATATATCTGTCAAGTCCATCTGATCCAATGTATCATTCAGGGCCCTTGTTTCTTTATTGACCATGTGTCTAGATGATCTATCCATTGTTGTAAGTGGGGTATTAAAGTCCCCTGCAATTACCACATTCTTGTCAATAAGGTTGCTTATGTTTGTGAGTAATTGTTTTATATATTTGGGTGCTCCCATATTCGGCGCATAGATATTTATAATTGTTAGTTCTTCTTGATGGATAGACCCTGTAATTATTATATAATGCCCTTCTTTATCTCTTGTTACAACCTTTAATTTAAAGTCTAGTTTGTCTGATATAAGTATGGCTACTCCAGCTCTCTTTTGACTTCCAGTAGCATGATAAATAGTTCTCCATCCCCTCACTTTCAATCTGAAAGTGTCCTCAGGTCTAAAATGAGTCTCTTGTAGACAGCAAATAGATGGGTCTTGTTTTTTTATCCATTCTGATACCCTATGTCTGTTGGTTGGTGCATTTAGTCCATTTACGTTCAGTGTTATTATAGAAAGATATGGGTTTAGAGTCATTGTGATGTCTGTAGGTTTCATGCTTGTAGCGATGTCTCTGGTACTTTGTCTCACAGGATCCCCTTAGGATCTCTTGTAGGGCTGGTTTAGTGGTGATGAATTCCTTCAGTTTTTGTTTGTTTGGGAAGACCTTTATCTCTCCTTCTATTCTAAATTGTTCTCCATATTTATGAGTCTCTTCTGTTTTGTCCCCCTCCCTATTTTTATATTATTTTTGTTTCTCTTCCCTTATGTTTATCTGTTTTGTCTCTTAAACTCCTCAAATGAGTGAAGTCATATGGTTTTTGCCTTGCACTAACTGACTAATTTCACTTAGTGTAATACCCTCCAGTTCCAACCACGTGGTTGCAAATGGCAAGATTTCATTCTTTTTGATTGCCAAGTAATACTCCATTGTGTATGTGTGTTTATGTACATACATAAATACACACACACACACACACACACACACACACACACATACCACATCTTCTGTATCCATTCATCCATCGATGGTCATTTGGGCCCTTTCCATACCTTGGCTATTGTTGACAGTGCTGCTATAAACATGGGGGTGAGGGGCGCCTGGGTGGCGCAGTCGGTTAAGCGTCCGACTTCAGCCAGGTCACGATCTCACAGTCCGTGAGTTCGAGCCCCGCGTCAGGCTCTGGGCTGATGGCTCAGAGCCTGGAGCCTGTTTCCGATTCTGTGTCTCCCTCTCTCTCTGCCCCTCCCCCGTTCATGCTCTGTCTCTCTCTGTCCCAAAAATAAATACACGTTGAAAAAAAAATTAAAAAAAAAACAAACAAACATGGGGGTGAATGTGTCCCTTTGAAACAGCACACCTGTATGAATGCCTAGTAGTGCAATTGCTGGGTCGTAGGGTAGTTCTCTTTGTAGTTTTCTGAGGAATCTCCACACTGTTTTCCAGAGTGGCTACACCAGCTTGCTTTCCACCATTCATTCTTTAGTAGGATGTTCTTTAGTCTCCAAGTATTTGTTATCTTTCCAATTTTTTTCTTGTGGTTGATTTCAAGTTTCTTAGCGTTGTGGTCTGAAAATATGCAGAGTATGGTCTTGATCATTTTGTACTTGGTGAAGGCTGATCTGTGTTCCGGTATGTGATCTATTCTGCAGAATGTTCCATGTGCCCTGGAGAAGAATGTATATTCTGCTGCTTTAGGATGAAATGTTCTGAATATATCTGTTAAGTCCATCTGGTCCAGTTTCTCACTCAAAGCCATTGTTTGTTTGTTGATTTTCTGTTTAGATGATCCTTACATTGCTATAAGTGGGGTGTTGGAGTCCCATACTATTATGGTATTATTATCAATGCATTTTTTTATATTCATGATCAGTTCGTTTATATATTTGGGTGCTTTCATATTTGGAGCATAAATGTTTACAATTGTTAAGGCTTCTTGGTGGATAGACCCCCTCAAATATGGTACAACACCCTTCATCTCTTGTTACAGTCTTTATTTTAAAGTCTAGATTGTCTGATATGAGTAAGGCTACTCTGGCTTTCTTTGGCGACCATTAGCATGATAGATGGTTCTCCATCCCCTTACTTTCAATCTGAATGTGTCTTTAGGTCTAATGTGGGTCTCTTGTAAATAGCATATAGATGGATCTTGTTTTTTTCCCATTCTGTTACCTGTGTCTTTTGATTGGAGCATTTAGTCCATTGACTAGAGTAGAGTGAGTACTCAAAGATGTGAGCTTATTGCTATTATGTATCTTGTAGAGTTGGAGTTGTGGTGGTGTTTTCTTGTGCTTTCCAGTCTTTGGTGCTCTTGGTCTTTTTTTTTTCTTTTTTTCATTTTTTCACCCCTCAGAGAGTCTTCCTGAAATTTCTTGAGGGCTTGTTTAGTGGTCACGAACTCCTTTAAGTTTTGTTTGTCTGGGAAACTTTTAATCTCTCCTTTTATTTTGAATGACAGCCTTGCTGGATAAGGAATTCTTGGCTGCATGGTTTCTGATTTGGCACATTGAATATATCTTGCCATTCCTTTCTGGCCTGCCAAGTTTCTGTGGATAGGTCCGCTGCAAACCTGGTCTGTCTTTCCTTGTAGGTTAAGGACTTTTTTCCCTTGCTGCTTTCATGATTCTTTCCTTGCCTGAGTATTTTGTGAATTTGACCATGATATGCCTTTTTATGGTCGGTTTTTGTTGAATCTTATGGGAGTCCTCTGTGCTTCCTGGACTTTGATGTCTGTGCCTTTTCCCAGGTAAGGAAAATTATCTGCTATGATTTGCTGACGTAACCCTTCTACCCCTTTTTCTCTCTCTTCATCTTCTGGGAGCCCTATGATTCTGATGTTGTTCCTTTTTAATGAATCACTGATTTCTCTAATTCTTAAATCGTGCTTTTTTGCCTTAGTGTCTGTCTTTTTTTCTGCTTCAGTATTCTTCATAAGTTTGTCCTCTCTATCACTGATTTCCTGCTCTGCCTTATCCATCCTTGCTGCCATGGCATCCATTCGAGAATGCATCTCAGTTATACCATTTTTTATTTCATCCTGACTAGCTTTTACTTCTTTTATCTCCACAGAGAGGGATTCTAATCTATTTTCAGCCCCAGCTAGTATTCTTATTATCGGGATTCTAAATTCTGGGTCAGACCTCTTGCTTGTTCCAGTGTTGATTACGTCGCTGGCTGTCGTTTGTTCCTGCTGTTTCTTTTGGGGTGAATTCCTGTTTTGTCATTTTGAAGGAAGAAAAGGAATTAATGAGGTAATAAATTAAAATTTAAAAATTAAAAACAACATACGCACACACACACACACACACACACACACATCAAATAAATGATGTTAGATCCTAGGTGTGGTTTGGTCTGGCTATTGAAAGGAGCTTGATAGATTAGATTAAAAATGGGGAGGGGGGAAGGAAAACATTTGAAAATTTGAGAAAATGAATACAGTGAAATAGAATGAAATGAGGGATGTAAAACTGATTTGAAAAAAACTACAAAAAATAAAATATATAGCAGAAAACATACAGAAAAAATATTTTTAATAAAAATTGATAATAAAAATAAATTTTTCTTTTTCTGTGTTCAAGAAAAAGAAAAGAAATTTAAAAAAAGAAAATTGAATAGTTGGACCAGAGAACAGACTGAAATACGATTGAAATTACATTGCTTTTCCCTAGAAGTCAAACTATGAAGCACTTTGTAGTCCATAAACTAAGCAGGCGGAGAGATTTGTGGTGTTCCTGCACAGTGAGTTTGGCCCAGTCAGGCGTGGCTTAGTGTAACAGCTCTGTTCTCCACTAGATGGTGCTGCTTAGATTACTCTGGTGGAATGCTGTAGTGCTTGTTGGTGTGTATGCACATGCACCAGAATGGTGAAAATGGCGTCACTCAGCTACCCAGTCTCTAGTATCAGAACCCTGTTCTCTCCCCAGCCAGCAATCCCACACCCATCCTTTGTCTCTGGTTTCTGTCTACTCCCCACCTTAACACTGGCCATGACCAAGCCTTCAAGTTTCCAGGCGCCACCTCCCTCTTGAGTTTTGCCTCAGATGTTTCTGTGTTTCCCGACCCCTCACTTCTGAGAGACTGTGGCTTTGACCTGCTCAGATCCTCTGGGGAAGGGTTTCACTGATCAATGCCTGGGTTCCAGCCTCACCCAGGACCATGCTATTGCCAATGCCAAGAACTGTGGCTGGGTGCCAGCCTGCTCCAGAAAAAGTTTACTCAATCCTGTAGCAGTGGCATTTCAGGGATTATGGCAAATCACAGCACACACCTGGCACCAGACTTCACCCTCAATGACCTTGTTCCAGCACCAGCAAATGTAGTTGTTCACTGGGGTCTGCTGGTACCAGTTGGCTATACATCCTCTACCAAATGTCCTTCCAGCAGTGGAACCCCTTCTCTTTGGGTGGCCAGAGGACCTCCTGGACCCCACTCTGCTCCTGGGGATTTGTCCTTCCCACCAGAACACTGCCAGGTATTGAGCTGTGGAGTTTCAGACTCTGCACTCCCCCTGTTTATAGAGTCTTAATGGAATTTAAGCCTCTCCTTTCTCCCTTTATATTTCAGCCCCTGCGACTGTTTCCACCTTTCCACTTTCTCTCTGGCTGCTTTGAAGGGGCTGCTTTTCCCGTACTCTCCCCCCATCTCTGTCCTCTCTCCACAAGAAAAACAGCTCCCAGCCCTCTGTGGCTTCTCTCTCCTCCGTTCACCTATATGCGCTTGTGTACCTGCTGAGTTCTATTGCTTAGGTTATACAGATCATTGTGTTAATCTTCAAAGAAGTTTTCTAGGTGTGCAGGATGGTTCAGTGTTGATCTGGCTGTATTTCATGGATGTGAGACAAAAAATACTTCCATGCTGTTCCGCCATCTTGGCACCTCCCCTACTGGGTTAGGTTTATAGAGCAAAATATATATATTTTTTGGTCATAAGAATGAGTTTTAGATACCACAGAGCCCGTATCTCCACTAAAAACTTTTAGCCCATCGTGTTCTTACTGACCAGAATTTTCTCTCTGGCAAGCCCAATTAAATTATGCCATTGCCCTGCTTGACAAGCAGGATTAGCTTCCCTTTATCTTGTAGGTTGGAGGATAAAATCCTTAATAGGGTTTTTATACTGTTCAACAAACCTTCCAACTCTTCACTCTCGCCTCCTCTGTCCCATCTTTTCCAGCTGCTTGGTCTCATTGAAATTCCTAACTGCTAATGTTAAACAGGTAGTGGTGATGCCCTGCTTTCCTACTGCGTTTCTCTGGTCCACTCACCTACATGACTGCTCCATAGCCTTCATTCCCTCATCCAATCTCTAATACATCAATCTTTTAAAAAAATTTTAATGTTTATTGATTATTTCTGAAAGAGAGAGAGCAAGCAGAAGAGGGGCAGAAGAGGGTCAAAATAGAGGAAGACACAGGATTTGAAGCAGACTCCAGGCTCTGGGCTGTCAGCTCAGAGCCTGACACAGGGCTCGAAACTCTGGACCATGAGATCATGACCTGAGCCAAAGTCGGTTGCTTAACCAACTGAGCCACCCAGGTGTCCCTCTAATACATCAGTCTTGATCATTCATCTCAGCTGATTCCTTTGTTCTCTATTCCACTGAAAAAGTAGAATTAGGTAGTAGGTATAGCTTGCTGCTCCTAGAGAGGAATTGTCCATGCTCCTGGCCGAGGCCAGCCCCTCCAGCCTTACACTAGATCTCATTAGATTCACGACCTTCAATTCTTTCCCCCTTCCTTAGGATGTTGGAAACTCTCACCTCCTTGGCATGGTCAATTTTCCCCTCTTGACTGCATCATCCCCCAAAGCATATAAACATGTTATTGCTTTTCCCTAAGGAAAAATATTCCTCTCCTGATCCCATTGGTCATTTTTAGATGTCATTCCATGTTTCTGTTCCCCTTTCTCTGCCAAAACCAGAGATACATTCATTTTTTCCAGTTTCTCTCATCCATGACCTCTAGAAGCTAGTCAAATTAGGCTTCTTTTTTTCAACATCACCAAAAACCTCCATATTGCTAAGTCCCTTGGGCAATACTAGACTTCTTTCTTTATTCTTAGTCTTCATGTTACTTGACCTATCAATAATATTTAGATCAATGCAAATGTTCACTATTAGGGACTGAATGTTTATGTCCTACCCTAAATTTATATGTTAAGACTCTACTCCCCAATATGATGGTATTAGGAGGTGGGACGTTTGTGAAGTAATTAGGATTAGATGCGGCCATGAGGATGATGTCGTTAGGGATGGGATTAGTGCCCTTGTAATGAGTCATGAGAGAGCCTGCCTCCTTTTTCTGCTTCTGCCACATGAGGATACCCCAGAAGAGAGCTCTCACCGGAACCTGACCAAGATGCTCCTTGATCTTGGACTTCTAAATTCCAGAACTTTGAGAAATAAGTTTGTATTGTTTATAAGCCACCCATGTGTGGTATTCTGTTATATTAATCAGAACTAAGACACTCCCCTTGAATCAGCTTCATCACTTAGCTTGCAATATACCACGTTGATCAAGTCTCTTCTTCCTCACTGTTTTCTTTGCTGTTTCCTGTTGTCTCCCCAAACCCTAAATATTGGAGGCTCCCCGTCTCAATCCTTACATCTCTTCTTTTCGCTGTTATCACTCTCCTAACCACCTTTCCCCTGATGATCCTCAAATTTAAATCACCAGCCCAGACCTCCCCGTGAACTCCCATCTCCTATTTCTCCACTTGATGCCCTTGTTTGTATGTCTAACAAACATCTCAAACACATTATATTGGAAACAAAAATCATGATCCTCTTACAACCTTCTCATTCCACAGGCCTCTTCCCATAGTAAATATAAATTCTGGGGCACCTGGGTGGCTCAGTCAGTTAGGCGTCTGACTTCAGCTCAGGTCATGATCTCGTAGTCCGTGAATTCAAGCCCCACGTTGGTCACTGTGCTGACAGCTCAGAGCCTGGAACCTGCTTTGGAGTCTGTGTCTCCATCTCTCTGCATCTCCCCCACTCACACTCTGTCTCTCTTTCTCTCTCTCTCTCAAAATAAATAAGGATTACAAAATTAAAAAAATATATATAACTTCTACTTTTCCAGGTGTTGGGTTTTAATATCTTGGAGGTTTTTTTTGACTCAACTCTCCACTTTGTTTTATACCCTACCCTCATATCCAGTCTGTCAGCAGGTACTGTTTGCCATACCTTTAAAATATATCTAAATCAGACTCCTTTTCATCCTCTGTGAAATTACCACCCTGGACCAAGCTACCATCATTCTTCATCTAGAGCATTGCAGCTGCCTTCTCATTGTTTCCTGCTTTATCCCTCTTTGACTCATAATTTTATTATTATTATTGTTTTAACAGAGAAGCCAAAAGGTCCTTTAAAAACTGAAGTATGACTATGTGACTCTCCCACTCACAATTCTGCATTGTCTTCCAGCTCTCTCAGAGTAAAACCCAAAGTCATTACCCTGTGGCTTATGAGATCTTATATTATCTGCCCCCACCCTTGCTAGTCTTTGACCTTAGATGCTTGACCCAATTTTTTCTTGCTTTATATATAATTGACAACTTACATTATGTGTGTTCAAGATGTACAATGTGATGATTTGGTACACATATATATTGTGAAATATATATTACCACAGTAAGGTTGGTCAACACATTCAACACCTCACATTGTTACCTGTTTGTGTATGTGGGGTTGGGGGTGGTAAAAATACTTACTCTATTAGCAACTCTAAAATACAGAGTACAGTATTGTTAACCATTGTCTCCGTGCTGCACAATCCCCAGAACTTACTCATCTTACACTTGAAGGTTTGTGCACTTTGACCAACATCTTTCCATCCCTAGCCCTTGGCAATCACCAATTTGCTCTTGGTCTCTATGAGTGAATATGACTTTTTTAGATTCGTAAATAAGTGGTATTATACAAGACTTGTCTTTCTCTGTCTGACTTATTTCACTTAGTATAATGCTCTCAAGGTCCATCCATGTTGTCACATATAGGAGGATTTCCTTTGTTATGGCTGAAGAATATTTCATTATATATATGATATTCATATTACATATCATATATCCATATTATATATGATATATATCATATATGATATGTCATATTATGTGATATATATAAAACACACACACATATAGATGTATGTATACACACACACACACACACACACACACACACACATCACACCTTCTTTATCCATTCATGTCTTGGCTATTTTGAGTAATGCTGCAGTGAACATGTAGGGGTGGATATCTCCTTGAGGTACTGATTTTGTTTCCCAAGAGATTAAGCAGATTTGGTTGTACATCCAGAGTGGGTTTGCTGGATCATATGGTAGTTCTATTTTTTTAAGTTTGTTTGTTTGTTTGTTTGTTTATGCCATCTCTACACCCAGTGTGGGACTCAAACTCATGACCCTGAGGTCAAGAGTTGGATGCTCCACTGACCAAGTCAGCCAAGTGCCCTGGTAGTTCTTTTTTCAATATTTGGAGGATCCTCCATCTGTTTGCCATAATGGGCATACTAATTTATATTCTTGCTAGCAGTGCACAAGGGTTCCCTTTTCTGTACATTCTCACCAACACTTGTTATCGCTTGTCTTTTATTATAATAAGAATCCTAACAGGTGTGAGACAATATCTCATTATGATTTTGATTTGCACTTTCCTGATGTTAGGTGTGATGTGGAGCACCTTTCATGTACCTGTAGGCCCTTGTGTGTCTTTGGGAACATCTTTGGGAAAACGTCTGTTTAAGTTCTTTGCCCATTTTTAATTTGGATTATTTGTGGTTCTGCTACTGAGTGATAGGCGTTCTTTATATATTTTGGATATTAACTCCTAATTGGACATATGATTTGCAAATATTTCCTCTCGTTCTGTAGGTTTACATTTGATTTTATTGACAATTTCCTTTGCTGTGAGATGCTTCTTAGTTTCACGTAGTGCCACTTATTTATTTAATTTTTATTGCTTGTGCTTTTGATGTCACACCCAAAAAATGTTGTCAAGACCAATATTAAGGGGCTTTTCCTGTTGGTTTTCTTCTAGGAGTTTTACAGTTTCATGTACAACATTAAGTACTTTGAGTTAATTTTTGTGACTAGTATCAACGTGAGTTCGATTTCATCCTTCTGCATGTAGCTAGTCAGTATTTCCAGCACCATTTTGTAAGGGTTGAATTATAGTGTAGGGCTAATGTGTAGCTTGAGAGATAACAGCTTTGTGTTGACACTGTAGCTTGAAAAATAACAGCTTTGTTCTGACACTGAAGGTTAAGAGATAACAGCCTTGCTTTACTCTTGTAAATTACACTTCATACTCTTGTAAATCAGGCTTCACCAATTAAGGAAACAAAAGTTCAAAGAAAAGAGCATCAGAGGCAGGATCAAGGAGATCCACTGGTTGCAACTTAATGGCAGAAAGTCTAAAATAATCACCTCATCTGGGAACTGTTTCTAACTCATCTGGGAACTGTTTCTCTGTTCTGTTCCCAAGTGACGACAAAACGATGTGATCGGCTATAAAAACTCTGTATCCCGGCTGTTCGAGGCCGCACTCTGATCAAGAGTGTTGGTCCCAATCAGTCGGCCTTGCCTCTCATTGCAATAAACTTTGTTGTGACTGTCACTGGTGCCCATAGCATTCAGTTTCAGGAGTCGTGTGGATGCAACAATTTATGGGAGAGACTGTCCTTTACCCATTGTATTGTTATGCCCAGAATTCGTGATCCCCAAAAACCACCAGGGAGCCGAGTCCGATGCAAAAGCAAAGAGCCTTTATTCGAGCTAGCTCGAGCTCAATCCCCTACCTGCACCGACGCAGCGGTGAGATACCAGGGAAAGAGCACGAGTTTCAAAAGGACAAAGGTTTTATTGGGGCCCGGGGGCAGTTGGTGAGGTAATGGCTGTGGCCTCAGCCGATTGGCTGGGGAGGGGTCCTGGGGAGGGGTCCGGCAGGTGAGGGAGGGTTTACTCAAGGGGAGGAGGTGTGGTCAAGGTGAAGGACACAGAACAAGATGGAGTCAAGGGGAGGAGGTGTGGTCAAGGTGAAGGACACAGAACAAGATGGAGTCGAGGGGAGGAGGTGTGGTCAAGGTGAAGGACACAGAACAAGATGGAGTCGAGGGGAGGAGGTGTGGTCAAGGTGAAGGACACAGAACAAGATGGAGTCGAGGGGAGGAGGTGTGGTCAAGGTGAAGGACACAGAACAAGATGGAGTCGAGGGGAGGGGGTGTGGTCAAGGTGAAGGACACAGAACAAGATGGAGTCGAGGGGAGGAGGTGTGGTCAAGGTGAAGGACACAGAACAAGATGGAGTCGAGGGGAGGAGGTGTGGTCAAGATGAAGGACACAGAACAAGATGGAGTCGAGGGGAGGGGGTGTGGTCAAGGTGAAGGACACAGAACAAGATGGAGTCGGCTGGCGTAGGCCCGCCCTTTCATTCCCCCCTTGTCATGTAGCTTACGGACCCAATCATGGGACCGGCTGCATTTATGGTGACAAGGAGAACAGAGTCTGGAGGTTTACGCAAAGTTCTGGGAACCAAGTGTCCCTGGGGTGGCTCTGGGAGGTCTGATTAAGTATTGTCCCCGAGCTGGTGTCTATGATCTGCCAGGTGATGTTTTGGGGGGCGTGGTGACTCCCGGCAGCATGAGCAATGACAAGCAGAGTTAACAGAGTTACCAATATTAGGTAGGTCGAATGCGCTGTAGCTTGAGCTTGAGCGGGTTGTGTTGGTCCCGACTGATGGCCCATCGCGTGACGAAGTCCTTCTGGATTGAGGAGGGGTCCGCTGGCTGGGCGTGGGTGTGATGGACCCAGGTCGCGATGCCGTCTACCTTGAGAGCGGTGGGGGTTGTCAACACCACGATGTAGGGTCCCTTCCAGCGCGGCTCGAGAGTCTCTCGGTGGTGCCTCTTGACGTAGACCCAGTCTCCCCGCCTGTACTGATGAGGTGTCGGGATCGGGCCAGCCTCGTAGATGGCACGGAGGCACGGCCAAATGTCCTCGTGCACCCTCTGGAGCCCGCTCAAGGAAAGAAAAAGTTCTTGATCTTTAAACTCAGCAATAAGTTCAGCTCGAAGGCTGGGAATAACAGGGGGTGGCCTGCCAAACATGATCTCGTAGGGAGTAAAACCCAGAGTGTAAGGAGTGTTTCTAACCCGGTAAAGGGCGTACGGTAGGAGAGTTACCCAGTCCCCGCCAGTCTCCATGGTTAATTTGGTAAGGGTCTCTTTTAGGGTTCTATTCATTCTTTCTACCTGTCCTGAGCTCTGGGGCCTATAAGCACAATGTAATTTCCAGTTTGCCCCCACCGCCTTGGCTACTGCCTGTGTTACCTGCGAGATAAAAGCTGGTCCATTGTCTGATCCTACCAGGGCAGGAAAACCATACCTGGGTAAGATGTCTTCTAGTAGCTTCTTAGCCACCGTCTGAGCCGTTTCATGCTTGGTTGGGTATGCCTCCACCCAGCCAGAGAAGGTGTCTGTAAATACTAAAAGATATTTAAAACCATACTTTCCTGGTTTGACTTCAGTGAAGTCGACTTCCCATTGGGCTCCCGGTCTGGTGCCTCTGAGCCTGGTTCCTTTTTTATTTGATGTGGCCCTCGCGTTGGTGAGTTGGCAGGTCTTGCAGGCAGATACAATTTGCTCTATTTTGGTGTCCTGTTGGTGAATCTTAATTCCGGCATGTCGGATTAAGTCTTTTAATTTTTGGGCCCCCATGTGAGTAGACCGATGCATGTGCTCTAATATTGAGACTCCGAGCTGGTCTGGCAACACGAGCTCCTTGTTAGGTGTATACCACCATCCCTTTATCTCCTGGGCCATGGGGAGTTTCTTGATCCGCTGTAATTCCTCCTGGGAGTACTTGGGCTGGTCTGGTAAAACTGGGTCTCCCGGGTCTGGTAGTTGTATGGTCATGGTGGGGACTGGAGTAAGGGCTACTGCCTTGGCTGCCTGGTCAGCCTTTCGATTACCTCTAGCTACTGGGTTATCAACTTTTTGGTGCCCTTGGCAGTGGATAATGGCTAGCTTGGCAGGAAGCCATAAGGCCGTAAGCAGGTTAAGTATCTCCTGCTTATTTTTTATAGTCCGTCCTTCTGCCGTCAGTAACCCCCTCTCCTGATAAATTGCCCCATGAATATGAGCTGTGGCAAATGCATAACGGCTGTCTGTGTAGATGTTGAGCCGTTTTCTAGCTCCCAGCATCAGCGCCTTGGTGAGGGCTATGAGCTCTGCTCGCTGGGCTGACGTTCCGGAGGGTAGAGCCTCCGCCCATACGGTGTCGGTTTCGGTGACCACCGCTGCACCCGCATACCTGTGTCCGCCTCGCACAAAGCTGCTGCCATCAGTGAACCAAGTAGCCTCAGCATCGGGGAGGGGCCGGTCGGTCAGGTCCATCCGGAATCCATGTACTTGTTCCAGGATTCCCGCACAGTCATGTAATGGAGCACCTAGGTCAGGGTCAGGCAGCAGGGTTGCAGGATTGAGGGCTGCACTGGGGTGGAACCGCACTCGTGGAGGGTTGAGTAGGAGGCTCTGGTAATGAGTCATACGTGTATTGCTCATCCATCTATCTGGAGGCTGTTTCAGGACCCCTTCAATGGCGTGTGGGGTCGTGATCCAGAGCTCCTGTCCTAGGGTCAGTTTGTCTGCATCCTTGACTAGGAGTGCTGTCGCTGCAATAATTCTTAGGCATGGCGGCCAGCCGGCAGCCACTGGGTCTAGTTTCTTAGACAGGTAAGCCACTGGACGGTTCCAGGGGCCTAAGGCTTGAGTTAGAACTCCTTTTGCTATTCCCTTATGCTCGTCTACAAAGAGGTGGAAGGGCTTCATAATGTCCGGTAGGCCCAGGGCTGGGGCACTTAGGAGGGCCCTTTTTAACTGATTAAAGGCAGTGTCTTCTTTTTCAGCCCATTTAAATGTTTTCCCCTCTTTGGTAGCTTCATATAGGGGCCTGGCGATCTCAGCAAAACCTGGAACCCAGAGGCGGCAGTAGCCGGCTGATCCTAGGAATTCCCTCACTTCTCTTCGGGAGGTGGGAGTAGGGATCTTTAGGACAGTTTCTTTTCTGGCTTCTGATAACCGCCGCTGTCCACCCTCCAGGATATATCCCAGGTAACTTACCCTCTCCCTGCATATCTGAGCCTTCTTCGCGGATGCGCGGTATCCTAAGGCCCCCAGGGTAGCCAGCAGGTCCTGGGTCCCTCGCTCACAGTCTTTGGCAGTGTCAGCAGCAATCAGGATGTCATCTACATACTGTAGAAGGGTGAGGCCAGGGTGCTCCCTTCTGTACTCACCCAGGTCCTCGTGTAGTGCCTCGTCGAAGATGGTGGGTGAATTTTTGAATCCCTGAGGTAGCCGTGTCCAGGTGAGTTGTCCACTGTAGCCCTCCTCCGGGTCATGCCACTCGAAGGCGAACAAGGGTTGGCTCTGGGGTGCCAGCGGCAGACTGAAGAAGGCATCCTTTAAATCTAGTACAGTATACCAGACCCTAGAGGGCGCTAAGGAGCTCAAGAGAGTATATGGGTTGGGAACAGTTGGGTGTATGTCCACGACCCTCTTATTTACTTCCTGGAGGTCTTGTACCGGTCGGTAGTCATTTGCGTGAGGCCTTTTGACCGGCAGTAAGGGGGTGTTCCAGGCAGACTGGCAAGGAACTAGTACCCCTAGGCTTCGTAGTCTCCGGATGTGTGGCTGGATCCCCTTCCGGGCCTCCTGAGACATGGGGTATTGTTTGATCCTTACCGGACTCTCTCCTGGCTTGAGCTCTACCAGGACTGGGGTCCTATGAGCGGCTAGTCCCATCCCCCCTGTCTCTGCCCAAACCGAGGGGAATTCTTGTAGCCATCTGTCTATATTATCCTCTCTCGGGAGCGCCTCCTGGTGGAGGAGGTATTCATCCTCCAGTTTCATGGTCAGGACCTGGATGGGGTGGCCCTTGCCATCGGTGACCTGAGGCCCCCCTTGTCTGAAAGTTATCTGAGCTCCAATCTTGGTCAGTAAGTCCCGTCCTAACAGCGGGTAGGGGCATTCTGGTATTACCATAAAGGAGTGGGATACCCGGCCCGTTCCCAAATCTACTGTTCTTCGCGTAGTCCATGAATACTGGCTCATACCAGTTGCCCCTTGTACCCAGGACTTCTTGCTAGCTAGTTTTCCTTGTGGGGTGCGGAGGACCGAATGTTGTGCTCCGGTGTCGACAAGGAAGTCAATAGGGGTCCCCTCCACTTTAAGAGTTACCCTGGGTTCGGGGAGAGGGTCCGAACCCTGACTCCCCTAATCACTTAGTTCATCCAGCTCTAGGACTTTTACTCGATCAGTCTTGCTTCCCTTCCCGCCGGCCCTTTTCAGACAATCTCGGGCCCAATGCCCTATCTCCTTGCAGTATGCGCACTGATCCTTCTGCAGTCTCTGCTTCCCCCCCTTGGTGGTGCTTTTACCTTTTCTTGCGTCGTCTGCCAGTTGCCGGAGACGGTGGTCTCGTTCCTCGGGGAAGTCAGCAGTGGTAGCTAGCAGTATTCTGGCCAGGTCTCGAGTCTGCTTACTGCTGGCAGCCGCCATGGCGCGAGCCTGCTTGTCCTCAGGAGGCTCCCGGTTATTATATACCTTTTCGGCTACCACCAGTAAGTCCTGCAGACTTTTTTCTCCTAGTCTATCTATTTTCTGTAATTTTCTCCTAATGTCTACGGCCGATTGGTTTACAAAGGCCATGATAACAGCTGCGTTGCTTTCCGGAGCCTCTGGATCCATGGGGGTATAGGTACGGAATGCCTCCATGATCCTTTCTAAAAAGACAGCCGGAGATTCATCTTTTCCCTGTTGTACATTTCCTACCTTGGCCAAATTGGTTGGCTTTCTAGCAGCCATTCGAAGACCCCCCATTAGAGTCTGGTGGTAGACCCGGAGCCTCTCCTTACCTTCTGCCATGTTGAAATCCCACTGGGGCCGAGTTAAGGGGAAGGAGGCATCTATCTGAGCCTGGTTGGTGGTGGGATTCCCGTCTGCGCGCGGAACTAGTTTTCGGGCCCCATTGAGGATTCTTTCTCTTTCTTCAGTCGTGAACAGGACCTGCAAAAGCTGCTGGCAATCATCCCACGTGGGCTGATGGGTAAAAAGAACAGAGTCTAATAAATCAATAAGCCCTGCCGGTTTCTCGGAAAACTTAGGATTCTGAGCTTTCCAATTGTAGAGGTCACTAGTGGCGAAAGGCCAATAGTGATGGGGCTGATTCCCCTCCGCGTCTGGGGGTCCGGTGGCTCGCAGGGGCAGAATAGTGGAGTCGGCGGCGGAGGCGGATTGCTCCCTCTGAGCCCTTTGTCTGGTAAAGGGCGGGCTTCCCCCTGGAGCGTTTCCGCCTCCCGCTCTCGGAACAGCGTCTGCCTCCCCCGGAGGGGGAGGATGGTGTTCTTCCGGCATCCTAGAGGGGTTATACGGGGGAGGAAAAATTAATTCTTCTTCAGTACCCCCCTGTAGGACAGGGTAGAGGGGTGCTGAAGGCTGAGTAGGACGTTTCCTCTTCTCTGTCTCCTGCAAAGCAAGAATGGGTTTTGGCTCCGGAGGGATCAGGGTTAGGAAGGGCTTAAGCCAAGAGGGTGGGTCTTCTACAAGGTCCTGCCAAGTGATAATGTAAGGGAGCTGATCAAGATGGCCCGTCTTAGGCTGAGAGATGATACTCCTGACTCGGTGGATGGTAGGGAGGTCGAAGGTCCCCTCTGGTGGCCATCCGATATTGAAAGTTGGCCACTCGCTAGAACAAAAAAACTGCAACCGACCCTTTTGGACTTCCACACTGAGGTTGTTAGCTCTTCCCCTCACATCCTTAAAGTGATCAATCATAATACTTAGAGGAGTAGTCCGAGTCTGTCCCATAACGTCCGTCCAGTAAGTCCACAGAGCAAAACAGAGAAACACAAAAACAGACAAACAGAGGGCCCCTAGAAAGTCTTCCAACTCCATGGAAGCAAAATGGAAAGCTAGCTTTTGAGGGGATCCCATGTCCCTCCAAAACCGATGAGGGGATTCCACGTCCCTCCAAAGACGACGGCCTCACGCTGACCAGCGGGAGCGACCCGCCTCGTCTCAGACCTTTGAGGGGATTCCACGTCCCTCCGAAACAGATGAGGGGATTCCACGTCCCTCCGAAACAGATGAGGGGATTCCACGTCCCTCCAGAAGGGAGAATCGGAACGTCTTCCGAAACTCCCGGCCCGTGGTCCTCCAGTGCGTCCACTTAGACCGCGTCGGGCACTACCAGAATTCCAGAAATGAGCTCACACAGAAAAGACAGAACAAACAGACACTAACCGTGGCCAGTCAGGCTCTCCGGGTCGGGGGTCCCTTGGGGGTCTTGGGGATCCCGGACGAGCCCCCAAATGTTATGCCCAGAATTCGTGATCCCCAAAAACCACCAGGGAGCCGAGTCCGATGCAAAAGCAAAGAGCCTTTATTCGAGCTAACTCGAGCTCAATCCCCTACCTGCACCGACGCAGTGGTGAGATACCAGGGAAAGAGCACGAGTTTCAAAAGGACAAAGGTTTTATTGGGGCCCGGGGGCAGTTGGTGAGGTAATGGCTGTGGCCTCAGCCGATTGGCTGGGGAGGGGTCCTGGGGAGGGGTCCGGCAGGTGAGGGAGGGTTTACTCAAGGGGAGGAGGTGTGGTCAAGGTGAAGGACACAGAACAAGATGGAGTCAAGGGGAGGAGGTGTGGTCAAGGTGAAGGACACAGAACAAGATGGAGTCGAGGGGAGGAGGTGTGGTCAAGGTGAAGGACACAGAACAAGATGGAGTCGAGGGGAGGAGGTGTGGTCAAGGTGAAGGACACAGAACAAGATGGAGTCGAGGGGAGGAGGTGTGGTCAAGGTGAAGGACACAGAACAAGATGGAGTCGAGGGGAGGGGGTGTGGTCAAGGTGAAGGACACAGAACAAGATGGAGTCGGCTGGCGTAGGCCCGCCCTTTCAGTATATTCTTGCCTTCTTTGTTATAAATTAATTGACCACATATGCATGGGTTTATTTTGGGGCTCTTTATTCTGTTGGCCTATGTGTCTTTTTTTATGCCAGTACCATAATGTTTTGATTGCTCTAACTTTGTGACACAATTTCAATCAGGAAGCATGATGCCTCTAGCTTTATATACTTCCTCAAATTGATTTGGCTATTTGGAATCTTTTGTGGTTCCATACTGCTACAGAACAAGGCTGGAATGCTGGAGGAAAAACCAAGCGGCACTCGAGATCTTTGTGGATCGGAGATTTATTTAACGCCAGCGGGCTCAAAGGAGACTGTTTCTCCAAAAATCTGAGCGCTGAATGCAAGTGGGGAGGGTAATTTATAGTCATCACCTTCCACATCTGTGGAGGCTTGCCTGTGAGCAGCAAACAAAGGAAGAAGAACACAGAGGAGGGGTCTCCAAGCCAGAGACCAGAGTCTGTTTTAGCTCCATCAGCCATCTTTGGCATACTTTATTCACTTCTGCAACAATACAGATTTTAGAGCTGTTTTTTTCTACTTATGTGAAAATGCCATTGGAACCTTGAATAGAGATTGCATTGATCTACAGATGGCTTTAGGTACTATGGACATTTCAATGATATTAATTCTTCTGATTCATGAACATAGGATATCTTTTCATTTGTTTCTGTCTTCATTAATTTTTCATCAAAGTTTTACAAGTTTCCGTGTACAGCCCACTGTCTCCAGAAATGTGGGTGCTACTGGGTCCTATAGAATATGTAGATCCTTCAAATGCCCCCGCTCTTATTTGTGTTGTGGCCCCTGTGGCCTATAGAGGAAGTGGGGGGAATTTCCTCTGATGCCTAATATACAGACAGGTATAGTTGGGGAAACCCACACAAAGGAACTCAAGTTGCTATTGAACCCAATACTGACACCATCTAGATGGAAACAGGAACAAGCTAAGCAGTCCACGGGCTGAACTCAGAAGGGTTTCACTGGTGATCACTGATGAGCTCTAGTAATTAACTCTTCGCACTGACAGGTAGTCTGTTCTAAAGAGATTAACCTAGAATTTAGACACTGGGAAGCCAAAGGGCAGATTATTATAACTAAGCCCTGTGGTATCAGGATATGGTATCAGGACATTTGGGCTCACCTGCAAGAGCCTGATGTGATCCTCACTGTTTTCCAAGTCCTGACTCATAAAGCACTGGTTGGTAGAAAGGGAAAATGGAATATTAAAGCAGCAGATTAAATTATTAATGGGGGAAACCACCTTGGCCCGGTGTACTAATGTGCTGTTACAGGCTTTAATGCATTTGAATGATCAAACATTATGGTCCGTGGCTCCATATGCCAGACTGGGGACCCCTGCTGAGCCACCCAATGCTATAAAGGTATAGAAGTCTAGGGAGATAGTTATGGCCCCCACTCTCACTGTGGATTACTATGCTATGCTGCTGAGAACACCAAAATGTGTTATCTACTGGAATTTGCCATGGGATGTCCCATAGGATAGGTGAGTTACTTTGTACCCCCGGGTGAGGGGGATCTACTCAATCTCTACTGGGATCCTGTTGTTCTGCTGAAAGTGAGACCTGTGGAAATTCACTATATTTGTAATGGAGCATACCCCAGCGAAAGAGGGGGAGAACATGAGGGTCCTGGCCTGGCATATCCTGCCCCAGTCTATCTCCTTATGCCTGACAGTGCTCCTTCCCCCTGCCAACATGTATGGCATGCGCAACCAGGTTAAGTTCCTCAAGCTGCTGGTGTCCCTCTCCTTCAAGGCCATAATGCACTGACACCCGCTGGCAATCAGGAGGCTGATCCCTAGCCTGGGTATAAGCCCTAGCAACTGACTCTGCAGTACCTACAGCAGATTAAGCGCAACTACTGTAGAGCCTTGGATTGGATGGAATGGCATATTGCCAGGATTTGCCCTTAAAATACAGTGATTTGGTAAATGTAGTAAGAGCGTGTACTATGTTTCTTTCTTTCTTTCTTTCTTTCTTTCTTTCTTTCTTTCTTTCTTTCTTTCTTTCTTTCTTTCTTTCTTTCTTTCTTTCTTTCTTTCTTTCTTTCCTGGTGGAGCCTTTGTGATTTCTCTATATAATAAGATCATGTTATTTGCAAATGGGTGATTTTACTTCTTCCTTCCTGATTTGGAAGCTTTTTATTTCTTTTTCTTGCCTGATTGCTGTGGTAGGACTTCTAATACTATGTTGAGTAAAAGTGGTGAGAGTGGACACCCTTGTCTTGCTCCTGATCTTATAGCAAAAGCTTTCAGCTTTGACTACTGAATGTGATATTCGCTGTGGGCTTGTCATAAATGGCCTTTATTATGTTGAAGTAAATTCCTTTTATACCAAATTTATTGAGAGTTTTGAATTTTAAGTTCTTTTGCATGTAAGTCCTCCAAGTCCCGGGGTAAGTGCTCAAATGTGGCCTGGGTAAGAAAACGCTGACATCGGCAGCCAAGGTGACCTTGTGTTTTGCTTTTATTCTGTGAATGAACTGGCACTAAATGCTGTCTCTCCATAATTCTTCCTAACCCCATTGGAGAAGACTCTGGGGCCAGATTCTCCTTCCTGGTTCCAAGGTCCCTAGGTGACAACTTATGCCCGTACAAAAACTAGGACAAAGAGGTCAGGGGGGACACTCCTGTGGCCCAGGTGTCCGTCTCTGTCTGGCTTGCCCATGCCCTGATGGAGGATAAAGCCAGGGCTAGAGCTATTGAGGTGGATGGGGAAGCTGGAAAGAACCGAAGGAAGCCCAGATTGGTGATTCCACTTATTTGCAAGATCATGGCTCACTGCTCCATCCACTATCCCATGGATCTACTGCCTCTTCTTCCCCTGGATGCTGCTACTGCTTCCAGGCCCCAGCCTGCACCAGCGCAGGTGAGCAAGGGTTTTGCCCTTTGGGGACTCATGAGTCCTGCAGGACTCCTCCAGCTCTTTCCAGGGGTTCCAAGTCCTGCATTCCTTCCATAGTGCCTAGGAGCTCCATTCCTCAGCCCTTCATAGGGGCCCCACTCATGCACCCCTCTCAGGGCCCAGGAATCCCTTAGCCTTGCCAGGGGCCCAGAGCCTCCCCCCCCCCCCGTACACATTCCAACCTCCTCCTGCCATCTGCAGCTCTCCCAGCTGCTGGCCTGTGATCCTGAGCTGACCCTTCACTCCGTCCATCCTTGGGGACTGAGATGAAATCACGGGAGGGGATATGGGAGGATGAGAGCAAAATGGGTAGAGGGAGCTGAGCCTGAGGTGGGGGAAGCACATATTGTCTCTTGCTCATCCACCCCAGGAGTCACTCTTGAAGGGTCCCCTCTGCAGCTGCTCATTTCTGAGGTGCACAGAAGGACACATGCACAGAGAAAGAAACAGACACCATAAGCACAGAGACACACAGGCATGGAACCTCACACAGCCTCCTCTGGGGACTCAGGTATGGGGCTCGTGGACAGACTCACACACAGACTTACACTGCAGACATAGACACCCTGAGAGGATCTCTCTCTCTCTCTCTCTCTCTCTCTCTCTCTCTCTCTCTCTCTCACACACACACACACACACACACAGATACACACACTCAGGGATTCACACATTCAGGGACATGTGCAACCCTCCCATGAAACACACTCTACACACACTGGACACACAGAAAACACACACACACACACACACACACACACACACAGTTGTGGATCAGAAACACCCAAAGTGAGAGCAAATTCACACATGCAACCAATACCCACACAGACACATAACACAGATACACACAGATACTCCCACAGGGACACATGTACCCAAAAGATACAGATAGTACAGTCACAGATACAGAGATTTGCACAGTGGATGTATGCTCATTCAGAGACACAGACACAGATACACATGCATACAGACAAACAACAGAGAAAAATGATGAGGGAGCATAAGGCAAGCTGCCAGGCCTTAAACCCCTGCCTCCACGCCCAGATGGGATATGTGTGCTATCCCCTGGGCACTTCTGGCTGCCCAAGAACAAAGGAAAAGGGAAAAACAAATGGTTAACTGATAGAGATCATAGTCCTGCAGGGCCTGTCTCCAACTATTTACAAATATCTTAGTAAATCACGAGAAAAAGGCAATCTTATTAGTAGACTAACCTCCAGAAATCTATGGACTTGGTTTCCTAGAACCCAACATCATCCCTCTATAGTGATGTAGGAAACAAAGGCAGAAGGAAATTGCAGAGAGAATGAAATTTCCTTATACCCTGCAGCCCATTGACAGATACTTGAGGCCTGCAGACTGAAACATTTCTCCAGGAACTCCCTTTGCCTTGATGCTAATGCTTTGGTAGAGGGCAAACAACCCTAGTTGGACAATAGATAGGCCTCCAGTATCCTGGGAGTCTTCTTCAGCATATGAACGTCTTGTTGGAAACTTCCCTGGACTTGACCTCGCCCCAGCTCCATATATAACTAGTCTCTCCTCATGGTGCCTGGCCAGCTCTTTGGCCAAGAGTCCTGTCCCAGAGCTTTAATGAAATCACTTTTTGCACCAAAAATGACTTCAAGAATTCTTTCTTGGTCACCAGCTCCAGATACTACGAACCCCACTGTCACTCAAAACCTCGTCAGAAAACATGAAAACAACCAAATAACAGGAAATTCATGTCCATAGTCAATATACCCACAGACACAGAACTCAGACTCACAGGTGCATAATGTAGATTTCTCTCTCTCTCTCTCTCTCTCTCTCTCTCTCTCTCTCTCTCTCTGTTTCTCTCCCCCCAGGACAGTTCTGGCACTCCAGTATAGGCCATTACAAGAAGAAGAGGTGCACAGACCCTGGCATGACCCGTCCCATCTAAGTTGTCATGGAAGGGGGTGTTTTCCTGGTTCCAACTCTGGGCTGGGCATCTGCCCCATGTCAGTGCTTTATGGAGGGTTGTGCCCAGGCCTGGATTCCAGAGAGTGGCCAGGTTAGGGTGGCCACAGGGACAGGGGCACAGGGTAGAGACAGGGTACACTTAGAGTGGGGGTGTTGCATGGGGCCAGGTCAAGTGAGGGAGACAGGTGAGCCTCTACAGAATCCTTGGGTGTGTCAAAGAGGGCTGTGCCCTCTCCCACAGCAATAATAGCACTAATGGCATCATCAGGACTAGTAAATGATAGCATTATCATCACCACAGAGATGAATGACCATCAGCCTGAGGTGTAGGAGCCGGGCTGTGACCTTGCCCTCTGGTTTGGCCTCATCTTCTGTACAGGCTGACCTGGAGCAAAGCTGGGCTATGGGTCCAAGCATCTTTGTGGCCCCTGCTCCCTCTGGAGTCTCCAGGCCTCAGCTTCCTACTCTCCCAACATCCCCTCCCAGACCCAAGTCAGAGTGAGCCTTTTCTCAGCCTGGGTCCAGCCTTCCCCTTGAGCGCTCTGAGCCTGGTTCCCCATCTGTGCAAAGGGTTAGAGATGGTACTGCCACTGGGTCCTGAGCGGTGATGTCTGCAAAGGCAAAGGCTTGGCACAAGCCTGAAACTGGAGGGAACTGTGGTTTTCACCTTTGTTGCCATTAACAGCTGTGCAACTTTTAAGGCACCAGACTGGGAAGACACATGCCCCAGGGAGGTGATGACGCTGATATCAACTAGTGCTCAGCACATGGCTTCCTCTTGTCCTCATCACAGTTCTGGACACAGACATGGACACTCCCAATCCAGCCCAGGCTCACACAGCTGATAAGCAGCATACTGGATCTCAAACTCTAGGCTCCTGGCCTGACCCCAGGGGCCACAAAAGGCTCCCCAGATGGGAGGTTGACATTGGCTTTGGGGACACCTCCATGAATGATTTCACTTGTTCAAGGCCGCCAAAACTCTGTTCACTGCCTCTTCTTTCCCTGGTCCCTGCTCCAGTTATAATCAGGGTGACCCCGGCCACCCTTCATGGAATTCCCTAGGCCCCGTTATAGTCAGGGCCTCTCTCCCATTCACTTTTGGGCGAGTCGGACTCCACCCCCTCTGTAGCTGGCATCTCCTTGTATAACCAGGACAGCCCAAAACTGACGCTCTTTAGGCAGGTAGCAGGATCTAAAGGGAATGTAACACTATTGGTTTTTCACTCCTGTTTTGTTTTGGTTTTGGTTTTGGTTTTCATTGTTTCTTTACACTTAGCTTGGAGACCTTGCTTTGCTATTTTAGCAGTGCCAGAGTGGTTCCTGTTACAAATAATTTACATAAAAATAAAAGTGAAGGGATTTAGAAAAATGATTTTCAGATGGGTAATCATTGAGTCAATCATGTAGAGAAACTGTTTAGGAAGCTCAGCTCAGGACAGAGCCCAGGAGAGATGATCACAGTAGGTTTGTCTAGGCCCCTGGGTCCCTGGACCCTGCTCACCTGCTTGGCCCTCCCCGCCCAGCACACCTGGCCTGCCAACAATCTGGGTGTTGTCCCGGGTCCCCCAGGAGAGACGCGGATGAACTATTTCTCTTAAAATGCTGTCATTCCTGGAGATCGCAGGAGATCCCTATTGAGTCAGCTGGATTTCTTCTCTGACGACCCCCCCCCCCCATAAGTTCATAATGTACAACCCATGCCAATAGGTAGGAGGGTCACACAGATAAGTGACAGATCTACCACTGTTTGTGGTGTTAAAATATCTAGGTGAATTAGAGATGATTTGGGGACCAGACAATCTTCTCCCACCAATATTCCAGGATATTCCAGGCCAGGAGACAGTTTGGATTACAATTTTATCATGCTCCTATAATTGAGGTCGAATATAGCTCTGTTTCTTTAGGATTTCTTGACTCATATTCTACTTCTAGAGGAACGTCTCAATTTCTAAACATATGGGAATTTCTAGTTACCTATTTATTACTGATTTCTAGCACATTCTATTACCAAAACATGCTTTGTGTGATTTCCTTCCTCTCAAATCATTTCATTCCTTTGAAATTTCCCTGATGGCCATAATAAATAGGGTGAATGTTTGTAACTGTATCTCCTGTGCCTAAAGTGAATGTGTCCTCTACAGTGTTATATACATGTGGACACATGTATAGATATAGCTGTGGGATTCAGATGGTTTGCTATCCTGGTCGCTGTCTTATGGATGTTCTATCTGCTTTGACTTACTGAGAGAGGGTTAAACCTTTCTGTCTGCTTGCGTATTTGATTGTTCATGCAGTCCTGTCCCCCTTTGCTTTCTTTGTTGTTCAGCTATTGCCCATGGGATATTGGAGTTCAGAAGGGAAGGAGAGAGCACTCAGAAGAGGTGACAGGGAGCTGGGTTTCCTTCAGGAAGCCAGAAGGTCGGCCAAGTTTCCAGAGAGGAACTGTTGTTGGGATGGCACATGGTGGTGCACCAGGTGGAAAGCAGCTTTTTAAAAATGAGGTCACATGGGGTGTCTGTATTGCTCTACCAGGGCTGAGGGCAGCTGGTTGGTCGACAAAGAGTATAAAGGTTCCGGGTTGCTAAGGCAACACCCAGACAGGTGAGGGCTTGGAAGAAGAAGGATCTTCCTCTCCTCTACCTGCTCCTGAGGTCCACTTAGCCTGCTGTTTGTGTCCTGCTCACCTAGTGATTTACTGACCTGCTAACCTACTAACCTGTCTGAACCCTCCTCCCTCCCCTCTTGTAGTTGATCTGATCCTGATACTGTCTCTGACCCCCTTCTTCTCCTGACACTCCCCGTCCCTAAACCCACCCCATTTTTATACTCCTCCTGCATCCCGAATTACCACTCTCCCCCCTATCCTACCACTCCCCACTTCTCCCTTGCCCAACTACACCCCATCCCCGATGTCCACTTCCTGCCTGGAACCCTAGAGTCCCCGTAAAGGACCGGGACAGGAAGGTGCAGAGGCTGTTTTTCTGGCTCCTTGTGCTTGGTGTCCCAGTTACCCAAACACAAATGTGAGTAAAAATGTGGATTCTTCCTTCCTATTGGGTTCTTTCACACTGTGGTTAAACAACAGCTTTTCTATGGGGATTTTGATGGGAACTTCAGAAGAACTTCATTTCTTCCTGAAGACTGAGGACTTCTCCTCGGATTTCTCCACCAGCCTGAAGTGGTTGTGGCCACAGCTGTCCACATCAAGTTGTGGGTCCTGTCTGTGCTGGTTGGTCCAAAAAGAGAAGTGTTGAGAGGATGTAAATCCAAACACAGTAGGTTTATAGTGTCAAGAAGGAAGGATTTGTGAAGATACTAAAAGAGATTGAGCTGATTGACTGAAATAGGTGTTTCTATGATGTGTGAATTATTTCATTAAAGTTGTTTTTTTAAAATGTCAAAGACTCTTCTTTAATAGGAACTATGGGTATGGGACTGGCTCCTGGAAGCCCTGTTAAGACCCTGCTTCAACTTTGTAAGCTTAGGGTCCATCTTATATGTAGTTCGTTTTCCTATCAGCACATTGTTCATATTTGTGAAGTTTGGTAGCCCTGGGAACAGTGATAACTGGATTGGTGTTAGTACTAGAGTGTTAAACACTGAAATGTCTTTGGGCTCTGTACTTTGTGGTTTGTTGACTTTCAGCAACTTCTGAGTCATCCCTTTGCCTCTGGTCTTGGAAGCTTCCCCCAGGGACTCTGTGTCCAACTGTGTCGTTGGGAGCCTCATAAGCCCAGCAGAAACTAAGTGACTGCATCTTGCTTGGACATTTATGATAGGAAAATCACTTGGAGCAACATGATCAGGAAGTGAATAAATTGTTGTCCTTTCTTTAGCTAAGTATGTGCAGAGTGTTGATATACTCAAAACAAGAAGGGTTTTGAATGTCCTTAGGATTGTCCAAATAAAATGAAATACCTGGTTCCCAGTGTGACTAATCAAAATTCGTACACCTGGGAGAGTGAGAGAGGCAGACAGACAGGGACACCATAGAGATAAGTAGACTTCTTTAGATTGGCATGTACCAGATCCTTAGAGCGGGACCTGAAAAGTCCCAGTAGTCAGGAATAACCCTAGCACTGAGGCAGAATCATCCCACACGAATGCCTCCAATCTAAATAGGATCAATTCTATTTCTTTTGAGACTGTGAAGGAGGAAAATTCTTGGTTGTCCTTATTAGAATCCTCCCATACCTAGGCTGCCTCTCACAGATTGGTTCAGCCCTCTCTCCCTACCTCATCTCTGAATTCTTCCACCAACTAACTTGTCTTGCATTTCCCACCTCCACCTACTCATGGCCATTGACTGTGAGAGCCTAGTGTTACTGGCCCCATTGGATCTAATCTAGTACAGTGTCAACTACCGATATCAGCAGCCAGAGAGCTGCCAGATGCACCAAGAGTGCCCACAGCTGAAGATGTTTTACCTTCGTGACAAGATGGCCTGTGTCTTTGGTGCATTTGAGCCCCATGACCAACCATTGTGCTGACAGCTACTGCTTTCTTTCAGACAGTGGCTAGACAAAGACAGTGTATATTTCCCACTGTTACACATTTTTGTGACTTCACCTCTGAGAGCTGAAGATAAAAATGTTATATATTTCAGAGGCTACTTTCTAGACATGTTCATTTGCACAAAATTAAGCTTGGCATATGAATTGGTATGAATTGCATTGTGAGTGTTTTGCTCCTAAAGTGCTTCTAAGTCCAGTTTTTGTAGAACGATATGTGTTCTGGTTTTTTTGGTGACCATATCCCGGAGTTTTGTATTCTTTTATTTACTTTTTAAACAAATTTTTAAATGTTAATTTATTTTGGAGAGAAAGAGACAGAGCATGAGCAGGGGAGTGGCAGAGAGAGAAGGAGACACACAATGTGAAGCAGGCTCCAGGCTCTGAGCTGTCAACACACTGCTCGATGTGGGGCTCGAACTCATGGACTGTGAGATCATGGCCTGAGCCAAAGTCAGTTGCTTAACCAACTGAGCCACCCAGGTGCCCCTGTATTCTTTTAGAGATCAATTTTCAGAGTTGCTATTGATTGATTTTGGCACAATACCATGAAATAGAAACATGAATTCCTTTCACGGGCTATTTGGTGATGTGTGTTCCGGTAACTTAAAATCCCACAGATATTATCAAAATGTACAAGATCACCTGATTATGCAAATCTTTTCGTACCTCAGAAATCTGACATTTTGAGCTGTGATTCAGAATCAAAGTGAACATTGAAAGAAAACATCAAAAAGTGAACCATAATGTGTAATTCCTCTTCTTGGAAAAACAATCCCATATTATTATAATAGCAGTTGCCCATCTCTCTCAGATATATTCGTATCTGTAAACATCTTTCTCTAGAACAATCTCATTTGTATCTCTAGTACGTTTTGTGTTTTTACTTTCTTCTATTCTTCCATGAATTTTGGGCATAGTTTGGAGATATTCCAAAGGATTTTATCCAGCTACTTCGTGAATGTACAATAGAAGTCATTGATTTCTTATCTACTATAAATTTGCATTTTCTTAATTTTTCTATTTTACATTGGCTTACAGATTCTCACTATTAAAACACGGTTGCAATATGTTTGTCAGCAAAATAAAACTTCTCAGTGTTTCCTATTACATCTTTCCTATAGCTTCAGTGTCGTATGCTTTGTATAGAATAACAACACATTTTTAAAGAATACAATTCATTGATATTTGACATATGTAAGCAGCAATGAAACCATGACCACAGTAAGATAGCAAACACAGTCATCACCCCCGTAAGTTTGTTCCTGCTTCTTTGTAAGCCATCTGTCCTCTCGCTCTTCCATGAGGAGACATTTGAGAGGTGTGCTTATTATCCTCCTGGAGGCTGGTAGAGGGTTTATAAAGACGATTCTTTATGACAGATATATTGTAAACGTCTTTAAGATTCTTCACCATCTCCAATATTATTTCAGCCTGTCCATATTTTGCCTGACCATTTCCCTCTTGGCTCTGATGTGTTTGAAATTCTCTGGAAGCATAACATTATTACTGCCTCCATGGGAACTTGTGCTTGTCTATTTTACCTCCGGTGAACTGTTTTTGCTGTGAGTATACTAAAGTACTTTATACATATACTTGTAATCATAAGTAAGCAGAAAATTTTATAATAGCTGGACCTTTTATATGCACTCAATATTACAAATTTCCCTCTAATACGTTCAATTTTCATTATCATTTAGACTCAATACGTTAAAATTTCTGTAGAAATGTCTTCTTTGACTTATATACACTTTAAAAAAATGTTTTATTTATTTTTGAGACAAAGAGAGACAGAGCATGAATGAGGGAGGGTCAGAGAGAGGGAGACACAGAATCTGAAACAGGCGCCAGGCTCTGAGCTGTCAGCACAGAGCCTGACGTGGGGCTCGAACTCACGGACCGCGAGATCATGACTTGAGCCAAAGTCGGCCGCTTAACTGACTGAGCCACCCAGGCGCCCCGACTTATGTGCACTTTTTAAAAATTCAACTATAATTAACATTCAGTGTAATATCAGTTTCAGGTGTTCCATATGGCTCAGTGATTTCATGCATTTCTCATGCTCATCACAAGTGTACTCTTGATCTATTTCACCTCTTTCAGCCATCCCCCACCCAACTCCCCTCGAATCCGTGTGTTTTTAAAGAGAAGGTTGTTGTTTAATCTCATTTTTTTTGGTCATTGTCCAACTAAGAACTTTTTGTTCTTGACGTCTAGTTTGAGTCATTTGTGGTCTGAGAACATACTTCCTATGATTTCCTTTACTTTGTTCAGATCTCTCTGTGACATCCCAAGTACCTGCTATAATTTTATAATGTCTTCAGGGAATGACTCTGGTCAAGGAAGCACTTTTTGCACTTTCTGGAAACATTTGTTTTCATTTCTGTTGTTGCTTGTGTGTTTTCTCTAGCCATGTCATGTCCCACTTCTTTTCTGATTTGAAAACCTTTGTTGTTGGTGATGTGGGAAAAATCATAGGACCTGATTTGATAGAATTGTTTGTCAGTTCAGGAAATAGCCAACTGCAGGAGACATTACTCCAGTGTTTCTGGTGAGTCAGAGGCATCTTTTAGTCTAATGATTTTACCTTTAGTTTTGTTTTGTCTGAAACTCTGAAACAATTTGTGGTTCTAGACTTTATTATGACTATTGGACTTGGCAAAAAAGAATTGCAAGTAAATGGTGCATTGGTTATTAATTGAAAATAAGTCTGCCATTTACATTATTGAAGATTAGTAGTTTGGTATCTGTTTAATAGAATGGAAACAGAGCTTTTCGTCAAAAATAAGATGTCTAACTTAATTCTCTTCTGTAGAAATGGTTGTTGAAATATCAGCAAGTAGAAAGGAAATTCTTTCTATAGGTTATTCTACTTCTAAGTTTGTAGTATGCTAGGCCATACACTTTTCTAGAGTGTCTCCTGATGCAGAGGAAATAAAAACAAAATGAAAGTATTGGGGCTACATCAAAATAAATCGCTCCTGCTCAGTGATGGAAACAATCAACAAAACTGAAAAGCAACTTACTAAATGGGAGAAGATATTTGCAAATGACATAGCTGATAAAGGGTTAGTGCCCAAAATATACGAAAAAAATGATACAACTCAACAGCCAAAAACAAAGAATGCAACTTACAAATGGGCCGAAGTCACAAACAGACATTTCCGCGAAGAAGACATTCAAATGGCCAACAGACACGTGAAAAGATGCTCAACATCATTCATGGTCAGGGAAATGCAAATCAAAACTACCGCGTGATATCACCTTACACCTGTCAGAATGGCTAAAATCAATAAGACAGGAAAAAAACTAGTGTTGGCGAGGATGTGGAGGAAAAGGAACACTCATGCACTTTTGCTGGGAATGCAAATTGCTGTTGCCATTTTGAAAAACAGTATGGAATTTCCTCAGATAATTGACAATAGAACTAATTTGTGATGCAGTAATTGCACTACTGGGTATTTACCCAAAGGATACAAAAGAAAAAAAAAACTATTTCTAAAGGATATAAGTACCCCTGTGCGGGATAAGCTTAGGAATCCCCTGGGCTTACACCAATGGGTTAACAAGGCACAAAGAAATACAAAGTCAATATAGTACTCACACCCGAGTTTGGGTAAACCAGATTGGCACTCCAAGAATAGAGGGGTGCAAAGACACCCTGAGAATAGGGAGGAACAAAGGTGCCAGGAATAGGGAGGTGCAAAAGTACCCCAAAATAGGGAGGGGGTGCTGAGCCCCCAAAATATATATAGAGAGGGAAAGGACTGAAATAGAAATGGTGCAAAAGTGACCAATACACAGAAATAACAAGATTAGATATTCAGGGTGAAAGCACCCCAAATTTAGTACTATAGCAGAAAGCTGCTTTCCTAGGAGAATAGGGCCAGGATAGGTACATTGGTGAATTGGACTTTGGACCACTGTGATGCAGGCAAAGCAGCCCGGAGTGGAGATGGTTAACAAAAGAAAAGGTGGCTTATTAACCCTGAGGTTATTCTCCCTATCTCTCTCAAACCCTAGGCTCGCAAAGATAAACAGGCACAGCACCTCCTGTCTGCTGTTAACAACCATCTACCCTTCTTCCCGGTGTCTGGGTTTTGTTTTATGTTGACCCAAACCCCAAACACTGTATATCTTCAAAATCCCCTTTTCCCCCCTCACATCCACAAGATAATGTTCCTAGTTTGTCTCTTTGTACACACCCATCAAGTTTGCAAGCCTTCTGATCTGAATAAATATGGGGCAAGGACCCTTATTCGGGGCTCTTGTCTTTTTCCTGGACATTAGCCATCTCTCGTTTGAATCCTGCATCTGCTCTTTTGCTGGCCAAAAGAGAACTTTAGACTTAGAGTCTACGACACAGCCCTATATTTACTGCAGCATTATTTACAATAGCCAAATTGTGGAAGCAGCTCAAGTGTCCATCCATAGATAAGTGGATGAAGAAGAGGTGATCTATACATTAACACACACACACACACACACACACACACACACACACGAATATTACTCAGCCAAAAAAGGAATGAAATCTTGCCATGTTCAACAACACGGATTGATAGAGAGGATATAATGCTAAGTGAAAGATAAATACCATATGATTTCACTTATATGTGGAATTTAAGAAACAGAACAAATGAGCAAGGGGGGCGGGGGAAGAGAGACGAACCAAGAAACAGATTCCTAACTTTGGAGAGCAAAGTGATGGTTACCAGAAGGGAGGTGGGTGGGGGGATGGGAGAAATAGGTGATGGGGATTAAAGAGTAAGTACACTTACCAGGATGAGCCCTGAGTGACGTACAGCATTGTTGAATCCCGATATGTGCACCCGAATCAAATATAACACTGTATGTTAACTATACTAGAATTGCAACACTTACAAAAATAATTTATTTTGCTGAACCACCCTTTATTATAATACCACATTGGATTATGATTTTGACATTGTTGTCATGAGCTATACTTTTATTAAAAAAGTATTGTTTCTACATCAAATTTAATTTTCTTTATCCCTGTTCTAGGTAGAGTCGAGTATATGAAGGTAACATTTCAAGCTTCTATTTTCCTTGTAATCTACTGTTTTTAAATCTCTTTTTAAAAGATTCGAAAGCCTGACATGGAGCTCGATCTCACAAAGCATGAGATCACGACCTGAGCCACAATCAAGAGTTGGATGCTCAACCGACCGAGCCACCCAGGTGCCCTTTAATCTTTTCTTAATACAGCTGTTCACTGTGGTTTCTCATTCAGCTAGAAGTAAAGGCACTGACTTATCAGGTCTAGTTAGCCCCTCAACTCTTTACAGTGACTTTTCCTTGTTTGCATCCTAAGCGACAACACAGATTGAGTTGCCACCAACTGAGACAGGTGACCAAGTAGAGGAAAAAATCAGACAATTAGAGAGAAGTGGATGAGTTTAACTCTTGTCAGAAATGTTTTTTTTTTCTTTTTTTTTTTCTGAAATTTATTGACAAATTGGTTTCCATACAACACCCAGTGCTCATCCCAAAAGGTGCCCTCCTCAATACCCATCACCCACCCTCTCCTCCCTCCCACCCCCCATCAACCCTCAGTTTGTTCTCAGTTTTTAACAGTCTCTTATGCTTTGGCTCTCTCCCATTCTAACCTCTTTTTTTTTTTTTCCTTCCCCTCCCCCATGGGTTCCTGTTAAGTTTCTCAGGATCCACATAAGAGTGAGACCATACAGACCTTTCTCTGTATGGCTTATTTCACTTAGCATCACACTCTCCAGTTCCATCCACGTTGCTACAAAAGGCCATATTTCATTTTTTCTCGTTGCCATGTAATATTCCATTGTGTATATAAACCACAATTTCTTTATCCATTCATCAGTTGATGGACATTTAGGCTCTTTCCATAATTTGGCTATTGTTGAGAGTGCTGCTATGAACATTGGTGTACAAGTGGCCCTATGCATCAGTGCTCCTGTATCCCTTGGATAAATTCCTAGCAGTGCTATTGCTGGGTCATAGGGTAGGTCTATTTTTAATTTTCTGAGGAACCTCCACACTGCTTTCCAGAGCGGCTGCACCAATTTGCATTCCCACCAACAGTGCAAGAGGGTTCCCGTTTCTCCACATCCTCTCCAGCATCTATAGTCTCCTGATTTGTTCATTTTGGCCACTCTGACTGGCGTGAGGTGATACCTGAGTGTGGTTTTGATTTGTATTTCCCTGATAAGGAGCGACGCTGAACATCTTTTCATGTGCCTGTTGGCCATCCGGATGTCTTCTTTAGAGAAGTGTCTATTCATGTTTTCTGCCCATTTCTTCACTGGGTTATTTGTTTTTCGGGTGTGGAGTTTGGTGAGCTCTTTATAGATTTTGGATACTAGCCCTTTGTCCGATATGTCATTTGCGAATATCTTTTCCCATTCCGTTGGTTGCCTTTTAGTTTTGTTGGTTGTTTCCTTTGCTGTGCAGAAGCTTTTTATCTTCATAAGGTCCCAGTAATTCACTTTTGCTTTTAATTCCCTTGCCTTTGGGGATGTGTCGAGTAAGAGATTGCTACGGCTGAGGTCAGAGAGGTCTTTTCCTGCTTTCTCCTCTAAGGTTTTGATGGTTTCCTGTCTCACATTCAGGTCCTTTATCCATTTTGAGTTTATTTTTGTGAATGGTGTGAGAAAGTGGTCTAGTTTCAACCTTCTGCATGTTGCTGTCCAGTTCTCCCAGCACCATTTGTTAAAGAGGCTGTCTTTTTTCCATTGGATGTTCTTTCCTGCTTTGTCAAAGATGAGTTGGCCATACGTTTGTGGGTCTAGTTCTGGGGTTTCTATTCTATTCCATTGGTCTATGTGTCTGTTTTGGTGCCAATACCATGCTGTCTTGATGATGACAGCTTTGTAGTAGAGGCTAAAGTCTGGGATTGTGATGCCTCCTGCTTTGGTCTTCTTCTTCAAAATTCCTTTGGCTATTCGGGGCCTTTTGTGGTTCCATATGAATTTTAGGATGGCTTGTTCTAGTTTCGAGAAGAATGCTGGTGCAATTTTGATTGGGATTGCATTGAATGTGTAGATAGCTTTGGGTAGTATTGACATTTTGACAATATTTATTTTTCCAATCCATGAGCAGGGAATGTCTTTCCATTTCTTTAAATCTTCTTCAATTTCCTTCAGAAGCTTTCTATAGTTTTCAGCATACAGATCCTTTACATCTTTGGTTAGATTTATTCCTAGGTATTTTATGCTTCTTGGTGCAATTGTGAATGGGATCAGTTTCTTTATTTGTCTTTCTGTTGCTTCATTGTTAGTGTATAAGAATGCAACTGATTTCTGTACATTGATTTTGTATCCTGCAACTTTGCTGAATTCCTGTATCAGTTCTAGCAGACTTTTGGTGGAGTCTATCGGATTTTCCATGTATAATATCATGTCATCTGCAAAAAGCGAAAGCTTGACTTCATCTTTGCCAATTTTGATGCCTTTGATTTCCTTTTGTTGTCTGATTGCCGATGCTAGAACTTCCAGCACTATGTTAAACAGCAGCGGTGAGAGTGGGCATCCTTGTCGTGTTCCTGATCTCAGGGAAAAAGCTTTCAGTTTTTCCCCGTTGAGGATGATGTTAGCTGTGGGCTTTTCATAAATGGCTTTTATGATCTTTAAGTATGTTCCTTCTATCCCGTTGTCAGAAATGTTTAAGAATCCAGTGGCAGAAGTATTTTGGCATGACCGGCCTACTGGGGGAAATGTACAAATTAAGGCTCTATCTGAGCCTGTAATGAAGCTCAAGGCTTAGAGAAGGGGTCAGATATTGCCAGGCCACGTGTGTGTCCCTAGAGTGGTTTAGACATGTGTTATGAGTCTTGGGTGGAGAGAGCCTCTAATGCCAGTGGAGAGTGAGTGGAAGTGAACAAGATGCAAAATGGGGCTAATGGATTGTGTATGGGCTTCACGGACTGGGCTGATTAAGTGACCCGGCATATAGTGGGTCCTCAAATGCTGGTGTTGCTATGGGGAATACAGCACTGCTGGTATAGAGAAAGGTGGCCTCAGGGCAGCAGAGCTCTCACATTGTACAAATAGCAGGTAAGCTTGCAGTTTGGGACCGAACAATAGAATTCAATGCCTGTCAAAAGATTCTGGAGTACTGGGCCCTGTTATAGGTGCTTTCCATGTGCTATCCACGTGTAAGGTGAGTGTTTCCTGCATGCATGGTGTTTACCAGTAATGCAGGTGGTAAGATTTGCATCTTGGGCTTTCACCCTCTTGTGATTTGGGGAGATGAGGAGTTATCCAGTGTTCTAGCTACTAAGTAGTAAAGCTGAGATTTTACCCAAGTGTGTTTGATTCCAAGGCCACATGCACCTGAGCATCCCACCCTGGTTCCCATGGACGGGACCCTGTGGAGCAGCAGAAAGACATTGGAGGCCTCTGAGTGCCAAACAAGTGACATTTAGAATAATTTCTCTCTCAGTATTTGTTTAAATGTTTATTTACTTATTTTGAGAGAGAGTGTGTGTGCACGAGTGGTGGAGAGGTAGAGAGAGAAGGAAAGAGAGAATCACAAGCAGCCTCCATGCTTTCAGTATAGAGCTTCACATGGGGCTCATTCCCACCAACTGTGAGGCCATGACCTGATCCAAAATCAACTGATCAGGAGCCCAGGAGCCCGACTCTCTTGTTATAGTTTTTATTGTTGTTGTTGTTGTTGTTGTTGTTATTGTTATGTATGCATGTATGTATGTATGTATGTATGTATCCATTTATTTAAAAGATTTATTTATTTTTGAGAGGGAGTGTGGGTGCAAGTGAGGAGGGGGCAGAGGGAGAGGAGGACAGAAGATCCAAAGCAGGCTATGTGTTGACAGCAGTGAGCCTGATATGGGCTGGAACTGGTGAGCAGTAAGATGATGACCAGTATTGAAGTTGGATCTCAACTGACTGAGCCACCCAGGAGTCCCTTTCTTTATTTTTAAAGTGTGAGTGAAAGTGGGGGGAAACCTGGAAGAAATTAGGTAGGTTATTTTTTCTTTTTGACTTTTGTTTTTAAAGTAATTGCACTGATTTGTTTATTTGATCATGAAAGACAGAATATAAGTATGTAGGATACTTGATTTTTCTCCATTTCTCCTCTGGTGATGTCAAAGAAATTTGAACTGTTCATATATTCTAAGAATAATCTTGCTTAATGATGGCATATTATTAAGGACACCTGGGTGGCTCAGTCAGTTGTGTATCTGACTTTCAATTTTGGCTCAGGAAATGATTGCAGGGTCATGGGATTGAGCCCTCCCTTGGACTCTGCACTGAGTCTGGAATATGCTTAAGATTCTCTCTCTCCCTACCCTTCACCTACTCATGTGTTCTCTCTCTCTGAAAGAAAAAGAAAGAGAAGAGAAGAGAAGAGAGAGGAGAGAGAGGAGAGAAAGAGAGAAAGAAAAATAAAATGCCACTAACTAAAACTTGCTTTCTTCAGGGACCACAGTAATGCCAAAATGTTATATGTGACCAAAGTGCCAGATCATGTGCCTTTCTGTTGACACAATGGGTAATTTGATCTTACTGGTTTGGGTACTAATCTTAAGAGATGGCTTTTTTATCTTTTTGATTAATTGAGACCAAATTTCTGAGAAGATTAAGTACTACATGAAGGAAAATGCAAAATGTACAGAAAAAAAAATCCATTTGTGAACAGCAGGTATAACCATCCCCCTGCCCTTTTTTTTTCATTTTCATGATTTCATCTGGAATTGTATTCACTATGGTTCACTGATTTTGCCATCTCCTCTTTTATCCTGATGTCCCATTTCATCCTATTCTCTACCAGGCTAAATTCAAAGCAATGATCACATATGTAAAATACCACATCCTTTATTTCTGTAATGACTTACCCACAAGAGATAGGTTTTTATGTCAGCATAGTTAATATTTTTGAATTCTGAATGCTTTATTACATATTTGTGTAGATCAATGGAGCAAAGAAATGTGCTCAAGAAACCGTGTGGCAAAATAATCTTCCCTCATATGAAGCACATAGATATAAAAATCCCTTCGGGCGCCTGGGTGGCGCAGTCGGTTAAGCGTCCGACTTCAGCCAGGTCACGATCTCGCGGTCTGTGAGTTCGAGCCCCGCGTCGGGCTCTGGGCTGATGGCTCGGAGCCTGGAGCCTGTTTCCGATTCTGTGTCTCCCTCTCTCTCTGCCCCTCCCCAGTTCATGCTCTGTCTCTCTCTGTCCCAAAAATAAATAAACGTTGAAAAAAAATTAAAAAAAAAGCTTTAAAAAAAAAAAAATCCCTTCTTTGTCCTGGGGCACCTGGGTGGCTCATTTGGTTAAACATCCAACTCTTGGTTTCAGCTCGGGTCATGATCTTATGGTTCATGAGTTTGAGCCCTGTATCAGGCTCCATGCTGATGGTGGGGAGCCTGCTTGGGATTCTCTCCCTCTGTCTCTGTCTGCCCTTCCCCTGCTTGCTCGCTCTGTCTCTCTCTCAAAATATAAATTTAAAAAAGTATTAAAATCCCTTCTTTGTCCTTTAAAAATGGATGGAACTGGAGGGTATTATGCTAAGTGAAATTAATCAGTCAGAAAAAGACAAAAATCATACGACTTCACTCATATGAGGACTTTAAGAGACAAAAACAGATGAACATAAGGGAAGGGAAACAAAAATAATATAAAAACAGGGAGGGGGACAAAACAAAAAGGACTCATAAATATGGAGAACAAACTGAGGGTTGCTGGAGGGGTTGTGGGAGGGGGGATGGGCTAAATGGGTAAGGGGCATTAAGGAATTTACTCCTGAAATCATTGCTTCACTATATACTAATTTGGATGTAAATCTTAAAAAATAAAAAAATAAAGTTAAATTATAAAAAATAAAAATAAGAATGGAAGTAAAAGTAAGGAGTAAGTATTCCTGATGACTATGTGTTTTGTTGAAGAATAACCGTGAGACACTTGAGCGCACTAATGAATTTTTTAATGACATCATTCCAAGTGCTCATGCTTCGTTGCAATCTGAGAGAAATCAGAATGTCAAGAATCAGGGCTTCCTGAGTTACCATAGTTTGATGTTTGAGCCCTTTTGGTCATTGGGTCAATTGAGCCCTTCAACCTTCCGTGCTGTTCACTGCTGTTTCAAGCAGTAACACCACAGTACCTCTTTTAGGTAGGAGTGAAGCAGAATTTGTTTTCATAACCCTGGCGTAATTTTTATATAATTCAGTGCTGCCAGGAGAGAGCACTAGAGGCCTCTCGCCATGTTGAACAGTTGTGTTCCTCTTAATTCAGAGATTTTTGAAAGTGAATCTCGTGACAATATTTCTCTTCTGTAAAGAAAAGTCATTCATTGGAGCTGTATGGCTTGAAAGATTTTACACTTTCTTCGCTTTTTCATTGTCATCCAGTCACAGTTCCATTGTCTCGAAACCAAGATAGTTGCTCTGAAACACTGACACTTTCCACCGTTCTCTTCATCCTTTATTTCTTATGTGTCTGGCTTTTCTCTTTGGCCCAAATTGGACCGACTGTTTGTTTTTTTTTAATTTTTTTTTTAACGTTTATTTATTTTTGGGACAGAGAGAGACAGAGCATGAATGGGCGAGGGGCAGAGAGAGAGGGAGACACAGAATTGGAAGCAGGCTCCAGGCTCCGAGCCATCAGCCCAGAGCCTGACGCGGGGCTCGAACTCACGGACCGCGAGATCGTGACCTGGCTGAAGTCGGACGCTTAACCGACTGCGCTACCCAGGCGCCCCTGGACCGACTGTTTTTAATGATACAGGGACTGACTGTGGGGTATGTTCTATTGACAATGTTTCTTTGTGACACATTGTCCAGTGTTTGTTTGGAAAGCCTAGTACACGTTTTGTTTCTATCCTACTTGCAAATCAGGGAAAGGAAAAATCTACAAAGAACTTGGAAGGTGCTATTTTAGTAAACACTTCAGAAGTTTCAGAAGTAAATTCCCTCTATTTCGTGCAAGATTTCCATTGTACACTTTAGCTTTGAAGAAAAACAAATCTTCATGTCTTAGAATATTTGATTTATGTGTTATCTACTGAGTGATCTTCTTGGGAAGAAGTCACGAGAGAGAATGTTTTGCTCAGGTTCACCTCTCCATTAACGAAGTTGATACCAGCGAAGTGAAATCGAAGTCTGAAAAGTTGCCTCTGCAGAAAGAAAATACTCAACTTAAGATCCAAAAGAATAAGGTAACAAAATTTACTATCAAATGTTATATAAATCAGAGAACTGAACATCATTACTTTCTTTTTAAGTTTCTCTTCTTTAACTGGGGTAAAATACATGCATTAGAAAGTTTCCCATCATAAACATTTAAGTGTACATGTTAGTATTGGGAAGTACATTCTCTATACTGTACTTTCTTCTATAGTCATTCCACCTTTCTCAAATCTGTCTTAAAGTCAGGAGATACTACTGCACGCATCAAGGATTCGATGCAGGGAGTCTTGACGTCTAATAATGTAACCTGGAATAGGTGTTGCTTTGGGGTGGGGGGGAGAAAACTGCACTTGGTAGAATGAGTTTGCTCTGGGAAGGTAAAAAGTGGCTCCCTGCCTTGGGAATCTTGTCCCTTCTCCTCTCCCCCCTCATGGCCACACTCGTGGGAACAGGTGTGCACACTCAGGTAAACTGTTTTATGCTTGACAGGCAGCAAAAGGGAACTGGGGGACAACTATGATGCACTTAGGAGTGTGAAAGGGGCAAAGGACGCCAAATGGGACACGCTGAAGAAGAATGTAGACATTCGTGATGGAATGTGTGGACAAAGACAGAAGCTCACAGAAGAGTAAGACTTTCAGGAGTTGTTACAAACACTGTTGTAGAACAAATGTGTCAGATAGTGGGGATAATTTGCTTTCTTTGAGCACATTTAACACCAACCATACTTTTACCGTAGTAATCAGTAAAGAATTGTGTTTCTCCCTTCTGCCTTGATTTCTGTGATCTGCATCTTCCTTCACTTTGTGGAAACCTCGGGTTTCATTTTCATTGTCCTTTACATTTCAGTCCCATTGTGGCGACATGACTGCCATATGTGTATATATTTGGTTAAACTCTAGACATTGGGTAGGAAACATTGGGAGGAGAATTCAAGTGTACTGTGATGGTATCTTGCTGTAGATGATATGGGAGTTTATATCTGGTAGGAGATCAGGGGTGCCAGCATTATTGAAACCTGTGAACTCAGTTTTCCTTCCTTTCCTTTCCTTTCCTTTCCTTTCCTTTCCTTTCCTTTCCTTTCCTTTCCTTTCCTTTCCTTTCCTTTCCTTTCCTTTCCTTTCCTTTCCTTTCCTTTCCTTTCCTTTCCCTTCCCTTCCCTTCCCTTCCCTTCCCTTCCCTTCCCTTCCCTTCCCTTCCTTGCATTCCTTTTCCAGGAGACAATATTCTGAAGGTGGGCAATTCACATCATTTTCTTTTCATCAGTGTATTTTACATTCTTCTAAACTGATGTCTTTGAGGAAGGTGGCAGGAGTTCCCTCGTGAACTGTAGAAATATCCAGGAGGTCATTGTACAGTGTTAATGACATGTGACCAAGAAAGATGTCTCTATGGCAATGTCATGGCCCGAGCCTTGATTGAAAGTTCAGGGCTCTTGGGAGAAATCAGTCAAGTCAGAAACCCCTGTGCCATCCTTATGTGTTTAGTTGTGATGAGTTGGCCAGGCTTAGTTTTATACACTGAAAGGAAATACACTTATGCCATCCCAATCACAAGAGCCTGAGACTGGGAGGGCACTTAGTGCATCTCATGTGGGCTTTTTATATTTATGTGATGTGTTGATGAGTAGGAATAGAGAGCTGTGAAGAGAAGCTTAGAGTTGCCAAAGACTTTCCAGCATGCTGGAGTTTGAGTTTGTTTAGTCCCTTAATAGGGGGTGTCAATGCTTCCCCCTGGTTGTGTTTGTGGATCTGTGCATTTATGGGGAAGAGGAGAGGGGACATTTGAGTCCTGCCTTCAGATTTCAGGGAGGGAAGAAAAGCAGAATTTCACATGGGCTACCAGGTAATGTATGTTTCTTTCCACTCGTAGGGAGCTGGGACTGAAAGAATGGGAGCAGGTGGAAGGGGAGAAGCAGCTGTCAGTTACAGAGGGGAAAGTGAAATTAGCTGCAGAAGAGCTATGGAACTGCAAGTGAGTGCAGCTCCTCCCAGCAGCTCATGCGACAGCCATTGAATTAGTTTGAAACTTTCTATAGTGTTTAGACCCAAATAGCACACAAATATACACAAACATTCAGGAGACATTCACTTCAAGAGAGATGTGACCTTTTCCAGATGTTAAGTTAAAAATATTAACCTAAGCAAGTTAAGTAACTAAAGATTTCCTGATCCCCAATGCTGGCCAGACTATGTGGACATGTGGTTCCTGAACATGTTTCTGGAGGTGCTGGAAATGATTACAAACCTCAGGAAGCAGTTTGGTCGAGGACAAATCACATTGACAAGTATGACCATCCCATTTTAGAGACCCACTTGTTGTAACCATGAGAAATATAATAAGGATACAAGGAAAAGAAGATTTGAACTTTACAATGAAAGATCTTCATTGCAGAATTAGGGAGCTGTCACCACAGGTAAGGAGACTGTGTCAACGTGGAGCCCCACAGGCATTAAATAATAAATCCAAGATGATGTAGCGATGGCTTTGAGCTTTCTGTACTCTCCTCCTCATGTGAAATGTGTTTTATATGATTGGGTCGTGTGTATGAGAATTCAGTTCTTATAATGGGAACCTGGGCCAATTAACATCACCCTCAACAGGGTGCTTCATCTGATGAAGCCATTGCATGCCCAGGAGAAGAGTAGAAGAAACACAAGAACAGCTGCAGCAGTCAGAGCTCACCTTCGGACACCAGGTAGCCTGCACTCTGCCTAGTAGTTCCTGAGTGCTTCAGCACCTAACGCAGATGATCATAATGGGACACTGAATCTCTCCACATGGGTTTTATTGATGTGCTGACTCTTTCAGATTGCTCTTTGTGAGAAGGCACTTCAGGACAACTGGGTAATGTTTTACTCTCCTCCTCTTGTGCACACCCTGCCACAGCTGAACGTGGATGTGTTTCTCTCTTGAGCTCAGGGCTCATGATGTGGAGAGGGAAGTGGTGGAGCAGAGCAGGGGGGTCACCTACTTGAAATGCAGGTACAGGGTTTTGACAGGCGCTGTGAGGTTTTTAAAAAGGCTAAACCATTTGGTGTCCAATGGAGGCCTGGGTGTGGTAACTCTTTAAAAAAATTTTTTTTTCAACGTTTTTTAAATTTATTTTTGGGACAGAGAGAGACAGAGCATGAACGGGGGAGGGGCAGAGAGAGAGGGAGACACAGAATCGGAAACAGGCTCCAGGCTCTGAACCATCAGTCCAGAGCCTGATGCGGGGCTCGAACTCACGGACCGCGAGATCGTGACCTGGCCGAAGTCGGACACCCAACCGACTGCGCCACCCAGGCACCCCAAGGGTGTGGTAACTCTTAGTGAAACTGATTCATCTCGATCTTCAAGACTGGAAGTCATCCAAAGACAGAGGCTTCCCGAGGAATTCAGGAGGCACAAACCAATGGCAAGAGGACCTGACAGGGAGATCCTTCCATGGAGAGGTACGGAGCACATTGTGAAATGCAGTAGCTTAACTTCTGCGGCAACATCCACAAAATCGGCTTCTTGTTCCAGTGGGTGTAATTGCTTGGTCTCATGCAAACAGTCCCAAGTGGTTACTAGAGGGCACAGGTTGTCCCACAGTGGTCACAAGCCACTGTTTCCCTCAGATGCCCGCAGCCAGCAGCGCTCTTTGGGTCTGTCCCTTGTGAGTGGTGGAGCTCACGCCTCTCCACTGACTGTGAGCCCCCCTGCAACCTCCCGGTTACACTTAACTGGAGAGTGGGTGCTAGAACGATCGTGGGTCAGCGCCCCTTCTACCTTGAGACAATGTTGAAGGCTGTTTCTTTTGTTTCACATGAATAACGTGAACAACAGCATGAATTGGAGGCTGTATGTCCTGATGAGCTTTCTTGATTTGGCTTTTGGATAAATGCCCCAGAGAAAATATGCTTTGTATAAAGAAACAGACATTTCTTCCTCTGTTTAGAGGTCCCTTTATTCTTTAATTTTTTTTTTTTGTATTGTGAACTATAGTACTCCAGTAGTAAAGTAAATCCTTGTGAAATTTCACTCCTCCAATGTTATTTTATTAGCGTAACTCTGAAACTTTGCAGGTCATTCCACATAGAATTAACTTTTCCCTTCCTCATTACTATAGTATTAGTCTCTGCAAGGCCATTTCTTTTCGTGAATACTTACATAATCCCTTGTCAGATACATAAGGCAGATGATATATACAGTAAACCACTTGAAAAATCCCACCCATGTCTTGTAGAAAAGGACAGTGTGCTATTCATGTTGACATTTACTGACATTATCCTAACTAAGCCATTCATATTTTAATTTTTAATCTGTGATAAATTGTCATTTCCCATGATGTGTATTAGATAACCCTTCTTTTAGTGTTGATTTCCAACAAATTGAGCCCTGACCTGTCCACGGTTGGTTGATTATAAAATATCCAAACAAAGCCTTCTGGTGCCTTCCTCCAGGCTCCCCTGAGTCCCAAGGGGTCATCACCCATGCCATGTGGAAAACCCTGTTTCTGGTAAGGGACCTGATTGTAGGAAGCAGTGCAAGATGGTGGAGGAAGGCACGGAGGGTTTTTTTGTTTTGTTTTGTTTTGTTTTGTTTTGTTTTGTTTTGTTTTGTTTTGTTTTTGTTTTTTTCCACCCAGTCTATGCAAGTCTGAATAAACCTCCATCCCTTCTTTGGCCTCTATCGAATGCAGAACCTGGTGCAGCTTCTGTGAGGAACAAGAATTCTGTCCCTACTATGGACACAGAGAAGGTCAAGGGAAATAATGTGACCATTTTCAGTTGTCACTCTCTCTCTGGAATCTTTTGTCTCTTTAGACAGCACTCTCTCCTGGTCTTGTCTCCAGGTTGTGTGTTCTGAGATATATCGACAGTGTTACTTACTTTACAAACAGTAAAAATCTTTCCCAAGAGCCTATGGGCCTGTCTGTTCTTAGCTTGTTTGTCATCTTTGGTGGTGCCTCCAGCAGCCATAAGTGTTTAGAGGCTGAGGACCACAGGGAAGTCACTGTGTGTTTGTGGAAATAACATGAGGAGGATGACATCTCACTCCACACTTATGTCTCCTGGCCTGGCTCACTTTTTCCAGACCTCCTTTCATGGGAATATTCCTGAAAACGGAAACAGTATTATTGTTGTTATTTTACTCCTTTTCTGTACAGAGTTAGTCATTAACCTGTTTAAAACATTGGTTGTGATCCTCACTAAGTGAAAAACACGAAAAGTCCTACTTTTTGAGATGTGCTTAACAATTTTGAATGCTCTTATTCAAAGGTTATTTTTTTCCCAAGTTTCATAATTCATCAGTTTTCCCATCTCTGGGAAATGTGCTTTTGCAGAGTCACTGCAGCTGTTCACGTAGTAAAAATATTATGAATTCTCAGGGAAGACATATTTGCAGTAGAACAATGCAATGTTTGCAGTGAGGAAACCCTGCATTAATCCAGATGTTGTGGATGTTTCCCACCTACCAGCTACTCACAGTAGTACCAATCCAGGTGGGAGCTGAGGTAGACTTATGGTAGTAGTTTTTGGGGTGAGACTTATGATGTCCCGTATTCCTCCCAGTGTTTTCTTTTTCTTTTCTTTTTTTTTTTTTGCAATGGTTGTTTATTTTTTGAGCAGGAGAGGGAGAGAGAGAGAGAGAGAGAGAGAGAGAGAGGACACGAGAGAGAGAGAGAGAGAGAGAGAGAGAGAGAGAGAGAGAGAGAATCCAAAGCAGTCTCCAGGCTCTGAGCTGTCAGCTCAGAACCTGATGAGAGGCTCAAACTCACAACCTATGAGATCACGACCTGAGCCAAAGTCAGACACTTACCCGACTGAGCCACCCAGATGACTCTCCTCCCACTGTTTTCTTAGTGATGGATGGGCAGGGCAGAGGTCGAAGACATGATACCCTATCCTCCCTCACCATCGAGGCGGGGTTGGTTGTAAGCATCTGGCTCTTTCCAGGTCCTCAAAGCCCATGTATTCTTCCCCTGAGCCCCTGATGCCTGCAGGGCCCTCCTTCCTCCCAGGTTGTGGAGGCAACCAGCCCTCCAGCAACTTTGGGGTCATGGCTGGGCCACCAACGGGTCAAGGTCTGGCTGTCCAGACACTTCCCAGGAGTGGCTTGGAACAGCAATGCTGCAGTACAGGTCAGCATGAACAGCTTCTGTAAACAGGATTCTCATACACTGCGATCAGGGCCTGGGCTAAAACATGACAGGAGAGAGGGGGACACAGGACATGTGGTGCCATGCCTCATGGACAGGGCTGCATAGAGCAGAAGGACGAGAGCCTGGGGAGAGGCAGAGAAAGAGACAGGCAGGGAGAGAGACACTGAGTCAGTGATGGGGGAATTGGGCATGTCTGAGAGAGTGAGAGGAAGAAACAGGGAGACAGGAGTAGAGACAAGCAGAGACAAAGAGGAGGCAAGGAAGAAAGGATGGAGCTGGTCACAGTGTGTGGAGGGGGCGACGGGCCATGCAGGAGGGGCTCTGTGATGATGCTCTTAGTGTTGGAGGCAGAAAGGGTAGGAACTCTGGGCATGACAGTTCCCTGAGTACAAGTCTCCAACCTCCCTGGGGCAACCTCTGTACAGGCCGTTGCCCCTGGGAAGATGGATCCCCCTCATTTTTCCTGGCATGTTGGGGCCCAGTCTCAGGATCAGTCATGGAGAGAAATGGCTTGAGGCAGAGTGTGCAACTCGTTAGAAGATAAAGTCCAGAGTGTGCCCCCATGGGGAGGTAATCATCTGTCTCCCCCACCGCCCCCAGTCCCTGCTCCATTCCCCCGTGCTTGATCACGACCTTCCTTATGTTCCAAAATGAGGCATCAGGCATTGGGCTGCCCCCAGAGCCTGCAGCCTGGAACTTGCAAAGATGGATTATTGATCTCAATGAAAAGTATTTGAGAATAAGGTCCGTTTTCTCCTTCTGGAACTGTGATGGAACCAGGCTGGAATGCTGGCGGAAAAACCAAGTGGCACTTGGGGATCTTGGTGGGTTGGAGATTTATTTCACACCGGCAAGCTCAGAAGAGAACATTTCTCCAAAGATCTGAGCCCTGAATGCGAGCGGGAAGGGTAATTTATCATTATCAGCCTCCATATTTGTGTGTGTGTATGTGTGTGTGTGTGGGAGGGTGGTATTCACGTGTGCAGCAAACAAGGAAGAAGACCCTGGAGGAGGGGTCTCTAAGCTAGAGACCAGAGTTTGTTTTAGTCCAATCAGCCATCTTTGTTGTACTTTATTCACTTCTCTAACATTCCCCACTTTGATGCCTTAAAAAAAAAAACTTTTAGCAGGCATCACTTTTCAGTTTTACAGGTTTGTACTCTCAGAAGGCTAAGATACGTGCAGTAGTTTGGTAAGCAACAGTGTTTTCAATAAAACGTACCATGACATTCAGTATATAGGGGCCGATGGATACAAGTAAAATTATGGAGAGGAAGGCCCCGCCAGGGCAGGAAGCCAGGATGCCCAATCTGTGAGATTCCATCCTTTCCACTGATTGATATTCTCCTGTTGTCTATGTTGAATTCTTTCCTTGAGTTCCTTAAACATGGTTGTAACTATTCCTGACAGGTTTACAAAATAGCGACCTTCCTCCCCCATAAAGATGCAAGTCCCTCCTTTTTCTGAAGTGAGGAGGTCGAGAGCTTGCCTAGTTTGGAGGGTCACTGTCGCCAGACAGTTTATTTGGCTTTGTAAGGTTACCAGAGAACCTGCCACCTGTTCCATGTCTTCATTTAGCTGTTGAGCTAGTCTAGGGTATAGTCCTATAGATGAACCTATGCCCCCTATTCCAGTTCCTATTCCCGTCCCAATTCCTTCACCTATCAGAACAGGTAGCAGGATTGCCAGTTTAGCCTGGGACTTGGGGCTAAAAGCTGTTAGGAGCTGATCTTCAGTGTACATGGATATCTCTGGGGTTAGGAAGACAGAATAACATATCTGAGTCCAGTTGGCCTCTAAGCATCAATAGGCCGAATTAGAACATAGATAGAACACCCCAGGGATTGAACACAGGGTTGTATTCCTCTTTAAGGTTATATTTCTTCCGTATAGAGAGGTACCATTCATACCTTCAGGGACCGTACAGGTTAGATTGTCAGCATTTGTGAGATGGATCACAGTGGCCAGGGGTCCAATTAAGACAGAGGTGTTGGTTTTCATATTTTCAGGAGCTTCCCAGGTCAAAGGGAGAGGAGTGGCTAAGTAAGCCTTCTGGCTGAGGGACAAGCACATCCATCAGGTTTGGGTGTGATTATCTATTTTATGGAGGACTTCTAGAGTAGTGTTAGTCCAACGCTGGAGTGGGGAATTGGTAAGCATCTGATTGAGGGCTGAACGGCTCAAACCCTCGTAGGCTGCCAGAGGAGTGGTCACCTTTATGGCTTATGTTACCCTGTCCTGAATATCCTTTATAGCCTTTTGAAGGGCCCTGTCTTGCATCCCTTCCCTGTCTGAGATCCCCCATTGAGGAAGATAAGTGTAGCAAGCTTGGTTCCCTCTCTGGAGGCCCTTGTTGTGACATGGGCTCCTGACATTTTGGGTTATCTCTACGGTCCAATCCTTAGCCCTTGGGGCATTGGGTCACTGACAGACAGTGGGTGTTTTTCCCTTGTAGCAATATTTGTGGAGGGAGGTAATGGCACTGAACGCTCTTGACCCCCTTATTGTCATATAACAATCCTCGGGGCAAAGTGGGTAAGCAGCAGTTGTTAGGGTGAGAGGGGTTATCATAATATACAGGCAACACTTAATAATCCTCCCATCCAGAGGAGGTATGTGAGATCCAGCATGCATCTTTTGTCCCATGTCCAGCTTGTTGGTGCAGTCTCGATCAGCCCAACAGTAAGAAGATCAGGACTATGACACCAGTGAGGGGCAAAAGCTGGTAGAGTTGCATCCAAACCCCTGGGCTTAGTCTAAATGTTGATTCCTCAAGTTTCTGCCATGCACAGGCCAGCCAGCTTCCGGGGTGTGGCTGGAGCAGGGCTGGAGGTCTCAGGGCCAGTGTCTTTTTGAGGGTCAGTTTAAGCGGGTTGACTGGATCTGCATCATTTCACCAGGTTGAGGGCTCCTCTGAGTTGGCCTTCTTAGCTCTGGAGTGATGGACAAATGGGGTGATACCTGAAACTGAATCCTCTATTTGGTTGTATGTCTGTAAAGTCCACCTCCAAGTCTTCAAAAGGGGCGGGTTTCTGGTAACTGTCAGATCAGGTTTAGGGAAGATATGGTTTGCATATTTAGAGATCCATCCTGTTTTCCAGTTGTTTGAAAATCATATACCCATGGGGTTATTATTATCCCCATAGTATAACAAGCACAAAAGATTGCCTATGTATGAAATACTGTGACAATTTTCTGAAGCTAATATCAAGTTGTCTAGTTTAGGCAAACAACAAACATTTAAAGTCAATCATAACTAGAATTTAACATCCATAATGGTGCATTGTTGAAACATAGTTTTCACTCTTACCCCCACCCCCTTCCAGTGATAGCCAAATTGAGACCAATACATTTGTAGAAAAAAATCCAGTCTTAACAAATCTGGCCTAATTATTTACATAAGCTCAGCAAGAATAGTGACTGATCATGAGGATCTTTTAAAGTTTGAATTGTTGGAACCTTTTATAAGGAATCTCTGGGTTGAACTTTTAGTAGCCTCTCCAGGGCAGAAGCCAAGCCAAATACTTGTCATCAGACAGGCCTGCAATACCTGTAGAATTGGGTGAATCCCTGTTCATGAGGTACCCAAGATATCCTGAGGTTCCTGCACCTGCCAGGAATTGACCTTCTTTACTTACCTGGTGAGGCTTCTGGGAACTCTGTAAGCAAGGCACCAGGCCAACATTTCCAAGGGGCTTTATGGCTTCATGTTTTATAAAGCCAACCCTAATTCCTTAAAGCTGTCTGGTCATATCTGAGTCTATGAATGTCATCCTCAAATATGGCATTCCAGTCAAAGCCTTGGTAAAATAACCAGTATTTCCAAATGGTGACCTGTTATGAGATGAACAGATTCTTATTGAACTTATGCAAACAATTGTAATTGCCATGAAAGAAAGAATACTCATTGAGAGTTTTGAATTTCAGGGGAATTATGTAGAGAGAAAAGATAAATGCTTCACTTTACAAATACATACTTTATGATATTTTTGTATATCATAGATATCTTAAGAGAAAGTTTCCTTAATCTGGAAGAGGAAACATTAGGGAACCAGCAATATTTTCAACAAGAATCACAAAACTAAAATCTTCCTCAGTTCATTTAATCCCATGTTCCTAATTCTAGTTCAATTTGAATACAGCTTTTTACTTCTGGAAATTTTTACCCATTTTAGTATTAATCTTAAAGATGTTGAATACCTGTATTTATCCCCAAAGTCCTTTTTATAAATCTCCTTGAAGAAGAAACAGGTTTTGTGAGAGAATAAGAACTATTATAAATGGCAAAATCTCAGAAATAGACATTGTTAAAGATCTGATGAGAGTTCATTGTGATGCAATTGACAAAGAAATTCGGTTATTTCTGTGACACACAACATCTCACATTATCAGAATATTAAGTGATCACCTTATATCAAAACATTAAAATTTTAGGAATTGCATATATGTGGGCAGTTACAGCACTTACCCCTGCAATACAATCTATAAGGTTTACCATCGTATGACAGAGCTTTTCCAAGTAACTTAACATCCCAAATAAAAGGGCCTAATTGGTCAAGAAGACTTCATTTACCATTTAAATCCTGAGAAATTTGTTAAAACCCCAGCAGTCATAAGTGCATCCTAAATAGGATTACAGATTACAAATCTTACAATTTTATATATTCAACCAAAGTGGCAATAAAATATCCCAAAGGTGAATGTACAGCATTATATACTTGTTATCAAAACCTAGCTCCTTTAACATTCAGAAGTTTTAACTAACTAATCAAAGACCTGATACAGATGAGACCTAAAACGTTGATTTTCCCAGAGGATAAACCTTTGTTTGCATTGTCTTATCAAGAGCAGATAAACAGTTCAAGAAAACTTTGTCATTTGAGCAGAGAGAAAAGCAGGATTTCAACCTTATACTAGTGTACTTTTAAAATTCCATTCATCTCAACCTTCTATAACATTCTTTTGCTTCTAAATTTTGTCCCAAAGCCATTTCTTTCCAAATAACCAGTCTCATTTAGGACAAAATTACATTCTTCTACCCTCTACGAAACTGTATTTCCATTCCTTATATCTTTCTTATATATCTCCTATTTTCCTATGTACAGAGTTACTTTCTTTATTTTCATCAGTCTTAAGTACATTTAGCAGAATTTTAACTCTTAGGAAACCTTAGTCTCCAAGTGAGGACTTAGTAACCAATTGAGAGATGTTTACATCAGAATTTTGTTAGATGGTAAGTTCATGAACCAATTAAGTACAAAGCATGTTTTCCAATAGGTCCGAATAGCCTTAATTTCTCAGCAATAGGAAGTTAAAAACACAAACCTATGTTCAATAATCAAAGCTTTAGCATTGGAAAGTTTCAGGTTACCAAGGACCTTGAAAGTTATCTTAACAATTACCCATGAAAATTTTGAGACAGACAAAATTAACTATCATTAACAAATTGCAACAGAGATAACATGAGCTTATTTGACCTTTGCCAATAACTTTAAAGACAGGTCCAATAAACTTAAATTAGTTTAAACATCGAATATGTTTCACCTGCATCCACCTAAAACCAATCGACTTTTCCCCATTGTCAATTTTCACTTGGGGCACCAGTGGAGGTATCTGAAATGGGTGGTCCAAGGAGGGTGCACTTTGTTCCTTGACTTGGAGGGTGGGAGGAGGAACCAATGGTGCCTGAGACACCGAGGATGGTATAGGGCCACTCCCAAGTTGGTGCAGAAACATGAGGGGGAAGGGAAGGTAGAAGCAGCAACTGCTTGGGAATATTCCTTAAAGTCCCTGTCCCGAGGTAGGCTCAAATTATAGCTGCTAACCTGGGAAATGAGGGAGGATCCCTCACATCTGTTAAGCAGAGGAACAGGGAGAGAGAGAGTCAGTGTCCCCTTTTAGTCTGGTTCTATCTCAGCTAGACCGATAAGTTCCCCTTCTCGAGGTTCCTCCTGATATTCGTTGGGTTTTGGGACTTTCCCTGGTTGGGACACTTATTCTTTCTAATGTCCTTTCCCCTTGCAGTAGGTTCATTGACCCCTTGCTAAGGAGGTTCTGGGCCTCCCCCCTTGCTGCTGGGCATATTTATGGCCTTCTCAGTCCCCTGCTGTGATCCCCTTGAGAGCATCTTGATATCAGCGGACGTAGACCGTAGACCGGCATCTGGAGAATGCCTGCGCCTGGCCAAGGGCACAATCTGGCTGCGGGGCCTTGTGGGGGAGGGTTCTCTGGCCTGGAAGGGGAGAAGATATGGGTGGCTGCTGAGGCAGCGCCCTGGCTGTGGCGGCCACAGCAGTGGCAGCAGTGGCAGCAGCGAGTCTGCTGGAGGAGGAGTTTCAAGCTCAGGGGAGGGGGAAGGGAACATAAAGAGCCATGAAGAGGGGGACATTAGGGGAGCGGTCTGTTGCCTCTTTGGCTCCCTGGGTGAGTCTCCGGATAACGCAGCTAAAACCTTTGCCTGGCTCTCCTTGCTCCATCCTGACCCCACAATGCTCATGAGGCGGAGTCACAAAGACAGAGGGACAGGGGCGCCCCTTCCAATGAGGAGACCAACCAGATGCCTGCCTGGATATGTCCTGAAGGAACCCAGGTGACGATCAGCCCCACAAGTCCCAGCCCCGCGACACACGATCAGAAACCATTCTGATATCACCACAGACTGAGTGCCATGCATCATGGAATTGCAGACAGGCCCTCTCAGCCTCCATGGGCCCCTGGGGACCCCAAGAGTGCCTGTCTGTGGAGCCACAGAATCGAACTCGGCAGGCAAGCTAGATCAAATTGTACACTCACATTCACATACACACCAGAGGTTATTATATTCCCTACCATAGAATCCCCACCTGTGAGACTTCCGAAGACTTGGGGAGTGATAAAATGCCCCTTCCACTCTTGCGAGTGGGCCTGACTAGATTGGGCCCCAGCCTTACCGGTTCCAACATTGGGTCCAGGTCCTCACCTGCCATGTCTTCTTGAGTCCAGCAGGAACGGCAGAGTGGGGCCAGCCCTAAGGGACAGAGAAGGAGACTGCTGAAATTCAGGCAGGGTGTGCACTCTCCCTTGTGATCCCTCATTCCGTCAGTGCCTCACTGTTCTCCCAAACCGGTGGCAACAATGGGCCAGCACAGTTGGGTTTCCTGGTCAGGGAACCAAATTTGTTACGGAACCAGGCTGGAACGCTGGCAGAAAAACCAAGAGTCACTCAGAGATCTTGGTGGATTGGAGATTTATTTAACACTGGCAGGCTCAGAGGAGACCGCGTTCTCCAAAGATCTGAGTCCCGAATGCGAGCAGGAAGAGTAATTTATAGTTATCAGCCTCCATATATCTGTGTGTGTGTGTGTGTGTGTGTGGGGGGGGGTGGTTGTCGAATGTGCAGCAAACAAAGGAAGGAGAACCCGGAGGAGGGGTCTCTAAGCTAGAGACCAGAGTTTGTTTTAGTCCAATCAGCCATCTTTAGTGTACTTTCTCCACTTCTCCAACAGAGCTAGTTATGTGCAAGATGATAGTGCATTGCTATTCTTACATCTACTGCTGATCTCTGGATTCTGGATTGTAAGTGAGCAGTTTAAAACACCACCGCCTTCTCTTACATGAAAAGAGAAACCTATGTCTTCACCCAGCCTTCCTCTGATAGTGAAGACATGGCAATTATTATTTGAAGGCACAATTATCTACCTATGAGTCTGATGGAAATTATTTCACCCATCTTCATCCCTAAAGCACTTTTCATTGAAAATATTACCCATATAGAGGCAGGAAATTCATAACAGATGTGTAGCTCCCTCTAGGTATGCATTCTGACCTTGTCACATTTGTGTCATCAAACACATTACTGACAATGTGAAAAATAAGCTCTCAACATCAAGATGGTGACATTAGAGAATATGGTATAAAAGGAATTCCATATGTGCTCAATTAGAAATAATTTTAATGGTGAAGGAGAAACTTAAAGTATTGTCAAATTTTATTGACATATAGTGGACACACCATGTTGTATTAGTTTCAGGCATATATCACAGTGATTCCGTGTGTATACATTATGCTCTCCATATACCTAGACAAGTGTAGCTATCATGCGAAAACATGCAACACTTTCCTACAGGATTGACTATATTCCATAGTCTGTACCTTGTATCCCAATGACGTATTCATTCCGTAGCTGGAAGCCTGTATCTCTTTCTCAGGGGTGTCAATTTTCTATTCAACCCAAGTATTTTCGTGGAAACACCACTGCCTGTGGTTCATTCAGCATGTGTCAATTTGCAGTCTGTATTTCCAGGAATGCTGCTTAAAGCATTACAAGTTATATCGTTATATCAATAAATTCGGTTTCATTCATCATTCAGTAAAAAGGAGAAGGAAAAGACTTCTTTGTGTCCCAGGCCCTGTCACTAAGACCCTTCCCAATCTGGAGGACAGGCTTAACTGGACCAGGCTTAACAGGCATCCTCAGTACCTCCAGCTGAGCGGCCATGGCTTTGAGCATTGCAGGAATTCCCAAGGCAGCCCCCAGAGGGCGTGCACACACCACGCCCAGGGAGAGGCTGGTCCTCTGCAGGTGCAGTGATGGTCTGAGAAGGCACCCATTAGGCTTCTCTGATCCAGGGTGCTTCAGAGCTGGAAAGGCTTCCTTGCTTCTGAGGACCTAGTGTCTCTGAGTATGGGCAAAGAGCCAGAGCTGGGTTTCCAGCAGGCTCCGCCCCTGGGCCTGGGGGAGACTCTGGAGCCTTCACAGCCACATGATGTCTCTGCAGTGGTGGGGCTAAGTACTGAGGTGGGGTGCTGGGCAGCATCCAGGAAGCGCTGGATGGTCAGTGAGCGGCACAGTCCCTTGCATTTCTGGGATGTTCTGTGGTTTGTTTCTCATTTCCCCTGCCGGTATGTGAACAAGATGTATTTCACTCAAGGATCTATGGATTCACGGGATCCCGCGATGCCACATCAGAGAGGCTGGGGTTGGTTTGTTCCATGTTCAGGCTTGTTTTTGAGGAGAAACCCTGTCACAAATTTGGAGGAACAGGAGCTGCATTCAGTCGGGAAGTGAAGACACCAAATGTTGACTCTCGGGACCTTCTAGAAGAATCAGCTGGGACCCACTCTCTGAGTCCTGCCAGAACCAGAGCCAAAGGTAAAAACACAATGTGCCCTCCACATCATACATGCTTTTATTAATTTTCAGTGGGTATTTTTTTTCCCAACAATGTTGTAGTCGTTGAAAACAACTGCAAAACCTGACAGGTACCTTGTGTCAGGCACTTCCCGTTATTTGAATGTTCAATATTATTCCTGCGACAGAATTTGTTACAGCTATCCTTTCTTGTCTTCGTTGGAAGAAATCTCATCAGTAATATCTTAAAAACATACTCGTTACCTTATCTCCTTTTCAGTTGAGATTTGGCATGTTTTCTAATTTCTCATGGACTCATGAAAAACTGAAATACTTTTAAATTGATTGCAGTTTTTACTAAAAGCTGATTCACGGCATCCCTCTGAGACTGCTGCTTGTCAAAGAACTTACCAAGACCACTTCTCAGTGTGGGCAAGATTGTACTAAGCAAGCATTGTGAATCAATTTTAGAAGAAAAAACCTGATGATACTTTGTCTTTATGAAAATTGATGCTTAGATCCCCTGTCTGATACACTTCCGCTTTTTTCTATTTTTCTTTTTTTGTCCATTTTCTCATTCAGAGATTCGTAGACCTGCCTCAGTTTTACATTCACCACCCACTATTTTTTGAATATGTTGTTGGATTCTGTTTGCTAAATCTTGGTTGAGGACATTTGCATCTGTGTGCATGAACGATATGGACCTGTAGTTTTGTTTTTTCATGGTGTCTTTATCTGGTTTTGGTATCAGGGTAATGCTGGTCTCATAGAATTAATTTGGGTATTTTCCTTCCTGTTCCGTTTTCTGGAACAGTTTGACAAATATAGGCACCAACTTTTCTTCAGATGTTTGATAGAATGTGCTTGTGAAGTCGTCCGGTCCTGGACTGTTGTCTGTTAGGTGATTTTTGATTACTGAGTCTGTCTCCTTGCTAGTAAACCATGTGTTCAAATCATTCTGCTTCAGTTTTGGTAGGTTACATGTTTCTAGGAATGGATCCATATAATCCAGTTTGTCCAGCTTGTTGGCATATAGTTTCTCATAATATTCTGTTACAATGGTTTGTATTTCTGTGGTGTTGGTTGTTCTACTCTGTCATTGTTGTTTATATGCGTCGTTTGTGTTTTGTGATTAGTCTGGCTAGGGCTTATCAATTTTATTGTTCTTTTCATGGAAGCAGCTCCTAATTTCATTTACCTTGTTCTACTGTAGTTTTCAATTTCTATATCATTTATTTATCTTCTGCTTTTAATTATTTTCTTCATTCTGCTGTTTGGGGGTTTTGTTTGTTGTCCTTTGCCTGGCTTTTATAGCTATAAGGTTATGGAGTTTACTTCAGGGTTTTTTTTTTTCTTTCCTGAGGCAGACCTGTATTGCTATACGCTTCCCTGTTGGCACCAGTTTTCCTGCTTTACAAAAGTTTGGATTGTTGTGTTTTCATTTTCAATTGTTTCCATGTTGTTTTGGATTTCTTCTTTGATTTCTTGGTTGACCCATTGATTGTTTAGGAGCATGTTATTTAACTTCCATGTTTTTGTGCCTTTTCCAGATTGTTTTCTTGTTGTAGACTTCTACTTTCATAGCATTGTGGTCTGAAAAGACACATGGTATGACGTCGATCCGTTTGATTTTGTTTTGGCTTGTTTTATGACCTAATATTTTATCGAGTGTGGGGAAAGTTCCATGTGCACGTGAAAAGAATGTTTATTGTGCCATTTTAGGATGGAATGTCCTAAATATATTGGTTTTAGGATGGGATGTCCTGGTCTGCTCTGTCATTCAAAGTCACTACTTCCTTGTTGATTTTCTGATGGAATGCTCTCTCCATTGATGTCATTGGGGTGTTAAAATGCCCTACTATGATTGTATGACTATGAATTCTTTAGTTTTTGACTGTTTTGTGTATTTGGATGCTCTCAGGTTGAGCACATATATGTTTACAATTGTTCTATCTTTTTGTTGGATTGTACCTTTATTATTATAGTGTCTTTCTTTGTCTCTTGTTACAGTTTTATTTTTAAATCTTTTTTGTCTGATATAGGTATGGCCACTGCAGTTTTCTTTTGATACTTTAGTTCTATAATTAGTCTCCTGTAAGTAGAAGATAGATGGGTCCTATATTTTTATTCATTCTATCACCCAGTGCCTTTTACTATGAAGAGGGAGAGCACAGGCATGGGATGGCGGGGTGAGGGAAATGGGGGAGAGGGAGAGGGAGAGAGAGAGAGAGAGAGAGAGAATGAGAATATATCTTAAGCAAGTTCCATGCTCAGTGCAGAGCCCAATTGGGGCTCAATCCCATGATCCTGGGATCATGGCCTGAGCCAAAATCAAGAGTCGAAATCTCAAGCGATTGAGCCATCCAGATGCCCCTCTCTGTCACCCAGTGCCTTTGACTTGATCATTTATTCTGTTTCCATTCAAAGTAATTGATAGACATGTACTTGTCCTTTTATTACTTGATGTTGGTTGTTTCTGAATCTTTCTGATCCTTTCTTCTCTTTCTCTTTTTTATGGTTTTCTGGGTTTCTTTAGTAGCACAGTTGAAATTGCTTGTCTTTATACTCTGCATATGTATTAGTGATGTTTGATTTGTGGTTATTATTAGGTTTGTACCTAGCCACTTCTGCATATAGAAGTCTATATTAAGCTGATAGTTGTTTAAGTTTGAACCAGTTCTTTACTCCTCTCCTCCCCATGTTGTAGATATGTAGTGTTCATATTTCAAAACCTTTCATATTGTGAATACTTTGGTGTTTTACAGATATACTCATTTTTATTGCTTTTGCATTTCACCCTTTAATACTGTCAATTTAGGTGTTTCTTTTCCACTTAAAAAGTCACCTTTAACATTTCTTGCAGGGGTGGTTTGTTGGTTGTGAACTCGCTTAGTATTTACTTGGGAACCTCTTGATCTCTCCTTCCATCTGAATGATAGGGTGCTGGATAGATTCTCTTTGGCTGCAGATGTTTTAAATTCAGCACCTTCACCATACTATGCTGCTTACTTACGGTTTCAAAGTTTCTTCTGAAAAACATCCAGTGATAATCTTATGGGGTATCCTTTGTAGGTAACTGTCATCTTTTGTTTTCCTGCTGTTAAAATTTTTCTTTATCATGACATTTTGTGTTTTAATTACTATATGACTTGGTGTGGATCTGCTTCTGTTGAATATATTGGGGATTCTTTGTGCGTCCTGCTTCTGGATCTGTTTCCTTCCCCGCATTAGGGAAGTTTTCATCTATTGTGTCTTCAAATAAATTTTCTGGTTCTATTTCTCAAGTTCTGAGAATGACAAATAGGACAGGAAAGACCTGTTGAAGGTTCTCTGATGAGTCACTGGATTTGCATGCGTGGAGGATAGATTTGGGACTCAAATGAACAAACTACTTTTAACTTCAAAGAACTAGAAAAAAACAACAGTCTACGTCCAATGTTCTCAGAAGGGAGATAGTAATACATATGGGAGTGGAAACCAATGAAACTGAGACCATGAAATCAATAGAAAATATGAAGAAGACCAACAGTGGGTTTTCTGAAGAGTGAAACAAAATTGACAAGACTGTACATAGACTATGCTACGACAGAGAGAGGACCCAAGTCAAAAGAATTGTAAATGAAAGAGAAGACATTACATCTGATACCACAGAAACATAAAGGAGACAAAGAGGCAACTATGGCCAAATTAGAGGCCAGCAAACCGACTACCTAGAAGAAATGAATAGGCTCTTAGAAACACGCAACCTACCAAGACTGTATCAGGAAGAAATAGAAGGTTTGCACAGACCCATTAAAGGAAGACTGTATCAATACAAGAAGATAACCAATGCAAGTAAATTGAATCAGTAATCAAAATTCTCTCAGGGGAAAAAAGCCCAGGACCAGGTGGATTCACTGGTGAATTTGACCAAACGTTTGTAGAAGAAACTAACAGCAGTCCTCTCACTGATTCAAAAGGAATGAACACCACCAAACTCATTTCATGAGACTGGAATTACCCTGGTAGGAAGCCAGAAAAGGATACTACCTGAACAGAAAACTATAGGCCAGTATCCCCGTGATGAATATAGATGAAAAATTCCCAATAATGTACAGGCAAACCAAATTCAGCATCACATTAAAAGGATCATTGACCGTGATGAAGGGTTTTTTTTCCCTCTAAAGGAAGGATGTTTCAGAAACGCAAATCAATAAATGTGTCCCCTCACATAATTGAATGAAAGAAAAATGAACCAGAAACCAGACTCTTAACTATAAATAACAAACGGAGGGTTACTAGAAGGGAGGTGGGCAGGGGGATGGGTTAAACGGGTGATGGGCTAAGGAGGGCGCTAGTAGTGAGGAACACTGGGTGTTGTATGTAAGTGATGGATGACTACATTCTATACCTGAAACTAATATTACACTGTATGTTAACCAACTGGCATTTAAATAAAAACTTGAAAAAATAAATACTAAAGAAATACATAAATAAACTTAAACTAAACTAAATAAATACATTTTAAAAATTAAACAGAAAACTCATGGGACGATGTCAATAGACACAGAAAAATGTTCTGAGAAAATTTGGTATCCATTTGTGCTAAAAAAAAAAAACTCTTAAAAATTCAGTGTAGAAGGAACATATCTCAACATAAGAAAGGCCATGTATGTGAAGCCCACAGCTAACATCATGCTCAATAATGAAATTGTGAAAGATTTTCCTCTAAGATCAGGCACAAGACAAGGATGCCATAGGTATGTGAAAGGGGTTGGGTGATGCAGGCTTCTGGTTATGGAATGAATAAATCACAAATAGAAGATATAGCATAGGGAGCATAGAGAATGGTACCGGAATAGTGATGCATGGTGACAGATGATAGCTACACCTGGGTTAGCAGAATGTATACACTTGTCCAATCACTATGTTGTTCATCTGAAACTAATGTAACATAGTGTGTCAGCTATTCCCAAATAAAATGATTGTTTTAAATAAGGTAAAGGAATGAAATAAAAAGTTTAATGTAAAAGAATCTGTTAATATCTAATCAAGAAATGCAGTAAAGTTGCAAAATAGAAAGTCACCATATCAAATGCTGTAGCATTCCTATACACTAACCAAATTATCTAAAAAGAAGTAGAGAAAACAACCCCATTTACAACAACATCAAAAACAATAAAATATATAGGAATAAATTTAGCCAAGGAAGTGAAAGATCTCTCTACAGAAAACTATAAAACCTGTGTGGAGAAATGGACGATATTCAGTTTGGGTGAAAGAAACGGGAGAACACACAAGTCAGTGAAAAGCCATCCCATGTCCATCTTTTGGAGGAATTAATATGGATACAATGTCCATACCACCCAAAGCCATCTAGAGATTCAGTGCAATCTCTATCAAAACTCCAATGCAATTTTTATGCAATTAGAAAAACATATCCTAAAATGTATTTGGAACCACAAAAAGACCCCAAGTAGCCAATGCAAGAAAGAACAAAACAGGAGGCATCACACTTCTTGACTTCAAGCTGCATTCTAACACAAAGAAATCAGTTATGTCACTGGCATAAACACACACACAAGACAATGGAACAGAAATTGAGAGCCCAAACTAAACCCATGCATGCACAGTCAACTAGTATTTGACAAGGGAGTCAAGAATACACAGTGGAGAAGAGTAGTCTCTTGAATAACTGGTGCTGGGAAAATTGGATATTCACATGTATGAGAATAAAGCTTAGCACCTTATGTTACACCACTCCAAGAATTAACTTGAAATGGATTCAAGATGTAAATGAATGATACGAAAACAAAATTCTTTCTCATCATTTCAGCTCTTATTATGCCAAGACAGAGCTGTTGAGGTGGTGAAGGGCTGGGTAGAGAGTCTTCCTGGAAATAGAAGCCTGTGTGTGTGGAACAGACTTTCTTTAGTAGTCTGGAATTATCCCTCTGGTCCTTTAAGACTAGCCACTTCCTTCCCTACATTTGCAGACACAGCTAGTACCATGCATGCTGCCAGCAATGCACTGCTTTGTCTCCTCAAACTACTAGAAGCTCTAGGTGGCACCCAGTAGGAAGGGTGGAGTTTTGTGGCACTGATGCTGCCCTGTTGAAACCAGGGGAAGGGGAAGGAGACAGGTACCATGCTGGCTTCAGTGGTGTTCAGCTATGTTAGTGTTGGTGTTGGTGTTGGATTTTTCACCTTTTACCCTAACACATCTCAAAACTTTAATTTCTGTCCTGCAGGTCAACGTGTCTTCCAGAACACTTCCTCCTTTCCCAGAAGTGCCCTCCATGTCACACCCCATGGGCTGCCCTTTATCACCATCCGTGGGCTTTGGGCTACCCCCACCTTCTCCAACCTGGTGGCCTCTGGGACCTCACCCTCCACCTCCACCATCTGGAAAGATGATCTGAACAGTATGAGTTGACTTATAAAACACGTTTTGTCTTTTTACTTGTTGAGTGTTTGGAGAAGATGCAGTGATGGCACCACAGGGCTTTCAGGTCAGCCTGAGTGAGGACGTTGCAACGTTCTTCAAGTTTCTCAGGGCATGCATGAAATGGGCAGTCATTTCCACGTAGTGAGCTGGGCAACACGTGTCTCTGATAGAGAAGGAAAGAGGCCTTATACAGGCTGACAGACATAGTACTCCCTAGGATGTAGCTTGTACAGAGACCATGTGCTGGGCTCTCTGAGGGATGAGACACACCCCTGACTTTATTTCTAGCTAGTTGACACCTGAGCTGTTCACAGATGCTTGATTAGTTATAAAAACACCTGAACCAGGGCCCTGTAAACCTTCCTCAAGGGACAGGATCAGATCTCCCTCTTGTCCTCAAGGGTCATCCGAGGCACCAGAAAAACCCTCTGCCCCTGGTAAGGGACTTGAGAGTGTGAAAGAGTTGAATATAATGAAACATGTGGCGGACGGTTTGTTTTTCTTCCACACAGTCTATGAAAGTCAGAATCAGCCTCCATCCACCTCCAGCCTTTATGAGACCCAGGACGTGGTGCAGCTCCCATGGGGAATATCAGTTGTGTCTCTAACAAGGATGCAGAGAAAGACAAGGTAAATTCTGTTGCCCGTTTCAGTTGCAATGCTTTCTGGAAACTTTTATCTGGCCTTGCCTGGTTTTCTATGTCCTCTGGTGTCTTTACTGTTTGATTTGTGTCCTCACAAGCCTCCAGGCTTCTCCAGTTCAAGATCATCATGTTAGCTGGTGCCTCTGGAAGCCACAAGTGAGTGGAGGCTGAGGACCACATGGGTCTCACTTTGTGTTTGTGGAAATAACTTGAGGGGGATGACACTTCCCTGCACCCTCAAGTCTTCTGGAGCGTCCTTCTTTCCTTCCACACCTTCTTTACATGGAATTATCGTCATTATTTTCATTTTTTCCTATTTCAGTGTAGGGGATGAACTTGTTCCGAATGTCTGCAATGAGCCTCGTGACTGGAAAAGATGAAAACTCTTTCCAACTTTATATTGTGTGCTTTGTGCAGTGCTGAGTGTTCTTAGATAAATTTCAGAATTCATTATTGATCTTTCTGTGTTGGTAAATTTGCGATAGAGAATTTTTCCAGTTGTTCCCTAGGTGGAAATACTCTGAATTTTCAGAAGCGGCACGTGTACTCGAAAATGTACGTGGAACTGCAGTCGTGAAGGGAGAGAATCAGTGATTACCTGCAGGGCCAGTACCTCACAGAGTTCTGCAGTTGTGTTTATATGTGCAGGTTCTCTTGTGTCCCGGGAGCAGTTGTAACTGGCACTTTGTCTCATGATACCTTATGGGAGTTTTACACCTGAAATCTAGACATGTTTCTGTTCATTCTTTTATGTGGAATTTCTACCTCCCTTTTACAATGAGACAAAATAGCTCTGCAACTCATATTGTATTTAAAAGCTGAATTACCTGTGAATTAAGATAAACATACCTGAGACCAATGAATGTGCACAGGTAACATGTTTCTCTCAGAAAACACATTTCCAGGCCCTCTGCAGGACTCCAGGAACCCCCATCTCCTCAGAGATCTCTGTGGCCTTGCACAGAAGATGTCTTTGTCAGGGAGGGAAGCAGAGTGAGGACAGGCATGGGATGGCAGGTTGAGCTTTGACCCTGGGGTGGCCCTGAATCTCTGTGTGGTGCTGGGGTTTTCTTTCATTCCTTCATGTTCTGTCTGTTCTCAATGTGCAAGTAAAAAGTCTTCAGATCTGGTGGAAGAGGACACCAGAGGGGTCTTGGACATAGATGCCTGCCTCTCTGGAATGCGTTCATTTATTAGACTGGCATTGGTGTCATCAGTCTTCTAGAATAGGACTCCTTGGCTTTCTTCATTTGTAAACATGGGCAGTGATGTGTGGCGACAGTAGTTTCTCCTTGTGGCATCTGGTACCTTCAGGTCATAGGTGGGACCTCGTGGGAGGGTAGAGTTTTCTGGCACTGATGCTCCATTCTACTAGAACCCATGAATGAACAAGGGGCCAGGTGCCAACACCTGCTTCATTGTGTTTCAGCTCCTGTGGGCGTTCTGCTTCTCTGTCATACCAACACACCTGTCACTTCTGTTCTGTAGGTCCCTATGGATGCAAGAGGACCTCCTCCTTTACCAGGTCCACCCTACAGGCCCTTCCCCACAGATCCCCTTTATCACTGTTCATGGGCTCTATGTGCCACCTCCAGCTACTTGGTGTCCTCAGGGACAGGACCCACCACCTCCACCTCTACTATTTGTGAGATGATCTGAACAGTATGAGTTGATATGTTCAGCATGTTCAGCTTCTGTGTTGTTGAGTCTCTGAGAAGACGTAGAGATGGCCGCACAGGCTTTGCAATGCAAGGGTGCTGCTGGCTGAGGACACTGTTAAGATTCTTCAGCTTTCTCAAGACATACATATGTTGGGCTGTGTCATTTTCCCTTACTGAGCTGGGCTGCAGGTGTCTCTTGTGGAGAAGGAAAGAGTCTCTTCATAGAAAAGCAGGTGTATCAGTTCTGTAGACGTGCCTTGTACAGAGTCCATGTTCCTGGCCCTGTGAGAGATGAGGCACACCCCCCTCAGGGGCTTCAAGTGTCCTAATGCAGAGAGAGTAACATGCATCAAATGACATGGAGCTTCTGATCTACAACAGTGAAGCTCCAGTAATGAGTCCTCAAGTACAAGAGACGGAGACATGAATCTCATGGGAATGAATTGGAGGCTGTGCATGAGAAGGGTGAGCTGAGATGGTGCAGAGGGGAGGGTGTTGGACTCAGTGACATGGAGTTGGAGGCCATTTCTGGCAGGGCCCACAACCTGGGCAGGGAGAGTGAGCGCAGCATGAAGTCCACAGAGAGTTGCTGCCTGGGTTCAAGGACAGTTCATGCAGGTATCATCTCTGAAATGTCATTGTGGCCAAAGTGTGGCCAAATTAGTTCATTATCTAAATAAAGACTGCTGTTTCCCTTGGTTTTCTGAAGGTTCTGGATCTGTGTGAAAGAATGCCCTGGAGATTTGTAGTTTAACTTGGTTCTTATGGGATGTTTGTCTGCCTAAGTTTGTGTGCCTCTGTGAGACTAAATGCGACGAAAGGTTGTAGATCAGCTTCCTTGGCCTTCATCCTGAGTCAGACTCTTAGCGGGGAATTCAGGGTTGACCAGGAAACGCCCCTGCTGGACTCTTGTCACCGCACCCCTGCACCTGCTGTCACCACCCTGCCTGAAGGTTTGCATCTCTGAAACTTCCCTCACAATTTCCTGAGGCTTTGCCTGTGTTCCTGCTGTCTCAGCCCTAATGCCAGCTCTCAGTGGGGCCATCTCAGAGCCTCAGCTTTGTAATCTGAGAAGCAGGGGCAATGTTGATCTCTGAGGTCAGTGCGATGAAGAGGTGGTTAAGCCCACAAGAAATATGTAAAATGTATGGGATGAGTGGGCATTCACCCTTCTCAGGGTGGAAATGAATGTATCTGCACACAGAAGATCATCAACAGATGCTCATTCAATTTCCTGAAACTGAGGGTATAATGCCTGAGGCTGGGAGATTGGCAATTCCAGTTTCAAAAGATACAACGAAGACCCCTGTGTGTTTTCTATTAAAATTCAGGTCCTTCTTTACAAAGAAGGAAAATATAAGTAGGAGAATGTGTACACTCAGGGATCTACCTCTAAGATCTGAAGATAATCGTCTTCCATTACAGGTATACACACAAATGCAGCCACACAAATATGTGCTCATCCAAGGCCACAGATGTATTGTAGAAGACCGAATGCATAGAAGAGAACAGAAGATCCCTTTGCAATAACTCAAAATCACTTTGACATAGAGGGAAATCAGCTTGAAATTTGAAGAGGACACTGAACCATTACAAACCAGCTGTGGTTATTATATATTTAGGGATGGTGTCTAATCTGCCCCTTGGTCTGAATGCTTTCCCTGCCCACCCCGTCCCCTCCACTTTGTCCTTCCTAATGTCCCCGAATACACTTGTCACAGTTGTGTTTCTGTGTCAGCGTCTGCTTCCAGGAAAGTTGACACTCATTCCCCATCAAGTGTACACTTTGGGTTCCTGTATACGCAGTAACCAACAGGTAGAATGTATAGTGTTGGTGGAAGAAGACAGATCATTCTTTGGGGTTGTATTGCCTGGAAGGGACCTATAGTTCCATCTGAGGAGTTGGATACATCCTTTAGGGAGCTCTGGTGGTGGTTGTTAATTCTGTACATAGATACTCATGAGCGCACGGCGCACGTGCTAGTTGATGGGGTTTGTGCTGATGAGCAGGGCAGGTCTCCAGGAAAGGGTCTATTCTGATGGTGAGGAATGGATTCAGGAGACCAGTAAGGAGGCCCTGCATTAATTCAGCTCTTGTGCCCTTGTGCACCTTACCAGCTGCCCCTAGTAGCACCAATCCAGGTGGCCTCCAAGGGGGCAAATGGCGCAATTTTTGTGGCGAGTCACATGATGTCCCATAAAGCTCCCCCTGTTGCCATATTGAGCCATGGGGAAGGCAGAGGTCCATGGTCTGAGATAGGTTCCTTTGACACCACCCAGGAGAGTTGGGTGTAAGCATATGGCTCCTTCTACATTGGCCAATCCAATCCACTTTGCCCCAGGGACCCTGAACCCTGTGAGCCCCTTTTTCCTCCCAGCTTAGGGAAGCAGCCAGCCCTCCAGCAGCTTTTGGGTCATGGCTGGGTCACCAAGGGTAAATGTCTGGCTGTCCACATGCTGCCAGCATTGCTATAGCAAATGTCAATATGGGCAGCTGCTGTACGGGGGATTCTCCTCCATTGTGATCAGGGCCTGGGACAAAACATGACAGGAAAGAGGGAGAGACAGGAGTGCCCTGTGCTCCTGGACAGGGATGCACGCACAGAGCAGAGAGTCTGAAGCCTGGGGAGACGTGGAGAAAGAGACAGGTAAGGAGAGAGACACTGGATGAGTGATAGGGGAATTGGGCAAGTAGAGAGTGAAAGGAAGAAACACAGAGATGTGGCTAGAGGGAAACAGACAAAGAGGAAGTACAAGGAGGAAAGTAGAGACCTGGTCCAGGTATGTGGACGGGGTGAGATGGGTCAGGGGAGAGGGGATGTATGAAGTGGCTGTGAGTGCGGGGGCAGAAAGGGCTGGTATCATGGGCATCAGAGTTCCGTGACTCCAAGGCTCCGACATCCCTGGGGCCAAGCTTTGCAGAGGCCATTGCATTTGAAAAGATGTGTATCCCTCATTTCTCCTGGGATTGTGGGACTCAGCCTCATGTGCTGTCATGGAGAGGGATGGCTTGAGGGAGAGTGTGCTGCTCTTTAGCAGGTAGACGCCAGAGCCTGCCCTATGGGGAGGTGATCCAGAGCCATCTCCCTCACTGCCCCAGGCCCTGTTGGATTTCTCCCCTCCCCCCACCAGCTGGCCTTCCTCATGTTCTCAACCCAGGCATCAGTCATTGTGTTGCCCCCAGGTCCTGCAGTCTGGACCTGGCAGAGGTGGACTGCTGATACTGATAAAAGAAATATTAAAAAAAATTTTTTTTTCAACGTTTTTATTTATTTTTGGGACAGAGAGAGACAGAGCATGAACGGGGGAGGGGCAGAGAGAGAGGGAGACACAGAATCGGAAACAGGCTCCAGGCTCCGAGCCATCAGCCCAGAGCCTGATGCGGGGCTCGAACTCACGGACCGCGAGATCGTGACCTGGCTGAAGTCGAACGCTTAACCGACTGCGCCACCCAGGCGCCCCTGATAAAAGAAATATTTGACAATAAGGTCCATATTCTCTCTCTGGAACCAGCTGTGTGCATCAAAATAGTGGGTTGCTATCCTCCTGTCCACAACCAATCTGAGGATTCCAGAAGGTAGGTGAACCCTTTAAAACACCATAGTCTTCTCTTACATCAAATTCAAAGACATTTTCTTGTCCCAGCTTTCTTTTAATTCTGAAGAGATGGCAATTAGTAATTGAAGGCATAATGGTTCTATAGGAAATTGACCTATATGACTGATGGACATTTTTTCATCCATCTGTATCCCTAAAGCACATTTCATTGGAAATATTAGCCAAGGATACATACCGTGAATTCATAACAGATGTGTGGCTACCTGTAAGTTGCATTCTGACCTTGTCACATATGTGTCATCAAAGATATTATTAGTGACTTTTCAGATAAGCTCTCAACATCAAGATGGTGATGTTAGAGAATCTGGTATAAATGGAATTTCACAGATTCTAAATTAGGAAGGATTTTTCATTTTTAATGTTTCTTTTTTTCTTTTTTTGAGAGAGCCCGAGCTGGGGTGGGGGGAGAGAGCAGGAGACACCGAATCTGAGGCAGGCTCCAGGCTCTGAGCTGTCAGGACAGAGCCTGATGTGGGGCTCAAACTCAGGGACTGCAAGATCATGACCTGAGTGGAAGTAGGACGCTTAACCGACTAAGCCACCCAAGCGCCCCAGGAATGATAGTTTATTGGCAAAGGAGGAGAAATTAAAGATAGTGTAAAGGGTGTCTACTTTTAATTGAAATATTGTTCACACATTTGTTGTATTAGTTTTAGGCATACATTGTAGTCATTCCATATGCCTATAAATTATGTTGTACTTAAGCACAAGTGTAGCTATCATGTGAAAGCATGCAACAGTATTATTACAGGATTGACTCCATTCCATTGGCTGTCCCTTGTATCCTTAGGACTCATTCATTCCATAGCTGGACGTCGGTATCTCTCTCTCAAAGGTGTCAACTCTTTATCTAACCTGGGTATTTTGGTGGTAAATACAATTACCTCTTATTCAGCATGTGTAAGTTGGCGGTCTATTTTTCTGTGAACATTGCTTAAAGCATGACAAATGATATCATTACGTTAATAAATTCGGTTTCATTCTCCACTCACAAGAAAGGAGAAGGAAAATATTTCTTTGTGTCTCAGGCCCTGTCACTAAGACCCTTCCCAATGTGGAGAACAGGCTTAGTTGCCCAGAGCACCTTCCATCTCTCAGCTGAGCGACCAGGGCCTTCATCATTGCAGGAATTCCCATGGTGGCCAGTAGAGAGAGCTCGAGCCCCACAGACCCGGAGGGGCGGGTTCCTCTGCCTAGGCAGTGATGGCCAGCAGAGGGCGCACCATCCGCTTTTCTGACTCAGGGCACCTGAGAGCAGGAAGGGCTTCTGTTGCTCCCAGAGGACTCAGGGCCTCTGCTGCTGCCTCAGGACAGAGAGCAGAGCTGTGTTTCCAGCGGGTTCTGCCGCCCGCCCCAGGGGAGACCTTGGGAGCTTTGCAGCAACTTGGCATCTCCTGAGTCGCCAGAGAGAAGCTGCCATGTTGTGCTGAGTGCTGAGGAGGGGGCACTGGGTGGCTTCCCTGGGCTAGCTGGTTGCTGAGCAGCACAGGCCCTTGCATTTTCTGGGCTGTTCCCGTGTTTCATCCCTCCCCTTCCCGGACAGTATTTGAACAAGAGGTATTTTACTAAAGGACTCGTGGATTGCGGGGTCCCACGACATCACCTCATAGATGCAGTCGATGGTTTGTTCCAGATTCAGGCTTGTTTCCAGGAAGAAACCCTGACAGAAATTCAGAAGAACGGGAGCTGCATTCAGTTAGGATGTGGATATATGAAATGCTTGTGTCAGGACCTTCTAGAAGAATGAGCTGGGACCCACGTTCTGAGTCCTGCTGGCACCAGAGACCCAGGTAAGGGCACAAACTGTCTCCCACATCATACATGCTTTTTAAAAAATTTCATGGTTATTTTTCCAAACTAGTGAAGTGATTGAAAACTACAGAAAGCCTGGTAGGTAAGTCTCATTAACCTTATGTTATCTTTTAATTTAAACTCCAGTGAGTGAAGACACAGTGTAATATTAGTTTCAGGTGTACATTATAGAGCAACACTTCCACACGTCACCCGGTGCTCATCCCAGGTGCACTTCTTAATCCCCAGCAGCTGTTTCACCCATTCCCCACCTCGCTGTGGAAGCCCTCAGTTTGTTTCCTAGTTAACAGTCTGCTTGTTTGTCACTGTCTCCTTTCTCCGCCCCCCCCACCTTGTTTTTTTTTATTTCCATGGGTTAGTGACATCACCTGGTATTTGTTTTTCTCTGACAGGCTTATTTCACCCAGCATAACATTCTCTCGCTCCATCTACCTCATGACAAATGACAAGATTTCATGTTTTTAGGGCTAAATAATATTACATTCCATATACTACATCTCAATTTATTCATCAGTTGATGGATGCTTGGGCAGTTTCCATAATTTGACTGTTGTAGAAAATGCTGCTGTAAACATCAGGGTGCATGTATCCCTCTGAAGAATTATTTTTGTATTCTTTGGGTAAATACCTCATAGTGAAATTGCTGGATCGTAAGGTAGTTCTATTTCCAGGTTTTTTTTTTTTTGTTTTTTTTTTTGGACGAATCTCCCTGATGTTTCCCAGAGTGGCGGCACCAGTTTGCATTCCTACCAACAGTGCAAGAGGGTTCCTTTTTCTCCACATCCTTGGCAACACCTGCTGTTTCATCCTTCATTGATTTTAGTCATTCTGACAGATGTGATGTGGTATCTCATTGTACTTTTGAATTGTATTTCCCTGAAGATCAGTATTGTTGAGCATCTTTTCATGTGTCTCTTGGCTATGTGTATGTCTTCCCTGGGAAAATGTCCATTCATGTCTTCTGCCCATTTTTAATCCGATTTCTCATTTTTTGGGTGCTGTATAACTTTATATATTTTGGACACAAACTCTTTATCAGATGTCGTTGGCAAATATCATTCTGTAGGTGTTCTGGTTTTGTTGATTATTTCCTTGGTGATGGAAGCTCTTTATTTTTACAAAGTCCCATTATTTTTGCTTGTGTTTCCCTTACCTCAGGAGATATATCTACAAAGATGTTTGTACAGCCAATGTCAAATAAGATACTGCCTGTGTTATCCTCTGGGATTTTTATGGTTTCATGTTTCCCACATAGGTCTTTATCCATGTTGGGTTTATTTTTGTGTATGTTGTAAGAAAGTGGTCCGTTTTTGTTTTTGTTTTGTTTTGCAGGTTTCTGTCTAGTTTTTCCAAAACCATATGTTGAGGAGAATTTTTTAAAGTTCATGTATTTATTTTTGAGAGAGAGAGAGAGAGAGAGAGAGAGAGAGAGAGAGAGAATGCAGAAGAGGGGCAGAGAGAAATGGAGAGAGAGAATCCCACGCATGCTCTGCACTGCCCTGAGATCATTACCTGAGCTGAATCCACAATCACATGCTTTGGTGACTGAGCCACCCATGTGTCCCAGGACTATCTTTTTTTTTTCCATTGGATATTCTTTCCTGCTTTGTTGAGAATTAATTGACCATAGAGGTGTGAGTTCATTTCTGGGTTTCCATTCTATTGATCTATGCGTATGTGTTTGTTGTTGTTGTTGTTGTTATTGGTGTTTGTTGTTGTTGTTTTGCCAGTGCCATACTGTTCTGATCAGTACAGCTTTGTAATATACTCTAAAGTCTGGAATTGTGATCTCTCCAGCTTTGCTTTTCTTCTTCAAGTTTGTTTTGACTGTTTGGGGTCTTTTGTGGTTCTATACAAATTTTGAGATTATTTGTTCTAGTTCTGTGACAAATGTTTTTGTTAGTGTGATAGGGATTTCATTACATGTGTAGATTGTTTTGAGGAGTGTAGACATTTTAACAGTATTTTGTTCTTCCCATCCATGAACATGAAATGTATTTCCATTTCTTTGTGTCCTCTTCCATTTCTTTCATCAGTGTTTCATAGCCTTTAGAGTACAGGTCTTTCACCTCTTTGGTTAGGTTTATTCCTGGTATCCTGGGGGTATTTGTGCAGCTGTCAATGGGATTGATCTCTTACTTTCTCTCTCTGTTAATTCATGACTCGTCTATAGAAATGCAATAGATTTATCTACATTGATTTCTGTATGTTGTGACTTGTCGAATTCATATATCAATTCTAGCAATTTTTACGGGAGTCTTTCATGTTTTTTATAGAGCACATCATGTCAGTTCCAAATAGCGAAAGTTTTATTTCTTCCTTGCTGATTTGGATGCCTCTTATTTCTTTTTGTTGTCTGATTGCTGTGGCTAGGACTTCCCGTACTATGTGGAATAACAGTGGTGAGAGGGGTCAACCCTGTCTCATCCCTGACCTTGGAGGAAAAACTTTCAATTTTTCCCCATTGAGGATGAGATTAGCTGTGGGTTTTTCATAGATGACCTTTATTATGTGCAGGTAGATTGAGTCTCGATGTACTTTGCTGAGGGTTTTTATCGTGAATGGATATGACATTTTGTCAAATGCTTTTCCTGCATGTGTGGAAAGCATCATATTGTTCTTATCCTTGCTTCTATTACTGTGGTGCATCATGTTGATTGATCTGTGAACATGGAACCACCCTTGCAGCCCAGGAATATATCCCACTTGATTATGGTAAATGATTCTATTAATGTATTGTTGACTTTAATTTGAAGGTATTTTAATGAGAATTTCTGCATGCATACTCATCGGGCTATTGGTCTGCAGTTTTATTTAAAAAATTTTTAAACATATTTTTAAATGTTTATTTATTTACTTAGAGTACATAAAAGTGAGGGAGGGGCAGAGAGACAGGGAGAGAGAGAATCCTGGCCATGCTCCACACTGTCATGGCAGGGTCCAACGTAGGACTCGAACCCACGCACTGCATGATAATGACCTAATCCGAAATTAAGAGTTGGACAGTAAACTGGCTGAGCCATGCAGGCGCCACTGCAGTTTTCAGTTTTAGTGGAGTCTTTCTCTCGTTCTGGTATCAGGGTAATGATGGCCTCATAAGATGAATTTGTAAGTTTTCCTTCTTTTTTTATTTTTTTAATAATTTGAGAAAAAATAGACATTACCTCTTCCTTAAATGTTTGGTAGAATTCATCAGTGAAGCCATCTGGCCCTGAACTCTTGTGTTGGGGGGAGAGGTTTTTTGGCTACTGTTTTGATTTCTTTCTGTTTTCAGATTTTATGTATCTTCCTTTTTCAGTTTTGGTAGTTTGTGTGTTTCTAGGAATTTGTCCATTTTTCTCAGAGTGTCCAATTTTTTGCATATAGTTTTTCATAATATTATCTTCTAACTGTATTTTTGTGGTGTTGACTGTTATTTCTCCTTTCTTATTTGTGATTTTATTTATTTGAGTCCTTTTTCTCTTCTTTGTGAAAAGTCTGCCTAGGAGGTTTTCAAGTTGATTACTGTTTTCCAAGAACCAGCCCCTGGTTTCATTGATTTGGTTTAGTGTCTTTTTTGGTTTCTATATCCCTTATTTCTGCCTTAATGTCTATTATTTCCTTCCTACTGCTGTTCTTTTTCTCATTCCTTTAGTTGTAAGTTAGGATTGTTTGAGATTTTTCTTGATCTTTAAGGTAGGCTTGTATTGCTATATACTTCCATCGTAGACTGCTTTTGCTGCATTCCAAAGGTTTTTACCAGTGTGTTTTCATTTTCATTTGGTTCAGTGTATTTTCTCATTGATTTCCTGTTTGATCCATTCATTTAGTAGCATGTTATTTAACCTCCCTTTATTTGTGGCCTTTCCGTTTTCCTTCCTTCCTTCCTTCCTTCCTTCCTTCCTTCCTTCCTTCCTTCCTTTCGTGCTTGACTTCCAGTTTCCTTGCTTTGTGGTCAGAAAAGATGCTTGGTCTGGTCTCTTTGGGTACCTGTTGAGGTCTGATTTGTGACCTAGAATGTGATCAATTCTGGAGAATGACCCATGTGCACTTGAAAATAATGTGTACTCTGCCATTTTAGTATGGAGTGTTCTGAATGTATCTATTAAACCCGTCTGGTCCAGTGTGTCATTCAAAGTCATTGTTTCCTTGTTGATTTTCTGTTTACGGGTTCTGTCCATTGATGTGAGTGATGTGTTAAAGTCCTCTACTATCGTTATATTATTATCAGTTCTGGCAGACTTTTGGTGGAGTCTATCGGATTTGTCCATGTATAATATCATGTCATCTGCAAAAAGTGAAAGCTTAACTTCATCTTTGCCAATTTTGATGCCTTTGATTTCCTTTTGTTGTCTGGTTACTGATGCTAGAACTTCCAACACTGTGTTAAACAACAGCGGTGAGAGTGGACATCCGTGTCGTGTTCCTGATCACAGGGAGAAAGCTCTCAGTTTTTCCCCACTGAGGATGATATTAGCTGTGGGCTTTTCATAAATGGCTTTTATGAATGAACAAATCAGGAGACTATAGATGCTGGAGAGGATGTGGAGAAACGGGAACCCTCCTGCACTGTTCGTGGGAATGCAAACTGGTGCAGCCACTCTGGAAAACAGTGTGGAGGTTCCTCAAAAAATTAAAAATAGACCTACCCTATGACCCAGCGATAGCACTGCTAGGAATTTACCCAAGGCATACAGGAGTACTGATGCATAGGGGCACTTGTACCCCAATGTTGATAGCAGTACTCTCAACAATAGCCAAATTGTGGAAAAAGCCTAAATGTCCATCAACTGATGAATGGATAAAGAAATTGTGGTTTATATACACAATGGAGTACTATGTGGCAATGAGAAAGAATGAAATATGGCCCTTTGTAGCAACGTGGATGGAACTGGAGAGTGTGATGCTAAGTGAAATAAGCCATACAGAGAAAGACAGATACCATATGTTTTCACTCTTATGTGGATCTTGAGAAACTTAACAGAAACCCATGGGGGAGGGGAAGGAAAAAAAATGAGGTTAGAGTGGGAGAGAGCCAAAGCATGAGACTCTTAAAAACTGAGAACAAACTGAGGGTTGATGGGGGCTGGGAGGGAGGGGAGGGTAGGTGATGGGCATTGAAGAGGGCATCTTTTGGGATGAGCACTGGGTGTTGTATGGAAACCAATTTGACAATAAATTTCATATATTAAATAAAATAAATTAAAAAAATAAAATGTGTAAAAAAAATGGCTCTTATGATGTTTAAGTGTGTTCCTTCTATCCCGACTTTCTTGAGGGTTTTTATTAAGAAACGATGCTGAGTTTTGTCAAATGCTTTTTCTGCATCGATTGACAGGATCATATGGTTCTTTTCTTTTCTTTTATTAATGTGGTGTATCACATTGATTGATTTGCAAATGTTGAAACAGCCCTGCAGCCCAGGAATGAATCCCACTTGATCATGGTGTATAATTCTTTGTATATGCTGTTGAATTCAATTTGCTAGTATCTTATTGAGAATTTTTGCATCCATATTCATCAGGGATATTGACCTGTAGTTCTCTTTTTTTTACTGGGCCTCTGTCTGGTTTAGGAATCAAAGTAATGCTGGCTTCATAGAATGAGTCTGGAAGTTTTCCTTCCCTTTCTATTTTTTGTAGTAGCTTGAGAAGGATAGGTATTATCTCTGCCTTAAATGTCTGGTAGAATTCCCCTGGGAAGCCATCCGGTCCTGGACTCTTATTTGTTGGGAGATTTTTGAAAACTGATTCAATTCCTTCACTGGTTATGGGTCTGTTCAAGTTTTCTATTTCTTCCTGTTTGAGTTTTGGAAGTGTGTGGGTGCTTAGGAATTTGTCCATTTCTTCCAGGTTGTCCAGTTTGTTGGCATATAATTTTTCATAGTATTCCCTGATAGTTGCTTGTGTTTCTGAGGGATTGGTTGTAATAATTCCATTTTCATTCACGATTTCATCTACTTGGGTCATCTCCCTTTTCTTTTTGAGAAGCCTGGCTAGAGGTTTATCAATTTTGTTTATTTTTTCAAAAAACCAACTCTTGGTTTCATTGATCTGCTCTACAGTTTGTTTTAGATTCTATATTGTTTATTTCTGCTCTGATATTTATTATTTCTCTTCTTCTGCTGGGTTTGGGGTGTCTTTGCTGTTCTGCTTCTATTTCCTTTAGGTGTGCTGTTAGATTTTGTATTTGGGATTTTTCTTGTTTCTTGAGATAGGCCTGGGTTGCAATGTATTTTCCTCTCAGGAAATCCCAAAGCGTTTGGATTGTTGTATTTTCATTTTCGTTTGTTTCCATATATTTTTAAGTTTCTTCTCTAATTGCCTGGTTGACCCATTCATTCTTTAGTAGGGTGTTCTTTAACGTCCATGCTTTTGGAGGTTTTCCAGACTTTTTCCTGTGGTTGATTTCAAGCTTCATAGCATTGTGGTCTGAAAGTATGCATGGTATGATCTCAATTCTTTTATACTTATGAAGGGCTGTTTTGTGACCCAGTATGTGATCTATCTTGGAGAATGTTCCATGTGCACTCGAGAAGAAAGTATATTCTGTTGCTTTGGGATGCAGAGTTCTAAATGTATCTGTCAAGTCCATCTGATCCAATGTATCATTCAGGGCCCTTGTTTCTTTATTGATCCTGTGTCTAGATGATCTATCCATTGTTGTAAGTGGGGTATTAAAGTCCCCTGCAATTACCACATTCTTGTCAATAAGGTTGCTTATGTTTGTGATTAATTGTTTTATATATTTGGGGGCTCCCGTATTCGGCGCATAGACACTTATAATTGTTAGCTCTTCCTGATGGATAGACCCTGTAATTATTATAAAATGCCCTTCTTTATCTCTTGTTACAACCTTTAATTTAAAGTCTAGTTTGTCTGATATAAGTATGGCTACTCCAGCTCTCTTTTGACTTCCAGTAGCATGATAGATAGTTCTCCATCCCCTCACTTTCAATCTGAAGGTGTCCTCAGGTCTATAATGAGTCTCTTGTAGACAGCAAATAGATGGGTCTTGTTTTTTATCCATTCTGATACCCTATGTCTTTTGGTTGGCACATTTAGTCCATTTACATTCAGTGTTATTATAGAAAGATATGGGTTTAGAGTCATTGTGATGTCTGTAGGTTTCATGCTTGTAGTGATGTCTCTGGTGCTTTGTGGTCCTTGCAACATTTCACTCACTGAATCCCCCTTAGGATCTCTTGTAGGGCTGGTTTAGTGGTGATGAATTCCTTCAGTTTTTGTTTGTTTGGGAAGACCTTTATGTCTCCTTCTATTCTGAATGACAGACTTGCTGGATAAAGGATTCTCGGCTGCATATTTTTTCTGTTCATCACATTGAAGATTTCCTGCCATTCCTTTCTGGCCTGCCAGGTTTCAGTAGATAGGTCTGTCACTAGTCTTATGGGTCTCCCTTTGTAAGTTAGAGCCTGTTTATCCCTAGCTGCTTTTAGAATTTTCTCTTTATCCTTGTATTTTGCCAGTTTCACTATGATATGTCGTGCAGAAGATCGATTCAAGTTACGTCTGAAGGGAGTTCTCTGTGCCTCTTGGATTTCAATGCCTTTTTCCCTCCCCAGATCAAGGAAGTTCTCCGCTATGATTTGTTCAAGTACACCTTCAGCCCCTTTCTCTCTCTCTTCTTCCTCTGGAATCCCTATTCGGATATTATTGTGTTTCATCGCGTCACTTAGTTCTCTAATTCTCCCCTCATATTCCTGGATTTTTTAAATCTCTCTTTTTCTCAGCTTCCTCTTTTTCCATAACTTTATCTTCTAATTCACCTATTCTCTCCTCTGCCCCTTCAATCTGAGCTGTGGTCACCTCCATTTTATTTTGCACCTCATTTATAGCATTTTTTAGCTCCTCCTTACTGTTTCTTAGTCCCTTGATCTCTGTAGGAATAGATTCTCTGCTGTCCTCTATACTTTTTTCAAGCCCAGCGATTAATTTTATGACTATTATTTAAAATTCATGTTCTGTTATATTGCTTAAATCGTTTTTTCCTCAATTCGTTAGCTGTCGCTACTTCCTGGAGTTTCTTTTGAGGAGAATTCTTCCATTTAGTCATTTTGGGTAGTCCCTGGAGTGGCACGGAACTGCAGGGCACCTCCCCTGTGCTGTCTGGAGTAACTTGTGTTGGTGGGCGGGGCCACAGTCAGACCTGATGTCTGCTCCAAGCCCACCGCTGGGGCCACAGTCAGACTGGTGTGTACTTTATCTTCCCCTCTCCTGGGAGCAGGACTCACTGTGGAGTGGTGTGGCCCCGTCTGGGCTACTTGCACACTACCAGGCTTGTGGTGCTGCTTCTATGGGATCTGGCATATTAACGGGGTGGATCCGCAAGGTGCACAGGGGTGGGAGGGGCAGGCTCAGCTCGCTTTGCCCTCGGTGGTCCGCTGCGGGAGGGGCCCTGCAGCACCGGGGGGGAGGCCGGCCCGTCGGAGGGATGGATCCACAGAAGCAGAGCGCTGGGTGTTTGCGTGGTGCAAGCAAGCTCGGTGTCGGGAACCGGTTCCCTTTGGGGTTTCGGCTGGGGGATGGGCGAGGGAGATGGCGCTGGCCAGCGCCTTTGTTCCCCGCTGAGTTGAGCTCTATCTTCCGGGGCTCAACAACTCTCCCTCCCGTTGTCCTCTAGCCCTCCTGCTCTCCAAGCAGAGCTGTTGACTTATAACATTCCAGATGTTAAGTCCCGCTGGCTGTCAGAACTCACAGAGTCCAGCCCCTCCACTTTTGCAAGTCAGACTCTGGGGCTCTGACTTGCCGGGTGGGCTGCCCCTCCACTGCCCCGGCTCCCTCCCGCCAGTCCGTGTAGTGCACACCGCCTCTCCGCCCTTCCTACCCTCTTCCATGGGCCTCTTGTCTATGCTTGGCTCTGGAGAGTCCATTCTGCTAGTCTTCTGGTGGTTTTCTGGGTTATTTAGGCAGATGTGGGTGGAATCTAAGTGATCAGCAGGACGAGGTGAGCCCAGCGTTCTCCTACACCATCTTCTTCTCCTATAGGATTTTGATGGTTCCTGTCTTACATTTAGATCTTTCATCCATTTTGAGGTGTGTGTGTGTGTGTGTGTGTGTGTGTGTGTGTGTATGGTTTCAGAACATGGTCCAGGTTCATTCTTCTCACTGTCCAGTTTTCCCAGTACCATTTTCTGAAGAGACTCTTTTTTTCCATTGGATATTCTTTCCTGTGTTGTCAAAGATTACTCAGCCATATGTTTGAAGGTCCATTTCTGGGTTCCCTATTGTGTTCCTTTGATCTGTGTGTCCGTTTTTGTGCCCGTACCATACTGTCTTGATGATTGTGGCTTTCGGATACACCATAAAGTCCAGAATTGTAATGTCTCCAGCTTTTTTTTTTCCTTTTCAACATTATTTTGGCTATTTGGGGTCTTTTCTGGTTCCATACAAATTTTAGGATTGTTTGTTCTAGCTCTGTGAAGAATGCTGATGTTATTTTTATAGGAATTGCTTTGAATGTGTCGATTGCTTTGGGTAGTATTGACGTCTTAACAATATTTGTTCTTCTAATCCATGAGCATGGAATGTTTTTCCATTTCTTTTTGTCTTCTTGAATTTCTTTCATAGACTTTGTATGGTTCTTTTAATTTTTTAAAAGTTTATTTTTGAGAGAGGGAGAGAGAGAGAGAGAGCATGAGCAGGGGAGGGGCAGAGAGAGAGAGGGAGAGGGAGACACAGACTCTGAAGCAGGCTCCAGGCTCCAAGCTGTCAGCACAGAGCCCATCGCAGAACTCGAACCCACAAATGCAGGATCATGACCTGAGCTGAAGTCGGCGCTTAACCGACTGAGCCACCCAGGCGCCCCTCTATTGTTTTAAGTGTACTGATCTTTTACCTCTTTGGTTGGGTTTATCCCTGGGTATTTTATGGTTTTCAGTGCAGTTGTAAATGAGATCAATTCCTTGATTTCTCTTTCTGATGATTCATTATTGGTGTATAGAAATGCAATCAACTTCTGTATATTGATTTTGTATCCTGAGACTTTCCTGAATTCCTATATCAGTCCTAGCAGCTTTTCAGTGGAGTCTTGGATTTTCTATGGAGAGTATCATGTATGCAAAGAGGAAAAGTTTGACTCCTCCTTGCCAATTTGGACACCTTGTATTTCTTTTTGTTCTCTGATTGCTGAGGCTAGGACTCCCAATGGTATGTTGAATAACAGTGCTGAGAGTGGACATCCCAGTCGTGTTCCTGACCTTAGGGGGAAAGCTCTCAGTTTTTCCCCATTAAAGATGATATTAGCTGTGGGACTTTCATATCTGGACATTCTGATGTTGAGGCATGATCCTTCTATCCCTCCTTTTATGAGTGTTTTTTTTTTTCATCAAGAAAGGATGCTGCATTTTGTCAAATGTTTTTTCTGTATCTATTGAGAGGATCATGTGGTTGTTATCCTTTCTTTTATCAATGTGATGTATCGCATCAGTCGATTTGCAGATATTGAATGAGTTGTGCATCCCAGGAATAAACCCCACTTCATTGTGGTGAATAATTCTTTTTATGTGTTGTTGGATCCGGTTTGCAAAATTTTGTTGAGAATTTTTGCATCCAGGTTCATCAGGGAAATTGGTCTGTAGTTTTCCTTTATAGTGAGGTCTTTGTCCAGTTTGGACTCAAGGCCATGCTGGCCTCATAGAATGAGTTTGGAAGTGTTCCTTCCATTTTTCTGGCCATGACCTTATCTTGTTGTTGTTGTTGTTGTTGTTGTTGTTGTTGTTTTTTCACTTGGGATGCATTCCTCTTGTCTTGGCATTTTGGCTGAGTATTTGCCTTCTCTGTGTTACAAAAGCTCATTATGTTACCTGCCCGTGAGATGAATGGCTTTATGAAGAGGAGGTCATCTAGTGTCCAGGGCCTGGCATATCAGGGAGTGTCTGCGGTGTGTGTTTCATGCACTGTTTTGTGTTCTGGCTGCACTATCCTTCAGGCCCGTTGTATGGGCAATGTATGGTCCTTGGCCAGAATGTGGTGAGTTTTATCTAGGTCTGACCCGATCTGCTTGTTAAACAAGACTTGAAATGACTGCCACTGGAAGTGAAGCCCTGCACAACTCTCTTCAAGAGAGGTGGTGTGTTCAGGGGTTTCTGCTGGTCTTCTAGGGAAGGGGCCAGCTCCATTGGGACTGAGGCAAGCTTGACAGGGAGGTGGGGCTTGGTCTAAGCGGGTTAGGCAGCCAGTGTGGGAATTGCCTTGTTTCCAGCAGGTGGCTCTGTGTTTATGCTGGTGGTGGTGGTGGGGGGGGGGGTAGAGCAGGGAAATGGCGTCACACAGCTCCTCTGTACCAGCTCCTTTGTCTCCTCATTGTGAACACTGACTCACAGGGATGCTCTCCAAGATGAGTGTATAATCTCCCCACTGTGTGCACCTGGTGTTGTACAGATCACTGTTTCCATGCCATCTGCCTGCAAGTAGTTTGCTCCCTTCTCTTCAGGAGTATGCCAGTTCCCTCAGGGCTGTGTCCCAGCCATGCCTGCTAACCTTTGAAACTCCACGTTCTCGGGTGCCAGCATGGCTTGGTGAAGTGTCTGACTCTTAATCCTGGCTCAGATTGTGACCTCGTGGTCGTGGGATTCTCTCTCTCCCCCTCTTCCTACCCCTCCTTGCATGTGCTCTCTTTCTCTCTCTCTCAAAATAAATAAACTTAAAAAAATTAGTGGCATGGAATACCTTATTTAGGCAAGATTTCCTCCCTGAGGGGAATGGCAGGGGTCTATCAGTTACATTTCCAGTACTGACTAGGAAATTGTTTGTTGACTGGTTAAAGGTACATTCCTGCAGGAATGAAACTAGGTTTGGTGACATGGGGCCTTAACGTAAGTAACTCCATGATGGGCCTGTAATTTTTCTTAACATTCCAAACCCAAATTTCTACACATCCATTTTTTATTAGAAATATAGCCCTAAATAATATTTTAGCCATCTACTGCTGGCCCTTCTTTTCATATCCTGTGAAACTATGACCATCTCCTAATCATAGATGAAGATCAACTCTGTGGCTCTAAGATCTTTGTGGCTCTCAGTTACTTTGATCTATGTTACTAAGATCTTTGTGAGTCTAAGTTACTGATGGACTTTTGAAATCCTTGACCCAAGGGCCCCCAGCCAGGTTGCTGAGCCATCACTTAGGCACAGAAGCACTCTTTCCAAGTCACCTCTTCCTAAAGCGTTGTCTTTCCCTCTTGTACTTCTGGGTCTTACCCTTTGGCAAGTCATTTATCCTCGTGCAAACGTGTCAAAGTGGCCCAGAGAAAGATGCTTGCCTGTGACTGCTACTTCATGGTCACATCTTTTCCTTCTGAAACCCCTTGAACTCCCTATCATTCTTCCAGTCTGAATATCTCTCTGATTTGGAAATATTTGATTCTCTTGTATTCCTGATAAAAATATGCATGAAAATATCAAAGCAAGGATTCTTTACCATAAGTGAGCCAGTCACAATGATCCATCTGGCCGTGTGTACATTTTTTTTTTGACAATGTTCAGGCATGATGTGAAGTACATCCTGTAACATCTGAGTATCATTCATTATCTAGGATAACCACCTTTATGGAAAGCCATTCAATGACATGCTCGTTCAAGATCAGAAGATCACTTAATTTACATACCACATAATACAGTGGTATATACATACGGTATTATCTTAAATATGTAAAGTAGATGTTGCTATGAATTGTATGTCATTGTGCATTAGGTTTTCTGTACTATGAATGCTATTATTTGAATTAAACAATAGTAAGTACAAGAATAGGTACATGTCAATCACTAGTAACTAATACTAGCACTAGTTATATATGTTGAAAAAAATGAAACCATGATTAATAATAATCTTTTCTTTCATGAGGGTTTCTAGTTATAAAAGAAAATTGAGAAGAAAGTACTGAATCTCCACATACATCAGACTGTTTTCTATTGACATCATATGAGTTGGTACATGATCACAATCAATATCCCAAAGAGATATGGTAGTGTTAACTAAAGTATATGTTTCCTCAGATTTCTTCGGTTTTAACCTCTTGCTCCAGACTCATCTAAGCTGGCACATTACATTCAGTCATCCTGTCTCCTTAGGCTCCACCTGGTCATGACCATTTTTAGATTTTCCATGTTTTTCATAATCTGCTAAGTTTTGAGGGTACATTTGTAGCATGTATTTTGTAGAATGATCCTTGGGAAATGTCTAATGTTTGTTCATATGCTTAGGCCAGAGTTAATGTGTTTTGGTGTAGATCCAGAGGCATAGTGCCATCCGTAATTACCACTTCACATAAAGGATGTTTACTCTGAGGATTGGGGTCTTTTGTGGTTCCATACACATTTTAGGACTGTTCTAGTTCTGTGAAAAATGCTCTGGGTATTTTGATGGAGATTGCATTAATTGTGTCAATTGCTTTGGGAAGTATAGACCTTTTCACAATATTTGTACTTCTGATCCATGAGCATGGAATGTCCTTCCATTTCTTTGTGTCATCCTGAATTTTTTCATCATTGTTTTATAGTTTTCAGAGTATAGGTCGCTCACCACTTTGGTTAGATTTATTCATAGATATCTTATTTGGTGTGCAACTATAAACGGGACTGTTTTCTTAATTTCTCTTTCTACTGCTTCAGTATTGTTTAGAAATGCAACAGATTTCTGACAATGATTTTGTATCCTGTGACATTGATGAATTCATTTATCTGTTCTAGCAGTTATTGACAGGACTCTTTGGGGTTTTCTATATATAGTGTCATGTAATCTGCAAAGTGTGAAAGTTTCACTTCTTCCAGATTTGGATTTGTTTTGTTTTGTCTGATTGCTGTGGCTTGGACTTCCAGTACTATGTTTATGAAAAATGGTGAGAGTAAACATCCTTGTCTTCTTCCTGACCTTACAGAAAAAGCTCTCAGATTTTCCCCACTAAGGATGATGTTAACTATGGGGTTTTCATAGATAACCTTTATTACATTGCTGTATGTTCCCTGTATACCTACTTTAGGGGGTTATAATCATGAATGGATGTTGTACTTTGTCAAATGCTTTTTTCTGCATGTATTGATATGACTGTATTTCTTTTGAAATGTTTATTCATTTTTGAAAGAGACAGAATGTGAGAGGGGTAGGGGCAGAGAGAGAGGGAGACACAGAATTTGAAGCAGGCTCCAGGCTCTGAGCTGTCAGCAGAGAGCCCAACGCAGGGCTTGAATCATGAACCATATGGTCATGACTTGAACCAATGTCAGATGCTTCAAGGAATGAGCCACCCAGTAGCCCTGATCATATAGTTCTTATCCTTTCTCCCAGTGATGTAATGCATCACAGTGATTGATTTGTGAGTATGGAACCACCTTGCAGCTTAGTATTTTTTGCTGGACTGAGTTAGTGGTACAAACTCCTTTAGTTTTTGTTTGGGAAACTATATGTCTCCTTCTATTCTGAATGATAGCCTTGCTGGATAGAGTATTCCTGGCTGGTGATTTTTCCATTCGGCACTTTGAATACGTCATGTCACTTCCTTCTGGCTTGCCAAGATTCTGTTGACAAATCTGTAGCTGTGCTTTGGTGTTTGGGGACAGGTGGCTGTGTGAGACAGATAAGGGTAGCTGGGGGTGCACAGCTGGGTACGGTGCAGATGTGTGCAGTGGCAGCTTTGCCTACAGCTGGCCAGACAGGGTGCCCATGTGGTTTTAAAAAAGTTTGCCCCGAGGCCAGCAGGCTTTGAGTGGGCGAGTCCCCTAGAGAACTCTTGGGACTGGCACACAGCTAGCACGTTAGGTAGCAAGTGTCTTTGCAGGTCCAATTCCTGGTAGGTGCCTCTGTGCTTAATCTGGGGGTGGGAGTTGGGGTTAAAAATGGTGCCTGTGAGCTCCCTCATTTTTGGAAAAGTCCCCCAACCACTCAGAAGTCAGCATGAACAGATCTGCCTCCTGTTGCCTTGGCATTGTGTAAAATGCCATGTGTACATTGCCTCTCTACACAGGTAGGGACCTGGTTACACTCATCCTCCTAGATCACCCAGTGCTGGGTCAGCTGACCTCCAAAGCTCCAGGAACCAAACTCAAGGGAATTCAGCCCCTCTGGGTTTTACAGCCAAATGTTCTGGGGATTAGTCTTCCCTGTGTCAGCTCCCTGTTGTGAGGGCTCACTTTCTCTGTCTTCTCTGCAGGCAGCCAGCCTCCACCTTTCTGACCTTCCTAACCTTTCTGATGAAGCTTCTCTCTATTTAGGTGGGGGGTTTGTTCTGCCAGTCTTTGGATAGCTCTCTGGTTAATGGACTTGGATGTGGATGTTATGTAGTTGAACACATGGGACAGGGTGAGCTCAGGGTCCTCTTACTCTATTATTAATTTTTTTAAATGTCTTATTATTTTGGAGTTTTGAGACATGGGCAGACAGACTCATATCACCCATGCACTTCAGGATTAGAAAGGAACTTTCCCACATTTTCTTCTAGTATTTTATGTTTTGAAACTCTCTTTAATGAGGTATAATTTACATATAACAAATAGCCTCAAGTTAAAGGGTATAATTTGATGAGACTTGATCTCATGGATACAGCACCATGAAATCATATGGTTTCTCTCTAAAACTTAAATCATGATCCCTTTGTGTCTAGAGCTTATGTTGCTTTTGAAGTAAGGACTAAATTTTTTTTTTTTACATTTTCAGATATTGCCCAGGTGTCTGAATGACTGCACTGGGGTACCTACCTCCTTTTCTGATAGACTGTATTCCTGTAAGTATTGCGATCAGTCTACCCTTGGACTTTATCCTGTGTTGTATCTTTCAGTCTGTTCACTTAATTTTGTTGCAGTACTTTAATGTTGAGGGATTCATAATTGGATTGATTTTCACTAAATGGCACGAGCCGCAGTTCCAATCATGACAAAAAGCATGTGCTTCCTGTGTTAGGTACTCAAGAGCAAGGCAGATATCCTGGACTCTTGAGCTGAGAATGTCACTCTTCCCTACCCTTGGAGACAAGAGTCTCCTTTTGGTCACACAGAAATGTAGGTGAAGTCAACAGACAAGAGTCCCTTCTCTTTTCTTCCCTTTGTCTCTCAAACCCCCTGTCGCTACCTTCTGCCTGTCCTTTTCTCAGACTCAATCCCCCAGGTCCACTGCTCCAATCCAGCCGTGATCAGGGTATCCTCCAGCTTCTGGTCTCTGCCCTGTCCATCCCTCAGTGAGGAAACTGCAAGAGGATTAGGTAGTTCACGGGTCAGATCAAGAAATCTCTGCTCCTCAGAGCCCTCCTACAAGTGGTGTAGTCTGTGGAGACCTGGCATTCTGGGCGAGGGTCTGACTCCATGTGTGGCCTCCTCACTCCTCTCCCAAAGTCACTGCTGGTCCCTCATCTTTCCCCACCATTAGAACTCAGCCATTTCCTAGGACAGATACCTGTCTATCTGACCCCAAGGCACCAGGGAGTCAGTGAATATTTCTAAAATAAATTAGCATAAGCACCTCAACAATCTAGATATAGGAAGTTCCCATCACCCTGGAAAACTCCCTCAGGCTCCCCTGCACAAAGGGTGATCTTGCTTCTATCATCACCATTTCTGCCAGTTTGTTACCTGTGTGTACAGGAACCCCACTGTGTGCACTCGATGGGGAGTGAGAGTAGATGGTCCTAGAAGCAGACGCTGACACAGAGACAGAATGGTGAAAGGTGGATTAGGGGACAGTAGGAAGGACAAAGTGGAGGTGACATGATGGGCAGGGAAAGCATTCAGGTAGATCTGATACGTTCTTAAAATGTATATATAATCACCATAGTCTGTCACCGTGCACAGTCCTCTTCAAATTTCAAAGTGGTTGTCCTATAAGGCAAAGAGATTTTGGTTTATTTCCCTCTGATCTTATATTTTTCTACATGCATTCTGTCTTCTGTAGTTTATCTGTGGCCTCAGATGAACACTTTAGTGTGTGGCTGCATCTGTGAGATTATATGTAATGGAAAATGATTGTCTTCAGATCTAGATCTCTGAAGGTACACATTCTCATAATTATCTTTTCTTTCTTTGTGTGGCAGGGCCTGAATTTTAATAGAAAAATGAGGGACCATGTCTTATTGTTTAAAATAGTGATTCCCACTCCCTGGGCTGAGTTGTTAACAGTCCTAGTTTAATGAAATTCCATGACCATCTTTTTTGGAGGATCACTGTGTGGAGATATCTTAATTGAAACTGTAAGAAGCGTGAGGGGACACTTCCGAGAGATTTTGAAGATGCTTTATGCACTGAATGTCTTCTTTTTCTCTTGTTCTTAGAAACAAATATTACCCCTGTTTTCACAGATAACACAGCTGAGGCTCTGTGTAGGTCCCACTGAGAACTGGTATTAGGGCTGAGACAGCAGGAACACAGGCAAAGCCTCAGGATATTGTGAGAGAAGTTTGAGGAGATGCAAAGCTGTAGTCATGGTGATGACAGGGGTCCAGCGGGGATGGCTTCTGGCCAACCCTGAATTGTAGGTTGACCCATGCTGAAGGCCAATGCAGGCACTCAGCTGATCTAGATCTTGTCTCCACTTTTAGTCTCATGGAGGGATATGAACTTGGGCATACAAAAATTTTCATAAGGCCAAGTTAAATTCCCCATATCTCTTGGGAATTTTTCCCCCACAAATATCCATAACCTTCAGGAAAATCCAGGGAGACAACAATCTTTTTAGATGATTACCTGCGTGCACTTTGGCAACACACTGACATTTTGGAGATGAACACTGCATTGTGCACTGAGAGTGATTCCACATAGCAGCTCTATGTCGACCTCACACTCCCTGCTCAGGTTGTGGCCAGGAATGACCTCCAACTGCATCTCACTGACCCAAACACCCTCCCCTCTGCACCTTCTCAAACTCTTACTGTCCTCAACTTCCCTTCTATTCCTATATGATTCAAGGTTTCCCCGTTTTTGCACTGGATCCTTCAGTGGTGCTTCCATTATGGTGCTCACAAGGTTTGCATCATTTAATGCATGTCCCTCTTTCACACAGGACACCTGATGCTCTAAAAGTTAGGGGTGCGGCTCATTCTTTACAGAACCCAAAACATTGTGTCTCCAAAATAAGCACCAGTACTGCTGATATGCCTGCTTTTGTATAAAAAATCCTCTTTCATTTTGACAAGAAAAACATATAGCTCACTGTATTACAGGGAAATGACACTGCCTATTGTATGTATGTCCTGAGAAACTTGAGATATGCTACAGTGTCCTCAGGCAGATTATAGTTGGATTTCCAAGACTCACAACCATCTCTACATCATTGCCACAAAGTCCATCGTGAAGATGAATATACTTTACCAGCCACTCATCCAATTCAGGTCATCTTAACAAATAGAATAGGTGGAGGAGCTGGTGGAGGAGGGGAATGTGGCCTACAACCCATGACTGGTGGTGAAGGGTGGTGCTGGGGTGTAGCCTGCAAGGCGATCCTGGGAAAGGACCAGGCCCTCTTGCATACAAAATAGCCTGCGGAAAAGAAATGAGAGGTATGTTTATAGGACAGAACAGAGCACCAACACCAGCAAAAAGCGGAAACCCAAAGCAGCAGTGCTCATATCCTACTAGCTTCCCCACCACCAGGTTCCAAGAGGGCAGCATCAGCGCCAAAATCTCTACCCATACTTTGGGTTCCACTTACAGCTTTGGGGTGGGGAATGGATGTGATTGGGATAAACTAGTGTCCCCACGTGTCTGGAAACGTAGAAACAGCAAGGGCCCTTTTCCTAGAAGATTTATAGGCTGAATACTAAATTAACACAGTAGCATATCCCAGATAGGAAAGCAACTATGTCCAGGATCACACTCCACCCTCCACCCCAGAGGCTGTTTATTGTGTCTGTGGAGAACTACAGAATGAGAAGGAATGACAATCCCAGTCTCCACACATGGAATCATAGCCATCGTGGCTCAAAGCTCTGACTCTAAGCCCCTGCTTGTGCCCAATCTACTTCTGTCCTGACAATGGGGTCTCCTCCTCTCTGGAAGTGCTATCCATGGGCACAGAGACCCATGGGGAGATGGGGATCCTGAGGTCATGCAGAGGACCTGGGAAAGCATGCTCTTAGAGAAACAGGTAGCCTATACATGTTAGTTGGGTTCAGCTAATTTATTTTAATTCAGAGGTACTTCTCAGCTTAAGTACAGTATATTTTGCAGGGTAACTATGTCCTCTGGAAAAGTGAGCTGAAATTCTAAAAGACAAAATTAACACAAATGCACTTTGATTTCTGGTGTAAGTTTCCATGTTTTAGCTGTACCTGTGACACAGGACACAAGAGAACATGCTTATGTGAACACAAGTGAAGGACACGGTGGGGACTTGCCATACAGGTAATTTTTTTTCTCTTCACAACTTAAGTTTCAGTGCATGTTTTCTATGACAAGTATGCCACCTCTTATAGGTCAGAGTATTTATTCCCAGAGCACACTTGAAGGGATTCTGGACAGCATGTTTACCAAAATGCTGATGGGTATAAAATTTATTTTGTCTAAGACCATTCTAAATGACACATACAAAAATATAAGTTGGAGTGAAAGCAGTTTGCATTTTCAAATTGTAAGGATACCCACAGATTTTTCTGAACATGTTAAAACCCTCGAGAGGAAGAAAGAGCAAGAGCAATGATTCCACATTGAGGAGATCCAGAAAGAATGAGGCAAGGTAGGAGACTTCCAAGTGGAGTGTGGTGTCATCCTCCTTGATTTATTCCAGGAACATATTGGAAAATCCCTATGGTCCTCACCCTTAAGCACGCTTAGCTTCTAAAGTTACCACAAAGAGATGCCAGGTAGAAAACAGGGAAGCCTGTAGACTCAGGGGTAAAGGTTTTGCATTTGGAAAAAAAAACAGCAGACATACCATACAACACACAAACCAGAGACAATGGCAGGAGAGTGTGCTGTACAGAAAGATGTGACTGTCCGTAAAGACTTAGAACTGAAAATGGCCACAGTATTTACCTTGTGCTTCTTGGCAGAGCCAGTGTTGATGTGACACCTGCTTCTGGACCTACAAAAAGCCCTAGAAGGGATGGAGGTTTATTCTGATTTGAGTAGACTGTTTGGAGATCAAAAACAAAAAACCCTCCCCTCATTCTTCTGACAACTTAAACTCTTTGCCCCAGTCAGATCGCAAATCACATGCAGACGGTGTCCCATATGCCTCAGTTGATCCCCAAGAAGAACGATCCCTTATAACTTGATGAAGAATACATCTGAATCAGGGCTTTTAGCATCGAACAACTATGGATGGCTAGGGGCACAACTAGATGGACATACGTTACATTGTGCCTCATGCCTCACAGACCCCAGCACGTGGACTGTGTACAGGGCATTTCTGCTGAAGCACTATGTCTGCTTTTCTGCATACGGCCCCATTCCTTCTCCACAAGAGACGCCTGTACCAACACATGGAGATGAAATCCTGAGAAACTTGAGGAATGCGGTAATGTCAGCAGATGCATTCCCCTTGCATCACAATGGTCTGTGGTACCGCCTCTGCACCTTGGCCCAAGACCTAACAGCAACAAAGATAAGGTGAGTGTGTTTTACAAGTCAACTCCTAATGCTCAGATAATCTTACCAAGTGTTGCAGGTGGAGGGGTTCGGGGTGGCCCCAGGGCCACCAAGGTTCAGGAGGTGGATGTGCCTAATAGTCCATGGGGGTGGAGCACGTCTAGGGTAGGGCATGCAGAATCTTCCAGTTAACAGAGGAAGTCCCCAGGATCCAGACTGCCCTGCAGAACAGAAGTGACAGCTACATTCATATGCCAGACAAAAGAACCAATACCAAAAGCAGCCGTAACCCACAGAAGAATGTGTCAGCACCTGCCACCTTCTCTGCCACCAGGATCCAAGAGAGTAGCATCAGTACCTGAAAACTCTGTCCCTGCCACTGGATACCACCTACAGCTTGGGGTAGTAGATGCAAGAGGTTAACCTACTGTCACCACACATCACTGCCCATGTCTGCAGAAGTAAAATGGCAAGGGGCCTGTCCTAGAGGGTTAACAGAAGTGATTACAGACTAATGAAGTAGCATTCTCCAGACAGGCAGCCATCGATGTCCAGGTTCATCCTGCATCCCTCCTCTATGGTGACTCCAGATGCTCTGCTTTTGGTATATTAAGAACACACACACACAAAATGAGTGGGAATAAATGGCTTATATTCTGCTCATGGAATCATAGCCACTCCTGGCAAAAAGTTCTGCAGCTGGACCCTCACTTTGCCTCCTCTGCTCCTCTCCCTGAGAAAGGAGCCTTCCTTCTTGAAGTGCTGTCAAAGGCCTCTGAGACCTCTGGGGAGTGGAGGATGCCTGGAATCTTGCAGGGGAATGAGAGTCTTCTGTGAGGAACAAGTTACTTGTAGTTTAGGTCTACAAAGCTCAGATGTGTTCATCTTAATGCATAGGGAATTCTGACTGTAAGCATACTACAGGACACAGAGTAATTATGTGCAACAGAAAAAAAAAGAGGTACAAATTCACATAATAGATTTGATGCAAGTGTTTTGGTATAAAACTCCTGGTATGTGTCATGAGACTGTATCAGCTCTAACAGTGACTGGGGACACAACCAGAAACTGCTCATATAAACACAATTGAAGGACACGGTGTTCAAAGATATAGCTGGAAGGATTCCAGACAAGTCATTTACCAACAAAGACGGGAAGGTGATGAGTGATGACATTGACTTTATCTAAGACCACTCTAAATGGCACAGGGCACAAAATGTAAAGTTGGAGTCACGATGTCATTTTTAACAGGTTCATCTCCTAGCCAGAATCAAGAAAGGAAGACACAGCAGCCACACTGTCCCCACAGAGGTGAGGTCTGGAAGGGGTCACCCAGCCCAGGAGACTTTTGTTTGGAGTGTCGGGTCATCCTCTCGTTATTTCCTGAAACTCACGGAAAAACCTTAAGGTACTCCGTCTCTAAGCACTTTTGGCTTCTACACTTACCACAGAAAGCTGACAGACTAAAAATTGAGAAGCCTGTGGGCTCCTGGGTTATGGGTGTGCGTTTGGAAAACAAAGAACAAACAGACATATCACACAACATGCAAAATGAGACAAGGCTGGGAGAGCGTGCTGTACATAAGATGAGGGTTTCCCCAAAGAGTTACAACTGAGAACGGCCCCAGCATTTACCTTGTCCTTATCTGCATTCTTGGTAAAGTCAGAGCCGCTGTAACTCACAGAGGTTTCAGCATCTACTAAAGACCCTAGAAGGGACAGAGGTTTATTCTGCTTTCAGAGGACTGGGTGGAGTGAAAACAATTCCTCATCTCATTCCTCAAATATCTTAAACTTTTCCCTACACTCAGGTCCCTGACCAGAGGCAGAGGGTATCCCACATGCCTCAGGTGACCCCCGAGGATAAGGGGGAGAACCATCCCCTCACAGTGCCCTAGTTCATGTTGTTTCATAATTAAATAACTGTGGACAGGTCAGGCACAACTAGCAATTTAGAATTCATCAGTAAAACAGAGGTTTCTCAGTATACGTCATGGGAAATCACGATTTCATTACAGATCAAGAATAAACATGAGGATGCTTGGATTCAGCATCCGACTCTTGATTTTGGCTCAGGTCACGATCTCAGAGCTTGTGAATTCAACCCCAGCGTTGGATTCCTCACTGACAGTGTGGAGCCTGCTTGGCATTCTGTCTCTGCCTCTCTCAAAAGAAATAAACTTTAAAAAAAAAGAATAAAATTGAGAATACTGGTTTGGTGTATATCCTCAATGAATCCTCAAGAAGGGTGCATTTCTTCAGACTTCAGGCAAATTGTTCAATCTCTCAGCTTATCTACAAGCTGCCTTCAACATGAGAGCAGTTATTATATAACAAAAGACTAATTTTACACTATTGAGAAAAGGAAAACTATGAGAATTTAGCAGTGAAGCTGCAGAGTTGCACTGATAACATCAGAGGACTAAGCTAAGCTCTATGGAACTTGAATTGAGGGATGTAGGGCTACAGTTCCCAAAGACAAACAAAAATAAAGAATGTTTAAAATAGTGAACAAATGACCTTGTCCTCAAATAAACTAAAGTCTTCACATTGAGTCTGGGTGGGAAGAAGGATGAGGCCCATGTCCTGTCATCCTTTCCAGGCTCTTCAGACAGGGGGATGCTAGAGGAGGTGGGAGGGTCACAGTCAGAGGAGGGGCATGAGCTCCACCAGTCACAGGGACAAGTGCCTCACTGCCTGTGGCACCAGAGGAGAACACCCTTCTGTCACCCCTTCAGGCCACCTGCTGTCCTTAGTGCTTGTGATTCTTTCCAGACCACACGATGATCATCCACAGGAAACAGGCTGCACAGCAGAAATTAGACTGCGGCACATCACAACGTGCTCCTTACCTCTCCTTGGAGGATTCTGCGTCTCTGGTCTTGCAGCCATTGGTTTCTGCCTCGTGTATCCCTCAGGCAGCCTCTTTGCTTCCATCCCTTCCAGTCCTGGATACAGAAAAATAATGGACTTCTTTTTTTTATTTAAAAAAAATTTTTTTTCAACGTTTTATTTTATTTTTGGGACAGAGAGAGACAGAGCATGAACGGGGGAGGGGCAGAGAGAGAGGGAGACACAGAATCGGAAACAGGCTCCAGGCTCCGAGCCATCAGCCCAGAGCCTGACGCGGGGCTCGAACTCACAGACCGCGAGGTCGTGACCTGGCTGAAGTCGGACGCTTAACCGACTGCGCCACCCAGGCGCCCCCATGGACTTCTATAAGAGTTGCAACACCATGTCGTCTACTAGACAACAGTGCGGGCGTCATCCCTGGAAACACCCATAAAAACACAAGTCAAATGACCACACCTGTATTTCAAGTAAGCGACCTCCCTGCCCTGCTCCACCATCTCCCTGTCCCAGATTTGAGTCTTGAACTGGGGGAGAAAAGACACATCCACCTTCAGTCGTGCCAGACTGTGCACCAAAGAAAGAGGAGGAAACAAAAAAACACTTACCTAGTTGTCCTGAGCATTCTTCTTATGAACTGCGATCTGAAAAAGCCAACAATGAAAAGCCTGTGTTTAGGGATTCCAAGGGTCACTAAACTCACCCGCATGAGGTGCTAAGGGTTCAGTATGTCAGGAAGAACTCAGGTTACCTGGTGTCTAAAGGTGAGCTCTGCCTGCTGTAGCCGTTCCCGTGTTTGTTCAATTTGTTGCCTATGAGTTATAATTGCTTTTGTCAGGTAAGGCCCAATATTGGGTATGATTTTAAATAATCTGCCCACATTCCCATCAACCTGATATCTGTCCCCTGACACTATTCTTACACATGAAACACTTTTCACATGATTATAAATGTACAGTAGGATCAAAGCTATTGTTACATCCTTTCCTTACTCATTATTCCATGCCCATAGGGTTCAGAGTTCATAGAATTCCTTCCCATTTTCAATCTTTCCCTAACTCATCATGTGACAAGTGTCTTTTATCATAAAGCTCTATTCTTCTTTAACTTATATCCTCACCATGTCTCCCAGTGTTGCAAAGATGAGGACCATGAAATGGCACTACCGTGTTGATGGGTATGATTCATCATACGACACACTACTCTCCTATAGATTATGACAATTGACACCACCCCCGAGGAATGTTGGCATGGACAAAGTTTCCACACAGTCTGGCCATTACTTGAGATCCACAAATGTTTAGAAAATTAATTGTTTTGTTCTTTCTAAAACTTACCTTTTTTATCTGTTAATACTCTATGCATATGTTGACTTTAAACATTGCAAAAAGATTAAAAACAAAAAAACGAACAGAGGTTTCATGAGCTGCTGGTAATTAGTAGCTGAACTCACTTGTACTTATTTTTTCTGTAGCTATTTTCTTTTTTTTAATGTTTATTTATTTTTGAGACAGAGTGAGCACACGCATGAGCAGGGGAGGGACAGAGAGAGAGAGGTAACAGAATCTGAAGCAGGCTCCAGGCTCTGACCTGTCAGCACAGAGCCTGATGCGGGGTTCAAACTCATGGACTGTGAAATTATGACCTGAGCTGAAGTTGGGACGCTTAAATGACTGAGCCACCCAGGCACCCCTTCTGTGGCTATTTTCAAATCTTACTTGCAGCTGCCAGCTGATTCTTCTTTGCCGCCAGTTCACAGTGTCATTTTCAGCTTCCTAAGATGGGAAAGATATATATACACAGTCAGGACCAAGGTTCAGAAGTTCCCCCTTTTTACCTCGCAGCACTCTTGAAGGCCTATGCAAATATCCCTTCCCCCACCTCTCCCATAAATGCACAGACTGACAACACAATCAGAGAAATGAAGTGAACACCCCATTTAAGTTAAAGAAAATTCAACTTCTGTCTGCTGCCACGTCTCTGCTATCGGAACTGTCTTTCTAGTTCTGTTTCCTCTCCTTTATCATAAAGTCATCAAATTACATTGCACTTTGTGCCTTCCCAGAATTGGTCTTTTGTTTGAGATGGTGAAGACTCATTTCATCAGTGAGTGAAAAACCATGTCTGTCCAACTGTACCCATTAGGATGAAGCAGGGGATCATCACTAGTCTTACACCTGCATGGAGAGCCCTGATTCTCAGTCCAAAAGTTGTACCATGACACAGGCAATCACCCTGAAAGACGACCTTCCAGGATATGGCTTCCCTAACATTGCAGCTCACTCCCAGACATTGCTAGAGTTCAGGACTGCAACCCCTGCCTCCACCTTGACCTATCCTGGTGGAAGAAAAGGCCAATCTTAGAGCAACAACATCTCCTAAAGTACAACCTGATATGAACTGTCACACAGTCTGGGTTTACTTCCAGGAAACAGATTTCAGATGGAAAACTCTCAACTTCATGGAGCCAAATCTACTTTAACAAGACTGATTCCATTGATAGTGAAGGAAGCAAAAGACAATGCTTGGCAAGGCTGGGTGGCTGTGTTGCCTTCAGACTATTTTCTTTGTGGTGTTGAGATTGTTTCAACTTGACACTTGATGTACTCAAGAATCACATGCAAAATTGAAAATCTCTTCGAAAATGACACAAAAGCACTAGACAGAGAAAGTCACATGATTTCCTTCTGGCATCTCAGGCAGTCCCTCAGCAAATGCTTTCTGGAGTGGTTGTAATGTAGTGGCTCTGTTGTAAGGGGTTGAAGATAGAGAGGTGGTCAGGGTGCTATACTCACTCACAGAAAGAGCTTATGAATTAACAAAAACAAGATGCCAGTGAGACAGAGCAGGCCCTAACCCCAGCTGTAGGAAGGACTAACATAAAGGTGAGTGTCCAGGGAAGAGAAGGAAGACTTCAGTTTCCAACATGAGTGAGGGACTCTAAAGTGCCTGATCTCCTCCTGAGAACAAAAGGAAATACTGTACAAAGGAGGAAGCATGTGACTGAATGCACCAAATACCTAACCCTACAAAGACACACAAGACCAAGATGGAGAAGAAGGAAGCCCAGGACAAAGCCAGCCTGGCAGTTGGACCCAAACTCCCTAGGACTCATCATTGATGTGGGGGGCATACATTTGAATGGCAAAGAAGTTGAACAACTTTATGGGCACAGACTTAGAAGTAAATAAGTGTAGTTCAGGGGGCGGTCAGCAAACATGAGCCCTAGTGAAGCTGTGGGCTTTGGTCAAGACTCAGAAGAGTTACACTTAAAAAATCAGGGGACAGGAAACAACTTGACTTTCTGAGGGATTGGGCCTGCAGTGAACAATCTCACTGGCAGAATGGATGCAGGAATCCAGTACTGCTGGCACCCCTACCCACTTTCTAAAAAGCAACTTCTATTGTTTCTGCAACAAGATAATTCAATTTTTTTCCCCACACATTTTTGACCCATGTCTGGTCCTGAACAAAAATGACATAATTGCTGGATGACAAAACAGTGTGATGCAATTGAAACCTATAGAACAGTGTAGGTGGATCCAGAGTGGATCCAGGTATCAACGTTATTAATGATGGTACCTTCCCTCTTCTGCCCCAAATACATGACACAATATGTGACAAGCACTTAGGACAGAAAGGAAAATGCAGGTTATGTTACAGAAAGCAAGGTAGGAAGGGAAGGCACAATTCTACTGAATGCATTTGGCAAAAATACTCTGGACCCAGTTCCAAAAGAAATATAATTATTTCTACTGGCTGCCACGTTCTCCCATACAATGCAGTCCTTGTGAGAGTTCTCACATGAACATCTTACTTTTCTAATTTTTTTTAACATTTATTTTTTGATAGCGTGAGTTGGGGAGGGGCAGAGAGAGAGAGAGGGAGATATAGAATCCAAATCAAGCTCCAGGCTTGAACTGTCAGCACAGAGCCCGACGCGGGGCTCGAACTCACGGACCATGAGATCATGACCTGAGCCGAAGTCGGACATTCAACTGACTGAGCCACCCAGGCTCTCCCATCTTACTTTTATGTAGGCACTTTTCTTTGTTCATAGAATTCTTCCAGGTTATGTGCTTTCTCCTTCAGCTGTTTGACTTTTGCTTCTTTTGTGGCTTTCATAGACCTCAATGCATTACACTTGTCTTCCAGGGCCTTTTTATTTTATTGGGGGGGGGGGGGGGAAGGTGTTTTCTTGACAAACGTGCACATGACCTGAGTCTTGATTTTGGTGAGACAGAAAAAGGGCAAGAACCATGAAGGCATGAAGGTATTCTTTCCCTTACCAATGCAAAGTCATTGCCACCATATGAGGATTTCTTGCCAACAGAAAATATACCTCCTAGTTGACAGTTATTGGACCTCAAGGCTCTTAGCTCTACATCCTCAAATTCAACATTTGCATCTTATGGTTAAGACAAATATGAGGAAAGACTTTCACGGAAAACTGATCGCACAACAATTTCAGTGTACCTCACACAGCAAGATCGTGCATTGCAATGAACAAAGACCTTGAGGCATGAATATAACTAGAAGACAAAGATGATGGAAAATAGTTCATGTCTAACAACTCATAAATGGCTTTCTTAGTGGTAAACATATATGTATGTGTGTGTGTGTGTGTGTGTGTGTGTGTATCCCCCCATTCACGTTGAAAATTCACTGTTCAGCATTCAGAGAGAAAGAGACTATGGAGCACCTGGGTGGCTCAGTCAGTTGAGCATCAGACTCTTGATTTTGTGTCAGGTCATGATTGTAAGATCATGCAATCCAGACATGTGTTGGGCTCCACCTTGAGCGTGAATCCTGCTTAAGATTCTCTCTTTCCCTCTGCCCCTCTCCTTCACTCTCATGCCCCCTTCACTAAAATTAAAAAAAAATCATAAAGAATAACTTAAAAATATTTTTTAAAAGGGAAAGGATTATACCCTTTGGCTATCACCCTTTCTCTCTCAACTATATTTGGGTATTTTCTACATATCTTGGAGGGCAGAGTTGAATGATATAATTACCTAGCTGTGAAAATAAAAGATAACTCCTAGTCCTTGAAATAGCAAAATTCATCATGGTGGTTCAAGTAAAATTCCAGCTCATTGCTCAGAAAGAGGTTTGGCTCCCAGAGGCCTCTACTGTGGTAAACAGCAAGCAAATATGCTGTGCTCACTTCACCCAATGAACAAAAAGCCTCCAAAGCCAAATTATAGTAAAACTCAGCAGCCAACTCTTACCACTTCGTGATTCTTCACATTCCTTTCTCTCTCTGAGTTTGCAAGGTAGCAAGTGCACTTTTAAGGGTGTCATTTAAAACTTCATTAAAGTGGGTGCCTGGTGGCTCAGTCAATTAAGCATCCGACTTCAGCTCAGGTCATCATCTCCTGGTTTGTGAGTTTGAGCCCTGTGTCGGACTCTGTGCTGACAGCTCAGAGCCTGAGGCCTGCTTTGGATTCTGTGTCTTCCTCTCTCATGCTCTCTCTCTCTCTCTCTCAAAAATAAATAAACATAAAAAATTAAAAAAAAAGAAAGAAAGAAAACCGTGGTACATCCAGACAATGGAATATTATTTAGGGCTATAAAGAAAGAGGTATCAAGTTATGAAAAGGCATGGAGGAAAACCTAAACATATGTTATTAGGCGGAAGAAGCCAATCTGAAAAGGCTACATACACTATGAGTCCAACTATATGACATTCTAGAAAAGGAATGATGATGGAGATAGTAAAAAGTTCAGTGACTGTCAGGGCTTAGTGCAGAGGGAGGGGGAGGGATGAATAGGTGCAGCACAGAGAATGTTTAGGGAAGTGAAACTTCCTAAGTGGGTATGAGACTATAGTGGTGGATACATGTCATCAAAAATTGTCCAATCCAACAGAATGCACAATCCAAGAATGAACCCAAATGAAAACTATGGTATGTCATACATAGGTTCCTAGTGTCAAAGACATACCCTCTGTGGGATTCCACCCAGGAGTTGTGGGGGGAGGGGGTGGCAGGAGCAGGGGCACGGATGGTGTGGATTTTTGGTAATGGACCTTCTCTAGGCTGCTTTGTTGGTTCCCAAGGACTCTCCTTTGGCCTTTCAGCCCACTGGAACCAGTTAGGATTGCAAGGTTTAAAAAAGGACTGGTCTTCTGTAACACTGCAAGGCCTCATTATTCCTTAGAATGTGAGCAAAAATGGCCCATTAATGGGACATTAAGCTTCAGCATAATCTTTCCCTTAGATCTCTTCTGCAGGAAACAGGGCGCATGGACTGAGGTACCATATGTCCAGGCCTGAATGGCCATAAATCAGGACCCCGATCTAAGTACCTCTTGCAGAATGTGTTTGGACAGTAAGCAGGCTGATGATTGTCTAAACAGGCCTCCTCTGAATAAACCCAGCTTGCTGGAGGAAACACAGGCCATCCCTAACAAAGAGGATGCTGACATTCTTTGTTCCTCCTTACAGTCTTAGGTTCCTCTAGCTGTAAGTGGGAGCATCTCCTTCATTCATTTCCCAGGTTAATGGCTATGATAATTGGACCCAATTGTCTCTGGCGAGTCTACCTTGGGACAGGGAGTTTAAGGAATATTCTCAAGCAGCTTCCAAAACTCTTCTGTTTCAGGAAAGTTCCCTGTCTGGCCAGATATGGACTGCCTGTTTCCCCTTGTTGGTGGGGGAAAACATCTGCATCTGGTCATCTGTCTGAGATGACAGGCTTTAGGACCAGAAAAGCTCTTTCTCTGCCTTCTGGGCTTTGACTTGCCTCCAGCCTTCCTGGAAGCAGGAAGATGGTCTCCCATCCCTGCCTTCCCCTCCCCCTCCTCCTGTTTCTGCACCACCTTGGGTACTGCCTGCATAACTGGTTCCTATACCATCCTAGGTGACTCTGGTACCATTGGCTCCTCCCGATCCCTTCACTGTCAAAGAGCAAAGAGCACCCCCTTGGACTTTAAATGTTCACTTCAGATTCCTCACCAGTGTCCCAGGTACAAATTGACAATGCGGAACAAATTGGTTGACTTTTAAGTGGACACAGGTGGAACATACTGAATAAACTAATTTGTTTCTTGGTTTAATTAAGATAGACATATCTTTGGAGTTGTCAGCATGAAATGTGAAACTTTACCAACATTTGCTAAAGGTCAAATAAGCTCCTGTTATCTCTGTGGCCATTTGTTAGCAAAGGGATGACTTGAAATGATGGTTAATTTCACCTGTCTCAAAGTTTTCATGAGTAATTATTAAGATAGCTATCAAGAGCTTTGGTAACCTGAAACTTTGAAGTTTTGCTAAGTTAAATGATAAATTGGGTTGAATTCATTGGTATCTAAGTATTTTCCAAATGAGATAAAATACTAAAGCAGTGTTTACTGAACGTAGTTTTGTGCTTTCAGCTTCTTATTGCACAGAACCTGAGGATACTTGGGTTTGTTGGTAAATATGCTGTGTGCTTTATTGAAAGATTGTACTAGGGAAAAACCTCTGTTTTAAAATTCAGATCTAGAAAAATTCTGATGTAACAGTTCACAATTGGTCACTACTTAATTTTCACTGGAGACTAAGGTTTCTAAGAGTTAAAATTCTTCTGCTAAATGTAATTAAGTTTGATGGAAATAAGGAAAGCAAATCTGAATTTAAAAAAATGTTTGTATTGGGGCGCCTGGGTGGCTCAGTCGGTTGAGCGTCTGACTTCGGCTCAGGTCACGATCTCACTGTCCGTGAGTTCGAGCCCCGCGTCGGGCTCTGTGCTGACAGCTCAGAGCCCGGAGCCTGCTTCTGATTCTGTGTCTCCCTCTCTCTCTGACCCTCCCCCGTTCATGGTCTGTCTCTCCCTGTCTCAAAAATAAATAAAACGTTAAAAAAATAAAAAATAAAATAAAAAAATTAAAAAAATGTTTGTAAAAGTTTTATGAAGGGAAATCTTTGGAAAGGAATTTTATGTGCTGTTGGGACAAGGTCGAAATAAATGGATTTTAACAAGTACACTGGTATAAGATTGAAATTCTGCTTTTCTCTCTGTTAAAAAAGACAAAGGTTTCTTGGATTATTGGTCGGCTCTTGATGGAAAAAAATGCAAAGTTGTTTTTTTTCTTCTCTTTTGTCTCCCCAGATAACCAAAATTTCTATGTTTTGTCTTTATTAGGTCTTTGGTTACTTCAAAAAAGTTAAAACTTCTCAATATTTAAGGAGCTAAGTTTTACTGACAGCTATATAACCCTACATATTTGCCTTTAAAATCTTATTGTCACCTTGGTTAAATAAATAATTAAGTTTTAAGTTTTATAATGATCCATAATCCTATTTAGACATGTACTTTAAAACTTTCTGAGGGTTGGGGTGCCTGGGTGACTCAGTCGGTTAAGCATCCACCTTCACCTTAGTTCATGATCTCATGGTTTGTGAGTTTGAGCTCTGCGTCAGGCTCTGTGCTGACAGCTCAGAGCCTGGAGCCTGCTTTGGATTCTCTGTCTCCTTCTCTTCCTTCCCCTTCCCCACTTGTGCTCTGTCTCTCTCTCTCAAAAATAAATAAACGTAAAACTCTCTGAGGGTTTTAACAAACTTCCTCAAGATGTGAATTGTAAATAAAGTCTTTTTGACTATAGGCTTTTTTATTTGGTATGTTAAATTACTTGGAAAGAACTCTCAAACAAATAATGATAAACCTTAGGTTGTATTGCTTGGGCAAATGCTGTAAGTGTTCAAATATATATATATATATATATGTATATATATATATATATATATATATATATATATATATATATATGAAATTCCGGAAGTTTTAATATGATTTGATAATAAGGTCATCACTTGATATTCTGATTATTGAAGTGTTCTGTGTCACAGAAGTAACTGAATTTTCTTGTCAAGTGCAATAGAGTCATTTTTAATTTGCAAAATGAGTTTCATCTTCAAGGAGATTCATTAAAAGAACTTTAAAAAAAAACAAATACAGCTTTTTGATATCTTCAAAATCATAAAAGTGAAATGAACAAGAACTTCTAGAACTAAAAGCTACATTCAAACTGAACAAAAGATTAGCAACATGACACTAAATGAACTGAAAAATTATGATTTTTATGACTTGTGTTTGAAACATTATTTGTTCTCTAATGTTTGCTCTTCCAGATTAGGAAGAGCTCAATCAGGCTCCAGGCTGAGCATGGAGTCTCCTTGGGGTTCTCTCTCTCCCCCTCTCTCCCCTCTCCCTCTGCCTCTGCCCCCTTTCCACAACTTGTGATCACTCTCTTTAAAATAAAATTTAAAAATCCCAGTGCAGCTCTTTCTGCCCATGGGTCCTGTCCCTGTGCTATAATAAAATCACATTTTTGCACCAAAGACATCTCAAGAATTCTTTCTTAGCCGTTCGCTCTCTCAAACCCAAACCTTAAAAATTTTTTTCATGTTTCATCAAAAACATGTATGAACTTATGAAAATTAGTAATGGGAAACCTGACAAAATGGACACAGGATGTTTTGTTAGGGGCAGCTCTCCCACTCTACCATGGCAAATTAATTGTAGACACAACAGGAAGAGAAGGACTTGACCTTAGAAAGACTTGACCTTGCTTGTGGATACTAATCCACTACTCCAGCCAGAGGGAAGAAACTCTTTCCTCACTACCACCATCTCTGCAACAGCTCAGACAATGAGAAGCCACCACATTTCAAACCCCCATTTTACTCCAATGGACTTTTAATCAGCCTTCCCTACTTACCCCTTTTCTCCTTAAAAAAGCATTCCCCTCCTTTGTTTCCTGTACTTGCTTACAGTTTTGCCCAGCTTATATGTCCCAGATTACAATTCTCTTTCATTCCTCAATAAAACCATCTTCTTCTGGTAAAATAACTGGTGTTTTCTATTTTTAAGGTTGACAATTCTTGGTGATCAGAAGTGGGATCCAGAGAAGACCACAACTGCTCCAGAGCTGGCTAGCAAACAGGTACAGTACCTATGGACTTTTTGAGCTGCTTTCATGCCTACCCTGGAGTTTTAAGGACAAGTTTTACCCTGGATTTCAAGCTCCACACCTCATGTCTCAGTTCTTCAGGATTTATTTGGGATCTATTTACGATTTTTTTTTTAATCGTCTCGAAGGGTACTCATTTGGCCTTCAGTCTAAATGCACTGTGCTAGCTTTTGGTCTAATTCCTGTTTTGAATGAGACTGCTCCTAATGGAACTGGGCTAGCCCTCAGTATGAGTCCTTTTCACAATCAGACCTTTCCAGTTGGAACTGTGCCAGTCAGAATTGTGAAGGCCTTTGTTCCTATTTCCCTTTGCAACAGGACTCTTCCCATTGGAACTCTGCCGGTTGGAACTGTGTTAGCTTTCAGTCTATGATCTGCTTGGGGCTCGACTGTTCTCTCTGGAACTGTGCTGGCCTTGGGCCTGATTCCTTTTGGAAACAGCTTGTCCCTGAAAATTGTCTAAGGAATGGGATCCCAGACATCAAAATGCTCTGAAGGCATCCTGCCTACTGGGACTCTGGATGGTTTTATGTTTAAAAACGATGGTCCCTCTCTGTATGCACATTTATAAATGAAAAGACTGACTCAACCAGAAATAATTTAGAACTTCAATGGCCATTATGGGGAACTTTCGGTCATCTCAAACTTAATTTTCTCAAAGCTAAATTGAACAACTATGGTTCTAAAATTGACAAAACTGAATGAGATGCCTATTTCAATAGGTATTTTGAAGCTTCCAAATGCTATCAAGAATCAAAAATTACATCTCTCCAAATACAACTTACAAAATAAATGATGCAAGCATAGATTAAAAAGACAAAATGGGGCTTCTGAGTCCTCTTCTTCCCTTCCTCCACCTTCTCTGTCTACAGACAGGAGGCAACCACCTTGTGCTGAGGCCACAGCTCAGGCCCTGCCCCTGGTGCCCATCTTCTTCTGTCTGACATAGTGTGTAAGGCCATTACTAAGGCCTCAGGTTTGTCTTAAGGCTCCTTTCCTGTTGTTGTTTTTATTTGTTTTTATCTCGGTTGTAATGTTCCCAATTGGCAGCTCATAAGACCTCCTCCAGCATCCTTTCCAGGCCAATAGCCAATTTTTGCAGCTTCCTCTGAATATCTGGGGGCAATTGAGACACAAATTTGTCATTTAAAATCATCTCAGCCTCAGGGGTGTCAGGGGAGATAGCCATATATTTAACGAGAGCCTCCCTCAACCTCTCTAGGAAGGCCATCGGGCTCCCATTTTGTGTTTGTAAAATAGTGGCTAATTTAACAATTTAAGGGCTTAACCTTAGACCTCCTTAACGTCTCTAAAGCACAAGCTTGGAAGTGGTGGCAATACCATTTCTTAATGGGAGGGTCATAGTCCCAATTAGGATCTTGGGATGTAATTACCTGAGCCCCAGTAGGAAATTGGAAGTTCCCTATAGGGCCTCCAACCCCATGATAATTAATGAATTGTCTTTATCTTTTTCTTTCAGAATTTATGGATCAAAATCATCCCATCTTTTCAGAATGCATCCCACAGGAGTATTGGCCTTGGTTGGGGAATTACCCATCTACAGGAAAAGGAAGAAGAGGCATCCCTTATCTTAATTTTCCATAGCTGGCCAGGAGAAGCCTCATGTCCTGACCCTGATAGTTGGACAGGAGAAGAAGCCTCATTTCCTGGCCCTGCATTTTGTCTGGCTATTCGACTGGCAGCCAAAAGCTTTGTCAGTCTCATGAGATGCTGGGAGCAGTCACTCTTATCCAGGCTTGACCCTACCTCCGAGAATTGACCTTCTCTTCCCTGATTTCTCTTATCCCTCCGTTTTCCCCCTGCAGGACTTTGGGGGTATTGACTACGACCAAGCAAGACTTCCCTGGTTGTAGAAGGATGCACTAATTTTATTTTGGCCCAACAGTAATTGTCCTTACAAATATATTTTAAAAGGCTTGCGAAAACTATTTTTTGTAAGGATAAAATTGGCTGCCAAGAGGGCTAAGAAGGACAAAGTAGAAGTCTATTTCCTTGCCTTTTCAGCAATGCCCACAGAAATATGTTCCAGCCATTTAGAGTATCTAGGTTGTTACAAATTGGCAGACACTGGGCTAAGTATAGCAAAATGGCTCCTGTGTATTCTAGTACAAGCCCTTTATATATTATAGTGATCTATCCCTTAAATGGCACAGGCATCCATTCCTGTTCTAAACAGAAAGAACCCAAATGTGGAGCATTTGGAGTCTGGCAGCGAGGACACTGTCACCACCTCCCCAGCCTTTGGATCAAAGGAGGGGAAATTTCAACCAAGGCTTGAATAAAACAAATCAAAAGGGCATGCTGTCCCACCCTTTTGGTTAAAATCACATTTTCCCCCATATTTTTGGGCAGACAAAAGTGGGGGGGGGACTTTGTTTACCTTTTTTCTTTTTCTTTTTATCAAAATCATACCGACAATCCAAAAAACCTTTGCTTTTTTAACAGAGACTAAGGTAGAATTTTAATCTTATACCACTGTACTTTTAAAATCCATTTACTTGGACCTTAGTCCATCCTGAGCACATATAAAATTTATTTCCAAAGATTTCCCTTCGCAAACCTTCTACAACTTTCTTTTGCTTTCAGATTGTGACCCAAGCCCCTTTTTCTCCAAACAACCAGTCTCATTTGGGACAAAATTACTTTCTTTTACCTTCAACAAAAACGTATTCCCATTCCTTATATCTTTCTTACATATCTCCTACTTTTCTACATAATAACTTTCTTATTTTTATCCGTCTTAATTACATTAAGCAGAATTTTAACTCTTAGAAACCTTAGTCTCCATTGAAAACTAAGTAGTAACCAATTGTAAACTGTTATAGCAGAATTCTGCAGATGGCAAATTTATCAATTAAGCAAAAGCATGTTTTCCAAAAGACCCAAATATCCTTTGTTTCTGTGCAATAAGAAGTCAAAAGCACAAATCTATGTTTAGCAATCAATGCTTTAGCATTTTATCTCATTTGGAAAAGACCTAGATGTCCAATGAATTCAATTCCAATTATTCATCCTAACAAAACTTATACGTTTCAGGTTACCAAAGACTTTGAAAGCTATCTTCACAATTACCCATGAAAACTTTGAGAAAGAATTAACCATCATTTTAAGTTACCTTTTTGCTAACAAATTGCAACACAGATAACATGAGCTTATTTGACCTTTAGTAAACCTAGACAGAATAAAATTTTCTATTTAATGTTGATAACTCTACTTTTAATTAAACCAACAAACTTAAATTCACTTACACACCTAGTTAAGTTTCTCTTGCATCCACTTAAAAGACACTCAATTTGTTCCCTATTGTCAGTTTTTACCTGGGACACTAGTGGGGAGATCCGAAGTGGGTGGCCCAAGGGAATGCTCTTCACTCCCTGACATTAGAGGGTGGGAGGGGAAACCAATGGTGCCTGAGGCACTGAGGATGGTATAGGAGCCAGTTATGCAGGCCTCACACAAGGTGGTGCAGAAACAGGAGGAGGGGGGAAGGTAGAAGAGGCAAGATTCTGCCTAAAAGCATGAGGCAGATAAAAGCCTAGAGGGCAGAGAGAGAGAGAGAGGTCTCCTGGTCCTAAAGTCTGTCAACTTGAACAGATGAGCAGACACCAGGTTTTTTCCCACCAACAAGTGGAATTAGGCAGTCCATGTCGGGCTAGAGAAGACAGAGAACTTCCACTGATTAAAAAGAGTTTTGGCAGTGGCTTGGGGATATTCCTGAAAGCCTCCATTCCGAGGTAGACTAACTAAAGACAGTTGGCTCTAATCACCATAGTCATTGACCCAGGAAATGAATGTGGGAGAAGCTCCCACATACAGTTACAGTAACCGGAATGTATTAGGAAAAACAGTGACGGAGTGTTAGAGTCCTCTTTGCTAGGGATGGCCTGTGTCTTTTTCTTTCCCCAGCACCTTGGGTTAGGTTTTGGACCACTTCTATATATTGTTCAGGGTTGTCTTCAAATTGCTCAGGTTTTGCCTTTTTATTTGCTTAGAATCTTGCAACGAAAATGGAACCTTCATGGCACCAAATTCACCACAAAGCATTTTAGTCAACAGATACATTGAATGTACCTTCCTTTCAAAGGAAACATTTTTTATCTCTGACAATCCTGGATAAGGAGGGCATGAGGGTCTAACAGGTGGCTTTTCCTGAGAAGAGCCCTCAGAGGGCAAGTCTGCAAGAACTTGCTTTTCTCAGCCCCTTTAAGGTCCAGAAGGTTGGCATCTAACTTACAACTCTTACATAAGGAAATTTTGACCGCTTACCCTCTCTTTTACAATATAGATCTAACTTTGGGGCGCCTGGGTGGCGCAGTCGGTTAAGCGTCCGACTTCAGCCAGGTCACGATCTCACGGTCCGTGAGTTCGAGCCCCGCGTCGGGCTCTGGGCTGATGGCTCAGAGCCTGGAGCCTGTTTCCGATTCTGTGTCTCCCTCTCTCTCTGCCCCTCGCCCGTTCATGCTCTGTCTCTCTCTGTCCCAAAAATAAAAATAAACGTTGAAAAAAAAATAAAAAAAAAAATTAAAAAAAAAAACAATATAGATCTAACTTTAAGATAGTACTGACTGAATGCTTCCCTCAGACCAGGAATCTCCATTCTCCAGGAGGTATTTCAGGCACCTCTTAGCATTGGCAGGTCCAGTATCAAGTCCTGACCCAGATAAGACTCCTGAGGAATTCTCACACCGTCTTAAGCCATATTGGTCACCCAAGAACCACGGAATGGGTATTAGCACTCGCTTTAGCTGCCTTTTCAGGTCAGAACCTTTCCACTCTTCATCTCATTCACACACAGTCATAGAGTGACTCCAACCTGTTGCCCAGTGCCCACCCAGCACTTTAGAGTTGCAGCTTCACTCCTTATTCCTTATGGAACTACTCAGGCATCTCTGGGAGGTAATCAGGCTCCCCTTCTTCCTCTTCGGGGCAGGTCTACCAAAACAAACCTGGGTTTTTACCAGTCTGACCACGGTGCTCTCTAAGCTGGTTCCTGGGCCTCACCAGGTTCTGTTGTGCATCTGGGGCCCTTGCCCCAATGCGTCGGGAGGGGCTAGTCTCCTAAGAATCAAGTGGTCTGCTAGCACCAGGCGAGGTCACTTCTCCTGGTGCTCCAAGGTCCATACCCCAGTGATAAAGGAGGTGGAAACTCACCATCCCCGAGTCCAGCAAGCAAGCCCCCAAGAAATATAGCAGGATTCTCGCACAGAGAGACAGGATACCGAGGTTTTCTTTGTCCTGGAAGCAAATTTTCCCATCGTGCTTTTCCAGGCTGAGTGGGTTCATACTCGAAAAACTGAACTGAGTGCAGCGGGGTGTAGCCTTTTATGCAATTTCTACTTCTTTGTCTCCCATATGTGCTGACTCATATAGTCTGATTGGACCCAGTCCAAGTTACAGAGTCATGTCAGAGCTATGCATATGTTTGTGGGGGTTCATGGGACCATATTGCCTTCCTTTGTTCTGAAAAGGCGCCTCTACCACATTCCTTAGGGAGGGACTCTACCACATAGCTACCACCTATCCCATTACATCACGATTACAGTATCATATTATTATATATTTTATTACATATTATGTTAATATCATAATAAATATTCCTTATGCTCTGCTTTTTATTCCTATGACTTACTCCATTCACAACTGGAGGCCTGTATCTCCCTCTCCCCTTCTTCCATTTTGTACCCCCCCAGCTGTCTGGCAACCATCATTTTATTCTTTGTATTTATAGTTCTGATTCTGCTTGTTTTCTTATTCATTATTTTAGATTCCATGTATGAGTGGAATCATATGGTATTTGTACTTCTCAGCATGACTTATTTCACTCATTATAATGGGTCCTTCTATGTTGTCTCAGATGGCATGATCTCACGCTTTTTAAAGCTGTATATTAGTCCATCAAGTACGTATGACATTTTCCCTTATCCTTTTGTCTACTAATGGGCACTAAGGTTGCTTCCATATTTTGGCTATTGTAAATAGTGCTGCAATAAACATAACGGTGTGTGTATCTTTTCTAGTTAGTGTTTTCCTTTTCCCTGAGTAAAGATCAATAGGGGTACTATTGGGTCATGTGGTATTTCTGTTATTAGTTTTGCGTGTAAATACCATACTGTTTTCCCCAGTGGCTGTACCAATTTACATTCCCAACAACAGTGCACAAGGTTCTTCTTTCTCCACATCCTTACCAACGCTTGTTTTTTGTGTTCTTGATTTTAGCCATTCTAACAGGCATGAGGTGGTATCACATTGCAGTTTTGATTTGCATTTCCCTGTTGATGAATTATGTTGAGCATCTGATCTTTTCATGTGTCTGTTGACCATCAGTATGACTTCTTTGGAAAAATGTCTTTTCAGGTCCCCTGTCCATTTCTTTTTTTTTTTTTTTAATTTTTTTCAACGTTTTTTATTTATTTTGGGACAGAGAGAGACAGAGCATGAACGGGGGAGGGGCAGAGAGAGAGGGAGAAACAGAATCGGAAACAGGATCCAGGCTCCGAGCCATCAGCCCAGAGCCCGACGCGGGGCTCAAACTCACGGAGCGCGAGATCGTGACCTGGCTGAAGTCGGACGCTTAACCGACTGCACCACCCAGGCGCCCCCCCCCTGTCCATTTCTTTATTGGATTGTTTTTTGGTGTTGGATTGTATGAGTTCTTTTTATATTTTAGATATTAACTCCTGTCACATATATCATTTGCAAATACCTTCTCCCATTCAGTAGGTTGTGTTTTGTTTTGATGATGGTATCCTTTGCAGTGCAAAAGTTCTTTATGAGAGGTGAAAGACATGCTTTCTGAAAACTATAAAACACTGATGAAATCGAAGATAACACAAATGGAATGATATTCCATGCTCATGGGTTGGAATAATGAGCATTGTTGGGAAGTCCATATTACCCAAAGCAATCTACAGATTCAATGTAACCCCTATCAAAATAACAAAAGAATTTTTGTGCAAAACTAGAATAATCCTAAAATACGTATGGAACCACAGAAAACCCCAACTAGCCAAAGCAGTAATGAGAAAGAAGAACAAAGCTGGAGATAGCACAATCCAGATTTGAAGATATACTATAAAGCTGTAGTAGTCAAAGCAGAATGGTACTAGATCAAAAACAGACACATAGATCAATGGAACAGAATAGAGAACCCAGAAATAAACCCACAGGTAGATGGCCAATCTATGACTAAGGAGACAAGGATATACAATAGGGAAAAGACAGTCTTTTCAATAACTTCTGCTGGGGAAACTAGACAGCTACATATTTAGTAATTAAACTGGACTACTTTCTGACACCATACACAAAAATAAACTCAACATTGATTAAAGACCTAAATCCATACAAATCCTAGAAGAAAACACAGGCAGTCATTTCTCTGACATCAGTTACAGCAACACTTTTTTAGATACATCTCCTAAGGCAAAGGAATCAAAAGCAAAAATAAACTATTGGAAATTCATCAAAATAAACAGACCCCTAGTATTTTATGTGCGTAAGACTAAAGCTGAATTTCAAGCCAGAGTTAAAGCATTTCCTAAAGTGACTGAAGACCGCGATATGTTTACTGAAGAATTTAACATATTTATTCCAACTCACCAACCTGGTTTCTCAGATTTTTATCAGTTGTCTCACATGCTTGTTGCTGAGGGCTGGGCCAAATATTGCATAAAACTCACCCACTGGGAACATCCTGAACTAGATATAGAGAAACAGAGAAACTTCTTGGGGTGGGGCCAAGATGGCAGAGCAGCATGGAAGTTCTCAGCTTCTCTCATCCTTGAAATGCAGCTAGATCAGCACCAAACCATTTTTGCACACTTAGGAAACTGACATGAGGATTAACACAACAATGTGCATAATTTGAGCCACAGGACTTGGCAGGTATGTGATGCAGAGAGGTGAAGTGGGGGAGAGAGAAACCGTGGGTGGTAAGGAGCTGTTTCGGGGGAGAGAGGACAGAGAAACTGGGAGAGAGTGTGGTGCACAAGGAGAGAACAGGAAAAACACTCCCCTGCTGGAGAGAAAGAGAAAGAGTGGAAACACCTATAAGGGACTGAACAAGAAATCCGTTCCCCAAAACCGCTGATGGGGAGAAAGGAGAGGGTTTCAATACCATTAGGAACCTATAAACAGGGGAGCACAGAGTTGGAAATTCCAGAGCTCAATACCTGGTGGTGCTCTGGTGGGACAGGTGAATCCCCAATAGCAGACAGTGAGGCCTGAGGGGTCTGTGGGCCACATGTGGAAAAATGGTTCCCCTGCTTGGAGGGCATTTGGTAGAGGCCATACAGCCTCTCCCCAGGCAAAGGTCCCAGCGGACCCTGGAGGGCAGCCATGTTTGCTGGTATTAGAACAAAGATGCCAGAGTGGAGTGAAACCTGGTGCCAGCTATGTTTTGTAATTTGCCATAATCTCTGAACCTTTGCCACTGCAAGGATCGCATGAACATTTTCTGGAGCAAGCTAGCATCCAGCCATGGCTCAGTGAGACCCTTCCCAGATGGTCAGAGTGGGTCCAAGCAGCAGAGTTCTCAGAAGTGAGGGGTTTGGAAACACAGCCCCATCTGACATAAAATTCGAGAGAGAGGTGCCACCTGGCAGGCTGACAGCTGGGACACGGACAGTGCAGAAGCAGGGAGTGGATGGAAGCCAGAGACAAAGGAGGAGTACTTGACTGTGGGTGGGTGAGAGCACAGGGTTCCTGTGACAGACACTAGGAAGCTGTGTTTTCTCCCATGCATGTGCATATACGTGCTCACATGCCACAACAATCCAGCCCCGTAAGCTAAGCAGCACCACCTAGTGGAAAATGGAGCCATTATATCAAGCCCTGCCCAACTGTGCCCTCTAGGCACATGCCCTAGAGGATGACCACAAAGCTCTCTGCCTGCTTAGAGTATGGACTATAGAGTGCTTCATAGTTTGAGTTCTAGGGGAAACTGGATGTAACTTAATTCAGATTTCATTCTGTCAGCTGGTTCATGTGTTAGATTTTTTTCCTTTTCCACCTTTCTTTTCTTTTTCTTGCATACAGAAAGGGAAAAAATTATTTTCCTTTAAAAAATATTTTTATGTTTTTAAATTTTTTGTAAATATTTTTATTCTATTTAATTTCTTCATTTCATTCTATTTTGTTGTATATATTTGTTTTTAATTTTTAAACTTTTTCTTACTTTTTAATTTTTTTTTCTTTTTTTCACTTACTTCCTCTATTCCTCTATTCTATCAAGCTTCTTTCAACCACCAGACTGAAACACACCTAGGATCTAGCTATCTTTACTTGATTTTTTTTGTTTTTAATTTTTAATTTAATTTTTATTTTATTAATGTTTTTTCTTCCTCCAAAATGACAAAGTGAAGGAATTCAAACTAAAAGAAATAACAGGAAGAAATGGCAGCCAGGCGCTTATTCAACACAGATAATGGCAAGATGTCTGAACTAGAATTTATAACTACAATAATAAGAATACTAGGACAGGTTGAGAAAAGCATAGAATCCATTTCCCTTCCTGTGGAGATAAAGGAAGTAAAATCTAGTCAGGATGAAATTAAAACTACTATAAGCAAGATGCAATCTTGAATGGATGCCATGGTGGAAAAAGTGGACAAAGCAGAGTAGTGAATCAGCAATATAGAAGACAAAATTATGGAGAATAACTAAGCAGGAAAAAAATAGGGAAACAAAGGCAAAAGAGCATAATACAAGAAGTAGAGAACTCAGTCTTAAAAAAAAAGGGGGGGATAACAACTGAATCATAGGCATCCCAGAAGATGAAAAGAGAGGAAAAGGGACAGAAGGTTTATGTGAGCAAATTGTAGGGGAAAACTTTTCTAATCTGGGATGGACACAGATATCACCATCCAAGGAGCACAGAGAACTCCCATTAGAGTTAAAAAAAAAAAAACCGACCATCAAAAAGGGATATCATAGTCAAATTCAGGAAAGGAAAGAAATATGAAAGCAGCAAGGGAAAAAAAAGTCCTTAACCTACAAGGGAAGACAGGTCAGGTTGGCAGCAGACCTGTAAACAGAAACTTGGCAGGCCAGAAAAGAGTGGCAGAATATATTCACTGTGCTGAATCAGAAAAATATGCAGCCAAGAATTCTTTCTCCAGCAAGGCTGTCATTCAAGACAAAGGAGAAATAAAGGGTTTTCCAGACAAACAAAAACTAAAGGAGTTTGTGACCACTAAACCAGCCTTGCAAGAAATGTTAAGGGGGACACTCTGAGGGGAGAAACGATGAAACAGAATAAAAAAAGACCAAAAGCAACAAAGACTAGAAAGGACCAGAGACCACCACCAGAACCTCCAACTCTACAGGCCACACAATGGCAATAAATTTATATCTTTCAGCACTCGCTCTACATGTCAATGGACTAAATGTTCCAATCGAAAGACGCAGGGTATCAGAACAGATATGAAAACAAGATCCATCTATATGCTGTTTACAAGAGACTCATTTTAGACCTAAAGACACCTTCAGATTGAAAGTAAGGGGATGGAGAACACCTTCAGATTAAAAGTAAGGGGATCTATCATGCTGATGGTCGCCAAGAGAAAGACAGAGTAGCCATACTGATATCAGACAAACTAGATTTTAAAATAAAGACTGTACAAAGAGATGAAGAAGGACGTTATATCATAATTAAGAGGTCTACCCGCCAAGAAGAGCTAACAAATGTAAACATTTATGCCCCCAACGTGAGAACACCGAAATATATAAAATCAATTAATCACAAAGACACTTTTTGATAATAATACCATAATAGTAGGGGACTTCAACTCCCCACTTACAGCAATGGACACATCATCTAAGTAGAAAATCAACAACGAAACAATGGCTTTGAATGACACACTGGACCAGATGGACTTAGACATATTCAGAACATTTATTCCTAAAGCAGAAGAATACACATTCTTCTTGAGTGTACATGGAACATTCTCCAGAATGGATTACTTTACTGGGTCACAAATCAGCCCTCAACAAGTATAAAAGGATCAAGATCATACCGTGCATAATTTCAGATCACAATGCTATGAATCTCAAAATCAACCATCAGATAAAATTTGGAAACTCCACAAAAACTTTGAGATTAAAGAACATCCTACTAAAGAATGAATGGGCTAACCAAGAAATTAAGGAGGAAATTAAAACATACACGGAAGCCAATGAAAATGATAACACAACAGCCCCAAACCTCTGGGATGCAGCAAAGACAGTCATAAGAGGGAAGTATATAGCAATCCAGGCCTTCCTAAAGAAGGAAGGTCTCAAATACACAATCTAACCTTACACCTTAAAGAGCTGGAGAAAGAACAGAAAATAAAGCTCAAAACAGGTAGAAGAAGGGAAAAAATAAAGATTTGAGCAGAAACCAATGATACCAAAGTCAAGAAAACAGTAGAACCGGCCAGTAAAGCCAGGAGCTGGTTCCTTGAAAGAAGTAATAAAATTGATAAACCCCTAGCCAGAGTGATCACAACAAAAAAGGAAAAGACCCCCCAAAATACAATAAAGAATGAAAGAGGAGAGATCACAACCAACACTGCAGAAGTAAAAAACAATCTTAAGAGAACATGATGCGTAATTATATGCCATTTAATTGAGAAATCTGGAAGAAATGGAGAAATTACTAGAAACATATAAGCTACCAAAAGTGAAACAGGAAGAAATAGAAAATTTGAACAGACCCATCACCAATAAAGAAAGTAGATTATTAATCAAAAATCTCCCAAAAATCAAGAGTGCAGGGCTGGATGGCTTTCCAGGGGAACTCTACCAAATATTTAAAGAAGAGTTAACACCTATTCTTTTGAAGCTTTCCCAAAAAAATAGAAATAGAAGACAAGCTACCAAACTCATTCTACAGGGCCAGCATTACCTTGATTCCAAAACCAGACAAAGACCCCACTTAAAAGGAGAACTACAGACCAATATCCCTGATTAACATGGATGCAAAAAATCTCAACAAGATACTACCCAAGCAGATCCAACAATACGTTAAAAGAATTATTCACAACGACCAAGTGGGGTTTATACCTGGGATGCAGGGCTGATTCAATATCTGCAAATCAACCTATATGATACATCACATTAATAAAAGAAAGAAAAAGAACCACTTGATCCTCTCAATAGATGCAGAGAATGCATCTGACAAAATACAGCATCCTCTCTTGATAAAAACCCTCAAGAAAGGAGTAATACAAGGATCATACCTCAAGATCATAAAAGCTAGATCCAAAGACCCACTTCTAATATCATCCTCAATGGGGAAAAACTGACACCTTTCCCCTTAAGGTCAGGAACGTGATAAGGATGTCCATGCTGACCACTGTTATTCAGCAGAGTGTTGGAAATCCTAGCCTCAGCAATCAGACAACACAAAGAAATAAAAGGCAGCCAAATCGGCAAGGAGGAAGTCAAAATTTCAGTCTTCACAGTCGATATGATATTCTATGTGGAAAATCCAAAAGACCCCACCAAAAAAATGGCTAGAACTGATCCATGAATTCATCAAAGTCCCAGGATATAAAATCAATGCACAGAAATCGGTTGGATTCCTATATACCAATAATGAAGCAGCAGAAAGGAAATCAAGAAATCAATTCCGTTTACAATTGCACCAAAAAACATAAAATATCTAGGGATAAACCTAACCACAGGGGTGAAAAATTGATACACTGAAAACTATAGAAAGCTTATGAAAGAAATTGGAGAAGACACTAAATAGTGTAAAAATATTCCATGCTCATGGATTGGAAGAACAAATATTGTTAAAGTGTTGATACTACTCAAAGAAATCTACATATTCAATGTAATCCCTATCAAAATAACTCCAGCATTCTTCACAGAGCTACAACAAAAGACGCTAAAATTTATATGGAACCAGAAAAGACCCCAAATAGCCAAAGCAATCCTGACAAAGAAAAGAGAGTATAGGTACCACAAATCCGGACCTCAAGATGTATCACAAAGGTGTAATCATCAAGACAGTATGGTACTGGCACAAAAGCAGACACATATATCAACAGAACAGAATAGAGAACCCAGAAACAGAGGCACAAACGTATGGCCAACTAATTTTTGACAAAGCAGGAAAGAATATCCAATGGAAAAAAGACAGTCTCTCCAGTAAATGGTGTTGGGAAAACTGGAGAGCAACATGCAAAAGATGAAATGACCACTTTCTTACACCATACACAAAAGCAAACTCAGAACGGATGAAAGACCTAAACATAACGCGGGAAGCCATCAAAAATCTAGAGGAGAAAGCAGGCAAAAACCTCTTTGACCTTGTGCACAGCAACTTCTAACTTGACATGTCTCTAGAGGCAAGAGAAATAAAAGCAAATATGAACTATTGGGACCTTAACAAGATAAAGAACTTAACTGACTGCCACCCAGATGCCCCTTCATGAGCGATTTTAATGGCTTTTCCTAAGCCTGAAGGTTGAAACAAAGTTCAGTCTTATACCAAAAAAGCTGATGAATCTGTTCACAATTGTCACCTTTGACTCTAAATTGTCTTTAATGAAAACTCTGCTCCTCCTTTAGATCTATGTGTATTAATGTGCTAGTCTGGGACCTTTCCCTTTTAGTTAAAAGGACCAGGGGCGCCTGGGTGGCGCAGTCAGTTAAGCGTCCGACTTCAGCCAGGTCACGATCTCGCGGTCCGTGAGATCGAGCCCCGCGTCGGGCTCTGGGCTGATGGCTCAGAGCCTGGAGCCTGCTTCCGATTCTGTGTCTCCCTCTCTCTCTGCCCCTCGCCCATTCATGCTCTGCCTCTCTCTGTCCCAAAAATAAATAAACATTGAAAAAAAAAAGGACCAAGAATGGAATGGGAAACTATGTCCACTTCAGGTTTAATTAACGTGGAAAACCACTTTGCTCAGACCCTAGATGAGTCATCTAGTGGAAAGACTGGTAAATTTTCAATGCTTAACTCCAACAAATAAAGGTCCCCCAAAACTAAAAGACTAGTTCCTGGTGTGACTGCAAGAACTAGGACATTGAAAAAAGATGGTTATAAATTTAAGATCTTCAAGGCCCTGCATCCCTCTTTCCAAACTTTTCTTTTTTTTCTATTATGAAATTTATTATCAAATTGGTTTCCATACAACACTCAGTGCTCATCCCAACAGGTGCCCTCCTCAATACCCATCACCAACCCACCTCTTCCTCCCACCCCCCATAAACCCTCAGTTTTCACTCCTATGTGGATCCTGAGAAACTTAACAGAAGACCTTGGGGAGGGGAAGAAAAAAATGGTTAGAGAAGGAGGGAGCCAAAACATGAGAGACTCCTAAAAATTTCCAACCTTTTCAATGTCCTCCCAATTCCCACTGATGGGATTCCAAGGAACCACGGAGCCCTTCCCAAGCCTCCCTCTTAATCTGTTCAGAGAAACTACTCTCCAGATTGGGAATGAATGTATCTCTGTCTTTACTGAAGCTGGAACTAACCCCAGTGCTATAAAGCAGCCCTAGCCTCGGAGTACAAAAACAGCTCAATTAGTGGGGATCTATTAGATCTCAACACGTTCCTATCTCTGAACCTATTCTCTTTGGTCAAGGCCCTTTGAGAGATATACACCTATTCTCCTTAGCTCTTCGACCCCTATTGATTACCTGGACTGTGATTTCTTAGAAAAATACCATGCTGGAATTGCTTTTGCCCAAAAGGGAAAAATAATTCTAGAATTTGACAACAGTAACCAAAATAGCAAAAAGGGGAAACAAATGATCCTTTGGCACCTTTTCTGTGCCGTGTCTGTGCTGGTACTATAGCTGAGTCTGGAGGTACTGATCATTTATCCCTATTGGATCAGCTACCATCCTCGTTATGGGCAAAATCTTCAACTGATCTTGGCAGAATCCACAATGTACCTCCCATCAAGATTCAAATCGATCCTGCAAACCTTCTCCCTAGAATTAATCAATATTCTATAATTTAAGAAGGCCTTCAATGCATCAACACCATAATAGAATGTTACAAGGCTCATGGTCTCATGATCCCCTGCAGTAGTCCATATAACGCCTCTATTATACCTGTGAGAAAACCCAACTGCTGAGGATATTACTTTGTCCAGGACCTCCGAGAAATAAATAGCACTGTAATCCCTCGATATCCCCTTCTTACCAAACCTCACACTCTACCAACATCCACTCCCACTGAAAGCAAAGTTTTCACTGTACTTGACCTATGTGGTGTAGTTTTTAGCATTCCAGTTGATAAGGATAGCCAGTATCTTTTTGCCTTCACTTGCAGGGAATGACAATACATCTGGACAACAACCTCCCTGGGTTTCACAGAGTGCTTCATGTTTCCCACAAACCTTAAAGGCTGATTTGGATGATGGAAAGTGTTCTGCTCTACTTTGTTACAATGTGTAGATGATTTTCTTCTCTGCTCTCCTGCTCATGCCTCTTCACACGAAGACAGCACCCCCCCCCCCCCGGGAAAACTTTTGGTTTTAAAAGGCCCATAAAGTCTCCAAAGAAAAACTGCAGTTTGCTCAAACTCAGGTTAGGTATTTAGCTCACCTGTTCTCAGAACAAGGCCCACATCTAGATCCAGGCAGACTCAAGGCATCCACAATCTCTCACAATCTAAAACTAAGAGCCAATTACAAGGCTTTCTTGGACTAACTGTCTACTCTCAAAACTGAATTCCAAACTTCTCTCTTAAGGCTCAGCCCCTAAATGCTCTACTAAAAAAATGAGAATCATAATCCTACTATTTGGAAAGAGGGGGATGACACAGCCTCAGAAACGTTATACCTTTAATTTATGTTCTGTGGGCCATTATGTATACAAGAAAGCCTGGTCCTTACCCACGACCGCCTTGCATGTCCTACCCCATGGACTGTCCTTCATCACCAGTCATGGGCTATGACGCACCCCCCCCCCCACCTCCTCCTCCATTTGGTAAGATGACCTGAACTGGATGAGGGACTTGTAAAGCATATTCATCTTCGTGAAAGGCTTGGTGGGAATGATGTAGAGATGGTTGTGAGGGCTTGGCAATTCAACTGCAAAACTGCCTGAGGACTTTGTAACATATCTCAAGTTTCTCAGGACATATGTACAATGGACTGTGTCATTCCCCTGTAATGAGGTCATCTGTAGGTTTCTGTTGTCAAAAAGAAAGAGAATTTTTACACAAAGGCAGATGTATCAGGAGTACTGGTGCATATTTTATAGACACAATATTTTGAGTTCTGTGAAGGATGAGATGCACCCCTAAGTGTAGGTACCTCAGGTGTCCTGTGTGAAATGGGGCACATGCATTAGATGACAAAGACCTTGTGGTCACCATAATGGAAGCACCAGTGAAAGTGTGGGGGAAACTTGAATCACACAGGAATAGAAGGGAATTTGAGGAAAGTAAGCAGAGTTTGAGGAGGTGCAGAGGGGAAGGTGCTGGGGTCAGTGAGATGCAGTTGCAGGTCATTCCTGACCACAGCCTGAGCAGGGAGCATGAGTTCCACATGGAGCTGCTATGTGGGATCACTCTCAGTGCACAATGCAGGGTTCCTCTCTGAAATGTCATATTTGTCAAAGTGCCCCTAGGTGATCATCTAAAAATTTTGTTGTCTCCCTGCATTGTCTGAAGGTTCTGGATATTTATGGGTGAAAAAATGCCCTGGATATATAGGAAATTTAACTTGGTCTTAAGGAAATGCTTGTCTGCCTAAGTTCATATCCCTCAGTGAGACTAAAAGTGAAGATGGGATGTAGATCAGCTGAGTGCCTGCATTGGCCTTCAGCCTTGGTCAACCTACAATTCATGGCTGGCCAGATGCCACCCCTGCTGGACCCCTGACATCACCCTGACTGCAGATTTTCATCTATCTCCTTAAACTTCTTTCACAATATCCCGAGGTTTTGCCTGTGTTCCTGCTGTCTCAGCCAGAATACCAATTCTCAGTGGGACCTACACAGAGACTGAGCTGTGTTATCTGTGAAACAGGGGTAATATTTGTTTCTAAGGACATAACAAAAAGAACACATTGAATACAGAGTGCATCTGCAAAATGTCTGGGAAATGTCCATTCACCCTTCTCACAGTTTCAATTAAGATACCTCCACACAAATGATCATCAAAAAAAGATGGTCATGGAAGTTCATTAAACTAAGACTGTTAACACCTCAGCCCAGGGATTGGGAATCACCATTTTATTTTTATTTTTATTTTTTTTAAATTTTTATTTTTGGGACAGAGAGAGACAGAGCATGAATGGGGGAGGGGCAGAGAGAGAGGGAGACACAGATTCGGAAACAGGCTCCAGGCTCTGAGCCATCAGCCCAGAGCCCGACGCGGGGCTCGAACTCACAGACCGCGAGATCGTGACCTGGCTGAAGTCGGACGCTTAACCGACTGCGCCACCCAGGCGCCCCGGGAATCACCATTTTAAACAATAAGACAAAGATATGCTTTTTCTATTAAAATTCAGGCCCTACCAGACAAAGAAAGAAAAAGATAATTACGAGAATGTGTATATCAGAGTTCTAAATCTGAGATCTGAAGACAATCATATTCTATTACATATAGACTTGCAGATGCATCCACACACTAAAGTGTTCATCTGAGGCCACAGATTAACTACCGAAGAGGGAATGCATGTAGGAAAACATAAGACCATAGGGAAATAACCCCAAATCTCGTAAATCTCACTGCCTTATATGACAACTATTTTGAAATTTGAGGAGGACTGTGTGAGGTGACAGAATATGGTGATTATATATCTTAAAAATGTGTCAGATCTGCCTGCATGCTTTCTCTGCCCACCCTGCGCCCTCCACTTTGTCCTTCTTAGTATCCCTTAATACTACTTTCACTGTTCTGTCTCTGTTTCAGTGTCTGCTTCTAGGAGGACCTACTCTTGCTCCCCATCGAATGCACACAGTGCAGTTCCTATACACACAGGTAACAAACTAGCAGAAATTGTGGTGATGGAAGATAGTAGCAAGATCACCCTTTGTGCAGAGGAGCCTGAGAGAGTTTTCTGGGGTGATGGTAACTTCCTATATCTAGATGCATGGGGTGCTTGTGCTCATTTATTTTAGAATATTCACTGACTCCTGGTGCTTGGGGTCAGATAGACAAGTACCTGATCCTAGCATATGGCTGATTTCTAATGGTGGGTAAGGATCAGGGACCAGCAGTGACTGTGGGAGATGAGTGAGGAGGCCACACATGGAGTCAGATCCTCACCCAGGATGCCATGTCTCCACAGACAGCAACCTTGTGCAGGAGGGCTCTGAGGATCACAGATTTGTTGATCAGTCCTGTGAACTCCATAATCCTACTCCAGATTTCTCACTGAGGGATGGATAGGGCAGAGGCCAGCAGCTGGAGGAGGAGCAGTGGGCCTGGGGGATTGAGTCAGAGAAAGGGAAAGGTAGAAGGTAGCGACAGGGAGTTTGAGAGATAAAGGGAAGAGGAGAGAAGGGAATGTTTTCTACTGACTTCACCCACATTTCTGTGTGAACAAAAGGAGATTCTTGTCTCCAAGGGAAGGGAAGAGGGCTGGCAAAAAGACAGAGTGACATTCTCAGCTCAAGTGCTCAGGATATCTGCCTTGCTCTTGAATACCTAACACAGGAAGCCTGTGCTTTCTGTCATAAGTGGAACTGCAGCTCATACCATTTAGTGAAAATTAAAGCGATGATGAAGGCCTCATCATTAAAGTATTGCAACAAAAATACGTGAACAGAGAGATACAATAGAAGAAAAAGTACAAAGGTAGACTGACTGCAATACTTATGTGAATATAGACTATCGGAAAAGGAGGTACCCCAATGCAGGCTTTCAGACACCTGGGCATTATCTGAAAATGTGAAAAAAAAAGTAGTCCTTACTTCAAAAGCAACATTAGCGTTAGACACAAAGGGATCATGATTTAAGGTTTAGAGAGAAACCATATGATTTCATGGTGTTGTACTCATGGTCCTATACCCTCAAGTCTCATCAAATTATACCCTTTAACTTAAGGCTATTTGTTATATGTAAATTATACCTCATTAAAGAGTTTCAAAACAAAATACTAGAAGAAAATGTGGGAAAGTTCCTTTCTAATCCTGAAGTGCATGGGTGATATGAGTCTGTCTGCCCATGTCTCAAAACTCCAAAATAATAAGACACTTTAAAAAATTAATAATAGCAGAGTAAGAGGACCCTGAGCTCACCCTGTCCCATGTGTTCAACTACATAGCATCCACATCCAAGTCCATGAACCAGAGAGCTATCCAAAGACTGGAAGAACAAACCCCACACCTAAATAGAGAGAAGCTTCATCAGAAAGTTTAGGAAGATCGGAAAGGTGGAGGCTGGCTCCCTGCAGAGAGGGCAGAAAAAGTGAGACCTCACACCAGGGAGCTCACACAGGGAAGACTAATCTCCATAACATTTGGCTTTAAAACCCAGAGGGGCTGAATTCCCTTGAGTTTAGATCTTGGAGTTTGGAGGTCAGCTGACGCAGCACTGGGTGATCCAGGAGGATGAGTGATAGCCAGGTCCCTGCCTGTGTAGAAAGGCAAGGTAAACATGGCATTTTACACAATGCCGAGGCAACAGGATACAGATGTATTAATGCTGATTCCTGAGTGTGTTGGAGGACTTCTCCAACAATGAGGGAGCTCACAGGCACCATTCTTCTCCCCCAGCCTCCCAGAATAAGCATAGAAGCACCTACCAGAGGGTGAGGCTGCACAGACGCTTGCTACCTAACCCATTAGCAGTGTGCCAGTCCCAAGGGTTCACTGGGGGACTCACCACACCAAGCCTGCTGGTCTCAGGGCAAACATTCTTAAAACCACGAGGGTACCCTTTCCAACAAGCTGCATGCATAGCTGCTACAGCACGCTGTGCACATCTGCACCTCACCCAGCTGTGCATATCCAGGCACTGTCATCTGTCTCACTAAGCCACATGTCCCCAGGCACAGACATGCTCTGTGCATATCCTCAAGCCCCTAGCTTCCACCGCTGGTCCACAGCCCCCAGCCACCAAAGGACATCGGGAAATCTGGCATAGGAATAGTAGCCCTGTGAAATTTTGCTAACACTCCTGCCCTACTCCCAAGTTACCCAGTGGGAATATCACCCCACAGCTGGCCTTGCTGGGTCCCACTAACACCAATGAGAGCAAGCACAGCCCAGAACAGTCATGCAATCGGTGCAGACACCTGCGCCGAAAGGAAAAGTAACACAACAGTAGGGAGTGAGCAATACCCATATGATATTCTCCTGAAGGTCCAGGTCCTATAAATGGAGACATGAATTACTGAGTTCTCCAGGACTTCTTCTTCATAATGTCATTAGTTTCAAGAGCAGAAGGCACAGCTGACTTTCTTAACACAGAGAAATAGAGCCAGAGAGTCAGACAAAATGGAGACACAGAGACATTTATCCACAATGAAAGACCTAGCCAAAGACACAGCCAGAGATCTAAGCCAAAGAGATATAAGTAACATACCTGATACAGAATTTAAAGCAATGATCATAAGGATACTCATTGGAGTTGCAAAATGAGTAGGGGTCAGAGTGAGACCCCTGACATAGAGGTAAGAAATAACATGTAGACATTGAGGACATAATAAAGGAGAAACACACTTGCTGGAATGAACAGAGGGATGGAAGAAGCAGAGGAACAAACCAGTGACCTCGAATACTGAGTAACGGAAATTAATCACACTGAACCAAAGAGAGAGAACAGAATTGTGCAACGTGAGACAAGACTCAGGGAACTCAGTGACTATAACAAACATAATAATATTCATATTGTAGGAGTCCCAGAAGAAAGAGAAAAGGGGACAGAAAATTTATTTGAGGAAATGATAGCTGAAAACTTCCCTAATTGGGGGAGGGAAACAAACATCCACATCAGGGAGACTAGAGAATTCCCATCAAAATCAACAAAATCAGGCCAACACCTAGACATATTGTAAATAAACTTGCAAATTGCAGTGACAATAAAGAAAAACTCTTAAAAGCATCAAGACAAAAGAGACCTTAACTTAGAAGGGAAGACCCATAAGGCTAGCTACAGATTTCTGAACAGAAACTTAGCAAGTAGAAGCGAGTGACATCACATATTCAAAGTACTGAATGGAAAAATCAACAGCCAAGAATACTCTATCCAGCAAGGCTATCATTCAGAATGGAAGGAGACACAGAGTTTCCCAAACAAAAACTAAAGGTGTTTGTACCACTAAACCAGTCCTGCAAGAAATATTAAGAGGGACTCTTTGAGTGGAAAGGAGAGACCAAAAGTGACAGTATAGAAGTAGAAGACACATATCAAGTAAAAAATGAATATTTCTGTAAAAAATCAGTTAAGGAACTCAGAGAAATGGATTTGAAATATAATAACATCTACCAAAAACCTAGGGAGGAGAAAATAATGGGTTCAAAGGTAAATGACCATTAACTTAACACAAACTGCTAAGTGCAGAAGAGGTTTTATAAACACCTAACGGTAGCCATACACTAAAACCAGTCATAAATATGCTACGAATAAAGATAAAGAAATCAAAATATATCACTAAAGAAAATAAGCAAAACATGAAAGACAGACAAGAAAGGATTGGAGAAAATCATTAGAAACCACAAGAAAACAGGTAATAAAATGGCAATACATAATACATATCAATCATTTCTTTGAAGGTAAATGGAATGAATGCTCCAATCTAGAGACGTAGGGTGTAAGAATGGATGAAAAAAAAGCTGGAGTAACAATACTTGTATCAAAAAAATACACTTAAAAAAAGGTACATAACAAGAGACAGAGGAGAACACTATATAACAGTAAAGGGTACAATCCAGAAAAAGATATAACAACTGTAAATATATCCCACAATTAAGTGGGATTTATTCCCAAGCTGCAAGGGTGGTTCAATATTCACAAACCAATCAGTGTGATAAATATATCAACAGGAGAAAGGATAAGAACCATAGGATCGGGGTACCTGGGTGGCTCACTCCTTTAACAGTTCAACATCAGCTCAGCTCATGACTTCATGATTCGTGAGTTCAAGTCCCGCATCGGACTCTGTGCTGAAAGCTCAGAGCCAAGAGCCTCCTTCAAATTCTGTGTCTCCCGCTTTCTCTCTGCCCCTCCCCTGTTCACGCTTTGTCTCTCTCAAAATAAACATTAAAAGAAAAGAACCATATGGTCATTTCAATACATGCTGAAAAAGCATTTGACACAGTACAACATCCATTCATGATTATAACCCCCTAAAGTAGGTTTACAGGGAACATACATCAACGTAATAAGTGTTACCTATGAAAACCCTGAAGATATAATCAATCTTAATGGAGAAAATCTGAGAGCTTTTCCTGTAAGGTCAGGTAGAACAAGGATGTTTACTCTTACCACTTTTGATAAATATAGTACTGGAAGTCCAAGCCACAGCCAGCAGATAAATGAAACGAAATAAAATAAAATAATAAAATATAAAATAAAATAAAACAAATAAAATAAAACAAATAAAATAAAATAAAATAAAATAAAATAAAATAAAAACAAATCCAAATCGGGAAGAGGTGAAAACTTCACACTTTGCAGATTACATGACACTATATATAGAAAACTCTAAAAAGTCCACCCAATAACTGCTAGAAGTGATAAATGAATTCAGCAAAGTCACAGGGTACAAAATCGTTGTACAGAAATCTGTTGCATTTGCAGACAACAAAAATGAAGCAGTAGAAAGAGAAATTAAGAAAACAGCCCAATTTACAGTTGCACAACAAATAATAAAATATCTATGAATAAATCTAACCAAAGTGGTGAGCGACATATACTCTGAAAACTATAAAACAGTGATGAAAGAAATACAAGATGACACAAAGATTGTTTAATACCATAATTTTTAATTCAAATAATAGCATTCATGGTACAGAAAACCGAATGCACAATGACATACAATTCATAGCAACATCTACTTTACATATTTAAGATAATACCGTATGTATATACCACTGTATTATGTGGTATGTAAATTAAGTGATCTTCTGATCTTGAACGAGCATGTCATTGAATGGCTTTCCATAAAGGTGGTTATCCTAGATAATGAATGATACTCAGATGTTACAGGATGTACTTCACATCATGCCTGAACATTGTCAAAAAAAAATGTACACACGGCCAGATGGATCATTGTGACTGGCTCACTTATGGTAAAGAATCCTTGCTTTGATATTTTCATGCATATTTTTATCAGGAATACAAGAGAATCAAATATTTCCAAATCAGAGAGATATTCAGACTGGAAGAATGATAGGGAGTTCAAGGGGTTTCAGAAGGAAAAGATGTGACCATGAAGTAGCAGTCACAGGCAAGCATCTTTCTCTGGGCCACTTTGACACGTTTGCACGAGGATAAGTGACTTGCCAAAGGGTAAGACCCAGAAGTACAAGAGGGAAAGACAACGCTTTAGGAAGAGGTGACTTGGAAAGAGTGCTTCTGTGCCTAAGTGATGGCTCAGCAACCTGGCTGGGGGCCCTTGGGTCAAGGATTTCAAAAGTCCATCAGTAACTTAGACTCACAAAGATCTTAGTAACATAGATCAAAGTAACTGAGAGCCACAAAGATCTTAGAGCCACAGAGTTGATCTTCATCTATGATTAGGAGATGGTCATAGTTTCACAGGATATGAAAAGAAGGGCCAGCAGTAGATGGCTAAAATATTATTTAGGGCTATATTTCTAATAAAAAATGGATGTGTAGAAATTTGGGTTTGGAATGTTAAGAAAAATTACAGGCCCATCATGGAGTTACTTACGTTAAGGCCCCATGTCACCAAACCTAGTTTCATTCCTGCAGGAATGTACCTTTAACCAGTCAACAAACAATTTCCTAGTCAGTACTGGAAATGTAACTGATAGACCCCTGCCATTCCCCTCAGGGAGGAAATCTTGCCTAAATAAGGTATTCCATGCCACTAATTTTTTTAAGTTTATTTATTTTGAGAGAGAGAGAAAGAGAGCACATGCAAGGAGGGGTAGGAAGAGGGGGAGAGAGAGAATCCCACGACCACGAGGTCACGATCTGAGCCAGGATTAAGAGTCAGACACTTCACCAAGCCATGCTGGCACCCGAGAACGTGGAGTTTCAAAGGTTAGCAGGCATGGCTGGGACACAGCCCTGAGGGAACTGGCATACTCCTGAAGAGAAGGGAGCAAACTACTTGCAGGCAGATGGCATGGAAACAGTGATCTGTACAACACCAGGTGCACACAGTGGGGAGATTATACACTCATCTTGGAGAGCATCCCTGTGAGTCAGTGTTCACAATGAGGAGACAAAGGAGCTGGTACAGAGGAGCTGTGTGACGCCATTTCCCTGCTCTACCCCCCCCCCCCCCACCACCAGCATAAACACAGAGCCACCTGCTGGAAACAAGGCAATTCCCACACTGGCTGCCTAACCCGCTTAGACCAAGCCCCACCTCCCTGTCAAGCTTGCCTCAGTCCCAATGGAGCTGGCCCCTTCCCTAGAAGACCAGCAGAAACCCCTGAACACACCACCTCTCTTGAAGAGAGTTGTGCAGGGCTTCACTTCCAGTGGCAGTCATTTCAAGTCTCGTTTAACAAGCAGATCGGATCAGACCTAGATAAAACTCACCACATTCTGGCCAAGGACCATACATTGCCCATACAACGGGCCTGAAGGATAGTGCAGCCAGAACACAAAACAGTGCATGAAACACACACCGCAGACACTCCCTGATATGCCAGGCCCTGGACACTAGATGACCTCCTCTTCATAAAGCCATTCATCTCACGGGCAGGTAACATAATGAGCTTTTGTAACACAGAGAAGGCAAATACTCAGCCAAAATGCCAAGACAAGAGGAATGCATCCCAAGTGAAAAAACAACAACAACAACAACAACAACAACAACAACAACAACAAGATAAGGTCATGGCCAGAAAAATGGAAGGAACACTTCCAAACTCATTCTATGAGGCCAGCATGGCCTTGAGTCCAAACTGGACAAAGACCTCACTATAAAGGAAAACTACAGACCAATTTCCCTGATGAACCTGGATGCAAAAATTCTCAACAAAATTTTGCAAACCGGATCCAACAACACATAAAAAGAATTATTCACCACAATGAAGTGGGGTTTATTCCTGGGATGCACAACTCATTCAATATCTGCAAATCGACTGATGCGATACATCACATTGATAAAAGAAAGGATAACAACCACATGATCCTCTCAATAGATACAGAAAAAACATTTGACAAAATGCAGCATCCTTTCTTGATGAAAAAAAAAAACACTCATAAAAGGAGGGATAGAAGGATCATGCCTCAACATCAGAATGTCCAGATATGAAAGTCCCACAGCTAATATCATCTTTAATGGGGAAAAACTGAGAGCTTTCCCCCTAAGGTCAGGAACACGACTGGGATGTCCACTCTCAGCACTGTTATTCAACATACCATTGGGAGTCCTAGCCTCAGCAATCAGAGAACAAAAAGAAATACAAGGTGTCCAAATTGGCAAGGAGGAGTCAAACTTTTCCTCTTTGCATACATGATACTCTCCATAGAAAATCCAAGACTCCACTGAAAAGCTGCTAGGACTGATATAGGAATTCAGGAAAGTCTCAGGATACAAAATCAATATACAGAAGTTGATTGCATTTCTATACACCAATAATGAATCATCAGAAAGAGAAATCAAGGAATTGATCTCATTTACAACTGCACTGAAAACCATAAAATACCCAGGGATAAACCCAACCAAAGAGGTAAAAGATCAGTACACTTAAAACAATAGAGGGGCGCCTGGGTGGCTCAGTCGGTTAAGCGCCGACTTCAGCTCAGGTCATGATCCTGCATTTGTGGGTTCGAGTTCTGCGATGGGCTCTGTGCTGACAGCTTGGAGCCTGGAGCCTGCTTCAGAGTCTGTGTCTCCCTCTCCCTCTCTCTCTCTGCCCCTCCCCTGCTCATGCTCTCTCTCTCTCTCTCCCTCTCTCAAAAATAAACTTTTAAAAAATTAAAAGAACCATACAAAGTCTATGAAAGAAATTCAAGAAGACAAAAAGAAATGGAAAAACATTCCATGCTCATGGATTAGAAGAACAAATATTGTTAAGACGTCAATACTACCCAAAGCAATCGACACATTCAAAGCAATTCCTATAAAAATAACATCAGCATTCTTCACAGAGCTAGAACAAACAATCCTAAAATTTGTATGGAACCAGAAAAGACCCCAAATAGCCAAAATAATGTTGAAAAGGAAAAAAAAAAGCTGGAGACATTACAATTCTGGACTTTATGGTGTATCCGAAAGCCACAATCATCAAGACAGTATGGTACGGGCACAAAAACGGACACACAGATCAAAGGAACACAATAGGGAACCCAGAAATGGACCTTCAAACATATGGCTGAGTAATCTTTGACAACACAGGAAAGAATATCCAATGGAAAAAAAGAGTCTCTTCAGAAAATGGTACTGGGAAAACTGGACAGTGAGAAGAATGAACCTGGACCATGTTCTGAAACCATACACACACACACACACACACACACACACACACACACACCTCAAAATGGATGAAAGATCTAAATGTAAGACAGGAACCATCAAAATCCTATAGGAGAAGAAGATGGTGTAGGAGAACGCTGGGCTCACCTCGTCCTGCTGATCACTTAGATTCCACCCACATCTGCCTAAATAACCCAGAAAACCACCAGAAGACTAGCAGAATGGACTCTCCAGAGCCAAGCATAGACAAGAGGCCCATGGAAGAGGGTAGGAAGGGCGGAGAGGCGGTGTGCACTACACGGACTGGCGGGAGGGAGCCGGGGCAGTGGAGGGGCAGCCCACCCGGCAAGTCAGAGCCCCAGAGTCTGACTTGCAAAAGTGGAGGGGCTGGACTCTGTGAGTTCTGACAGCCAGCGGGACTTAACATCTGGAATGTTATAAGTCAACAGCTCTGCTTGGAGAGCAGGAGGGCTAGAGGACAACGGGAGGGAGAGTTGTTGAGCCCCGGAAGATAGAGCTCAACTCAGCGGGGAACAAAGGCGCTGGCCAGCGCCATCTCCCTCGCCCATCCCCCAGCCGAAACCCCAAAGGGAACCGGTTCCCGACACCGAGCTTGCTTGCACCACGCAAACACCCAGCGCTCTGCTTCTGTGGATCCATCCCTCCGACGGGCCGGCCTCCCCCCCGGTGCTGCAGGGCCCCTCCCGCAGCGGACCACCGAGGGCAAAGCGAGCTGAGCCTGCCCCTCCCACCCCTGTGCACCTTGCGGATCCACCCCGTTAATATGCCAGATCCCATAGAAGCAGCACCACAAGCCTGGTAGTGTGCAAGTAGCCCAGACGGGGCCACACCACTCCACAGTGAGTCCTGCTCCCAGGAGAGGGGAAGATAAAGTACACACCAGTCTGACTGTGGCCCCAGCGGTGGGCTTGGAGCAGACATCAGGTCTGACTGTGGCCCCGCCCACCAACACAAGTTACTCCAGACAGCACAGGGGAGGTGCCCTGCAGTTCCGTGCCACTCCAGGGACTACCCAAAATGACTAAATGGAAGAATTCTCCTCAAAAGAAACTCCAGGAAGTAGCGACAGCTAACGAATTGAGGAAAAAACGATTTAAGCAATATAACAGAACATGAATTTTAAATAATAGTCATAAAATTAATCGCTGGGCTTGAAAAAAGTATAGAGGACAGCAGAGAATCTATTCCTACAGAGATCAAGGGACTAAGAAACAGTAAGGAGGAGCTAAAAAATGCTATAAATGAGGTGCAAAATAAAATGGAGGTGACCACAGCTCAGATTGAAGGGGCAGAGGAGAGAATAGGTGAATTAGAAGATAAAGTTATGGAAAAAGAGGAAGCTGAGAAAAAGAGAGATTTAAAAAATCCAGGAATATGAGGGGAGAATTAGAGAACTAAGTGACGCGATGAAACACAATAATATCCGAATAGGGATTCCAGAGGAAGAAGAGAGAGAGAAAGGGGCTGAAGGTGTACTTGAACAAATCATAGCGGAGAACTTCCTTGATCTGGGGAGGGAAAAAGGCATTGAAATCCAAGAGGCACAGAGAACTCCCTTCAGACGTAACTTGAATCGATCTTCTGCACGACATATCATAGTGAAACTGGCAAAATACAAGGATAAAGAGAAAATTCTAAAAGCAGCTAGGGATAAACAGGCTCTAACTTACAAAGGGAGACCCATAAGACTAGTGACAGACCTATCTACTGAAACCTGGCAGGCCAGAAAGGAATGGCAGGAAATCTTCAATGTGATGAACAGAAAAAATATGCAGCCGAGAATCCTTTATCCAGCAAGTCTGTCATTCAGAATAGAAGGAGACATAAAGGTCTTCCCAAACAAACAAAAACTGAAGGAATTCATCACCACTAAACCAGCCCTACAAGAGATCCTAAGGGGGATTCAGTGAGTGAAATGTTGCAAGGACCACAAAGCACCAGAGACATCACTACAAGCATGAAACCTACAGACATCACAATGACTCTAAACCCATATCTTTCTATAATAACACTGAATGTAAATGGACTAAATGTGCCAACCAAAAGACATAGGGTATCAGAATGGATAAAAAACAAGACCCATCTATTTGCTGTCTACAAGAGACTCATTATAGACCTGAGGACACCTTCAGATTGAAAGTGAGGGGATGGAGAACTATCTATCATGCTACTGGAAGTCAAAAGAGAGCTGGAGTAGCCATACTTATATCAGACAAACTAGACTTTAAATTAAAGGTTGTAACAAGAGATAAAGAAGGGCATTTTATAATAATTACAGGGTCTATCCATCAGGAAGAGCTAACAATTATAAGTGTCTATGCGCCGAATACGGGAGCCCCCAAATATATAAAACAATTAATCACAAACATAAGCAACCTTATTGACAAGAATGTGGTAATTGCAGGGGACTTTAATACCCCACTTACAACAATGGATAGATCATCTAGACACAGGATCAATAAAGAAACAAGGGCCCTGAATGATACATTGGATCAGATGGACTTGACAGATACATTTAGAACTCTGCATCCCAAAGCAACAGAATATACTTTCTTCTCGAGTGCACATGGAACATTCTCCAAGATAGATCACATACTGGGTCACAAAACAGCCCTTCATAAGTATAAAAGAATTGAGATCATACCATGCATACTTTCAGACCACAATGCTATGAAGCTTGAAATCAACCACAGGAAAAAGTCTGGAAAACCTCCAAAAGCATGGACGTTAAAGAACACCCTACTAAAGAATGAATGGGTCAACCAGGCAATTAGAGAAGAAACTTAAAAATATATGGAAACAAACGAAAATGAAAATACAACAATCCAAACGCTTTGGGATTTCCTGAGAGGAAAATACATTGCAACCCAGGCCTATCTCAAGAAACAAGAAAAATCCCAAATACAAAATCTAACAGCACACCTAAAGGAAATAGAAGCAGAACAGCAAAGACACCCCAAACCCAGCAGAAGAAGAGAAATAATAAATATCAGAGCAGAAATAAACAATATAGAATCTAAAACAAACTGTAGAGCAGATCAATGAAACCAAGAGTTGGTTTTTTGAAAAAATAAACAAAATTGATAAACCTCTAGCCAGGCTTCTCAAAAAGAAAAGGGAGATGACCCAAGTAGATGAAATCGTGAATGAAAATGGAATTATTACAACCAATCCCTCAGAAACACAAGCAACTATCAGGGAATACTATGAAAAATTATATGCCAACAAACTGGACAACCTGGAAGAAATGGACAAATTCCTAAGCACCCACACACTTCCAAAACTCAAACAGGAAGAAATAGAAAACTTGAACAGACCCATAACCAGTGAAGGAATTGAATCAGTTTTCAAAAATCTCCCAACAAATAAGAGTCCAGGACCGGATGGCTTCCCAGGGGAATTCTACCAGACATTTAAGGCAGAGATAATACCTATCCTTCTCAAGCTACTACAAAAAATAGAAAGGGAAGGAAAACTTCCAGACTCATTCTATGAAGCCAGCATTACTTTGATTCCTAAACCAGACAGAGGCCCAGTAAAAAAAAGAGAACTACAGGTCAATATCCCTGATGAATATGGATGCAAAAATTCTCAATAAGATACTAGCAAATTGAATTCAACAGCATATACAAAGAATTATACACCATGATCAAGTGGGATTCATTCCTGGGCTGCAGGGCTGTTTCAACATTTGCAAATCAATCAATGTGATACACCACATTAATAAAAGAAAAGAAAAGAACCATATGATCCTGTCAATCGATGCAGAAAAAGCATTTGACAAAACTCAGCATCGTTTCTTAATAAAAACCCTCAAGAAAGTCGGGATAGAAGGAACACACTTAAACATCATAAGAGCCATTTTTTTTACACATTTTATTTTTTTAATTTATTTTATTTAATATATGAAATTTATTGTCAAATTGGTTTCCATACAACACCCAGTGCTCATCCCAAAAGATGCCCTCTTCAATGCCCATCACCTACCCTCCCCTCCCTCCCAGCCCCCATCAACCCTCAGTTTGTTCTCAGTTTTTAAGAGTCTCATGCTTTGGCTCTCTCCCACTCTAACCTCATTTTTTTTCCTTCCCCTCCCCCATGGGTTTCTGTTAAGTTTCTCAAGATCCACATAAGAGTGAAAACATATGGTATCTGTCTTTCTCTGTATGGCTTATTTCACTTAGCATCACACTCTCCAGTTCCATCCACGTTGCTACAAAGGGCCATATTTCATTCTTTCTCATTGCCACATAGTACTCCATTGTGTATATAAACCACAATTTCTTTATCCATTCATCAGTTGATGGACATTTAGGCTTTTTCCACAATTTGGCTATTGTTGAGAGTACTGCTATCAACATTGGGGTACAAGTGCCCCTATGCATCAGTACTCCTGTATGCCTTGGGTAAATTCCTAGCAGTGCTATCGCTGGGTCATAGGGTAGGTCTATTTTTAATTTTTTGAGGAACCTCCACACTGTTTTCCAGAGTGGCTGCACCAGTTTGCATTCCCACGAACAGTGCAGGAGGGTTCCCGTTTCTCCACATCCTCTCCAGCATCTATAGTCTCCTGATTTGTTCATTCATAAAAGCCATTTATGAAAAGCCCACAGCTAATATCATCCTCAGTGGGGAAAAACTGAGAGCTTTCTCCCTGTGATCAGGAACACGACACGGATGTCCACTCTCACCGCTGTTGTTTAACACAGTGTTGGAAGTTCTAGCATCAGTAACCAGACAACAAAAGGAAATCAAAGGCATCAAAATTGGCAAAGATGAAGTTAAGCTTTCACTTTTTGCAGATGACATGATATTATACATGGACAAATCCGATAGACTCCACCAAAAGTCTGCCAGAACTGATAATAATATAACGATAGTAGAGGACTTTAACACATCACTCACATCAATGGACAGAACCCGTAAACAGAAAATCAACAAGGAAACAATGACTTTGAATGACACACTGGACCAGACGGGTTTAATAGATACATTCAGAACACTCCATACTAAAATGGCAGAGTACACATTATTTTCAAGTGCACATGGGTCATTCTCCAGAATTGATCACATTCTAGGTCACAAATCAGACCTCAACAGGTACCCAAAGAGACCAGACCAAGCATCTTTTCTGACCACAAAGCAAGGAAACTGGAAGTCAAGCACGAAAGGAAGGAAGGAAGGAAGGAAGGAAGGAAGGAAGGAAGGAAGGAAGGAAGGAAAACGGAAAGGCCACAAATAAAGGGAGGTTAAATAACATGCTACTAAATGAATGGATCAAACAGGAAATCAATGAGAAAATACACTGAACCAAATGAAAATGAAAACACACTGGTAAAAACCTTTGGAATGCAGCAAAAGCAGTCTACGATGGAAGTATATAGCAATACAAGCCTACCTTAAAGATCAAGAAAAATCTCAAACAATCCTAACTTACAACTAAAGGAATGAGAAAAAGAACAGCAGTAGGAAGGAAATAATAGACATTAAGGCAGAAATAAGGGATATAGAAACCAAAAAAGACACTAAACCAAATCAATGAAACCAGGGGCTGGTTCTTGGAAAACAGTAATCAACTTGAAAACCTCCTAGGCAGACTTTTCACAAAGAAGAGAAAAAGGACTCAAATAAATAAAATCACAAATAAGAAAGGAGAAATAACAGTCAACACCACAAAAATACAGTTAGAAGATAATATTATGAAAAACTATATGCAAAAAATTGGACACTCTGAGAAAAATGGACAAATTCCTAGAAACACACAAACTACCAAAACTGAAAAAGGAAGATACATAAAATCTGAAAACAGAAAGAAATCAAAACAGTAGCCAAAAAACCTCTCCCCCCAACACAAGAGTTCAGGGCCAGATGGCTTCACTGATGAATTCTACCAAACATTTAAGGAAGAGGTAATGTCTATTTTTTCTCAAATTATTAAAAAAATAAAAAAAGAAGGAAAACTTACAAATTCATCTTATGAGGCCATCATTACCCTGATACCAGAACGAGAGAAAGACTCCACTAAAACTGAAAACTGCAGTGGCGCCTGCATGGCTCAGCCAGTTTACTGTCCAACTCTTAATTTCGGATTAGGTCATTATCATGCAGTGCGTGGGTTCGAGTCCTACGTTGGACCCTGCCATGACAGTGTGGAGCATGGCCAGGATTCTCTCTCTCCCTGTCTCTCTGCCCCTCCCTCACTTTTATGTACTCTAAGTAAATAAATAAACATTTAAAAATATGTTTAAAAATTTTTTAAATAAAACTGCAGACCAATAGCCCGATGAGTATGCATGCAGAAATTCTCATTAAAATACCTTCAAATTAAAGTCAACAATACATTAATAGAATCATTTACCATAATCAAGTGGGATATATTCCTGGGCTGCAAGGGTGGTTCCATGTTCACAGATCAATCAACATGATGCACCACAGTAATAGAAGCAAGGATAAGAACAATATGATGCTTTCCACACATGCAGGAAAAGCATTTGACAAAATGTCATATCCATTCACGATAAAAACCCTCAGCAAAGTACATCGAGACTCAATCTACCTGCACATAATAAAGGTCATCTATGAAAAACCCACAGCTAATCTCATCCTCAATGGGGAAAAATTGAAAGTTTTTCCTCCAAGGTCAGGGATGAGACAGGGTTGACCCCTCTCACCACTGTTATTCCACATAGTACGGGAAGTCCTAGCCACAGCAATCAGACAACAAAAAGAAATAAGAGGCATCCAAATCAGCAAGGAAGAAATAAAACTTTCGCTATTTGGAACTGACATGATGTGCTCTATAAAAAACATGAAAGACTCCCGTAAAAATTGCTAGAATTGATATATGAATTCGACAAGTCACAACATACAGAAATCAATGTAGATAAATCTATTGCATTTCTATAGACGAGTCATGAATTAACAGAGAGAGAAAGTAAGAGATCAATCCCATTGACAGCTGCACAAATACCCCCAGGATACCAGGAATAAACCTAACCAAAGAGGTGAAAGACCTGTACTCTAAAGGCTATGAAACACTGATGAAAGAAATGGAAGAGGACACAAAGAAATGGAAATACATTTCATGTTCATGGATGGGAAGAACAAAATACTGTTAAAATGTCTACACTCCTCAAAACAATCTACACATGTAATGAAATCCCTATCACACTAACAAAAACATTTGTCACAGAACTAGAACAAATAATCTCAAAATTTGTATAGAACCACAAAAGACCCCAAACAGTCAAAACAAACTTGAAGAAGAAAAGCAAAGCTGGAGAGATCACAATTCCAGACTTTAGAGTATATTACAAAGCTGTACTGATCAGAACAGTATGGCACTGGCAAAACAACAACAACAAACACCAATAACAACAACAACAACAACAAACACATACGCATAGATCAATAGAATGGAAACCCAGAAATGAACTCACACCTCTATGGTCAATTAATTCTCAACAAAGCAGGAAAGAATATCCAATGGAAAAAAAAAAGATAGTCCTGGGACACATGGGTGGCTCAGTCACCAAAGCATGTGATTGTGGATTCAGCTCAGGTAATGATCTCAGGGCAGTGCAGAGCATGCGTGGGATTCTCTCTCTCCATTTCTCTCTGCCCCTCTTCTGCATTCTCTCTCTCTCTCTCTCTCTCTCTCTCTCTCTCTCTCTCAAAAATAAATACATGAACTTTAAAAAATTCTCCTCAACATATGGTTTTGGAAAAACTAGACAGAAACCTGCAAAACAAAACAAAAACAAAAACGGACCACTTTCTTACAACATACACAAAAATAAACCCAACATGGATAAAGACCTATGTGGGAAACATGAAACCATAAAAATCCCAGAGGATAACACAGGCAGTATCTTATTTGACATTGGCTGTACAAACATCTTTGTAGATATATCTCCTGAGGTAAGGGAAACACAAGCAAAAATAATGGGACTTTGTAAAAATAAAGAGCTTCCATCACCAAGGAAATAATCAACAAAACCAGAACACCTACAGAATGATATTTGCCAACGACATCTGATAAAGAGTTTGTGTCCAAAATATATAAAGTTATACAGCACCCAAAAAATGAGAAATCGGATTAAAAATGGGCAGAAGACATGAATGGACATTTTCCCAGGGAAGACATACACATAGCCAAGAGACACATGAAAAGATGCTCAACAATACTGATCTTCAGGGAAATACAATTCAAAAGTACAATGAGATACCACATCACATCTGTCAGAATGACTAAAATCAATGAAGGATGAAACAGCAGGTGTTGCCAAGGATGTGGAGAAAAAGGAACCCTCTTGCACTGTTGGTAGGAATGCAAACTGGTGCCGCCACTCTGGGAAACATCAGGGAGATTCGTCCAAAAAAAAAAAAAAAAAAAAAAACCTGGAAATAGAACTACCTTACGATCCAGCAATTTCACTATGAGGTATTTACCCAAAGAATACAAAAATAATTCTTCAGAGGGATACATGCACCCTGATGTTTACAGCAGCATTTTCTACAACAGTCAAATTATGGAAACTGCCCAAGCATCCATCAACTGATGAATAAATTGAGATGTAGTATATGGAATGTAATATTATTTAGCCCTAAAAACATGAAATCTTGTCATTTGTCATGAGGTAGATGGAGCGAGAGAATGTTATGCTGGGTGAAATAAGCCTGTCAGAGAAAAACAAATACCAGGTGATGTCACTAACCCATGGAAATAAAAAAAAAACAAGGTGGGGGGGGCGGAGAAAGGAGACAGTGACAAACAAGCAGACTGTTAACTAGGAAACAAACTGAGGGCTTCCACAGCGAGGTGGGGAATGGGTGAAACAGCTGCTGGGGATTAAGAAGTGCACCTGGGATGAGCACCGGGTGACGTGTGGAAGTGTTGCTCTATAATGTACACCTGAAACTAATATTACACTGTGTCTTCACTCACTGGAGTTTAAATTAAAAGATAACATAAGGTTAATGAGACTTACCTACCAGGCTTTCTGTAGTTTTCAATCACTTCACTAGTTTGGAAAAATAACCATGAAATTTTTTAAAAAGCATGTATGATGTGGGAGACAGTTTGTGCCCTTACCTGGGTCTCTGGTGCCAGCAGGACTCAGAACGTGGGTCCCAGCTCATTCTTCTAGAAGGTCCTGACACAAGCATTTCATATATCCACATCCTAACTGAATGCAGCTCCCGTTCTTCTGAATTTCTGTCAGGGTTTCTTCCTGGAAACAAGCCTGAATCTGGAACAAACCATCGACTGCATCTATGAGGTGATGTCGTGGGACCCCGCAATCCACGAGTCCTTTAGTAAAATACCTCTTGTTCAAATACTGTCCGGGAAGGGGAGGGATGAAACACGGGAACAGCCCAGAAAATGCAAGGGCCTGTGCTGCTCAGCAACCAGCTAGCCCAGGGAAGCCACCCAGTGCCCCCTCCTCAGCACTCAGCACAACATGGCAGCTTCTCTCTGGCGACTCAGGAGATGCCAAGTTGCTGCAAAGCTCCCAAGGTCTCCCCTGGGGCGGGCGGCAGAACCCGCTGGAAACACAGCTCTGCTCTCTGTCCTGAGGCAGCAGCAGAGGCCCTGAGTCCTCTGGGAGCAACAGAAGCCCTTCCTGCTCTCAGGTGCCCTGAGTCAGAAAAGCGGATGGTGCGCCCTCTGCTGGCCATCACTGCCTAGGCAGAGGAACCCGCCCCTCCGGGTCTGTGGGGCTCGAGCTCTCTCTACTGGCCACCATGGGAATTCCTGCAATGATGAAGGCCCTGGTCGCTCAGCTGAGAGATGGAAGGTGCTCTGGGCAACTAAGCCTGTTCTCCACATTGGGAAGGGTCTTAGTGACAGGGCCTGAGACACAAAGAAATATTTTCCTTCTCCTTTCTTGTGAGTGGAGAATGAAACCGAATTTATTAACGTAATGATATCATTTGTCATGCTTTAAGCAATGTTCACAGAAAAATAGACCGCCAACTTACACATGCTGAATAAGAGGTAATTGTATTTACCACCAAAATACCCAGGTTAGATAAAGAGTTGACACCTTTGAGAGAGAGATACCGACGTCCAGCTATGGAATGAATGAGTCCTAAGGATACAAGGGACAGCCAATGGAATGGAGTCAATCCTGTAATAATACTGTTGCATGCTTTCACATGATAGCTACACTTGTGCTTAAGTACAACATAATTTATAGGCATATGGAATGACTACAATGTATGCCTAAAACTAATACAACAAATGTGTGAACAATATTTCAATTAAAAGTAGACACCCTTTACACTATCTTTAATTTCTCCTCCTTTGCCAATAAACTATCATTCCTGGGGCGCTTGGGTGGCTTAGTCGGTTAAGCGTCCTACTTCCACTCAGGTCATGATCTTGCAGTCCCTGAGTTTGAGCCCCACATCAGGCTCTGTCCTGACAGCTCAGAGCCTGGAGCCTGCCTCAGATTCGGTGTCTCCTGCTCTCTCCCCCCACCCCAGCTCGGGCTCTCTCAAAAAAAGAAAAAAGAAACATTAAAAATGAAAAATCCTTCCTAATTTAGAATCTGTGAAATTCCATTTATACCAGATTCTCTAACATCACCATCTTGATGTTGAGAGCTTATCTGAAAAGTCACTAATAATATCTTTGATGACACATATGTGACAAGGTCAGAATGCAACTTACAGGTAGCCACACATCTGTTATGAATTCACGGTATGTATCCTTGGCTAATATTTCCAATGAAATGTGCTTTAGGGATACAGATGGATGAAAAAATGTCCATCAGTCATATAGGTCAATTTCCTATAGAACCATTATGCCTTCAATTACTAATTGCCATCTCTTCAGAATTAAAAGAAAGCTGGGACAAGAAAATGTCTTTGAATTTGATGTAAGAGAAGACTATGGTGTTTTAAAGGGTTCACCTACCTTCTGGAATCCTCAGATTGGTTGTGGACAGGAGGATAGCAACCCACTATTTTGATGCACACAGCTGGTTCCAGAGAGAGAATATGGACCTTATTGTCAAATATTTCTTTTATCAGGGGCGCCTGGGTGGCGCAGTCGGTTAAGCGTTCGACTTCAGCCAGGTCACGATCTCGCGGTCCGTGAGTTCGAGCCCCGCATCAGGCTCTGGGCTGATGGCTCGGAGCCTGGAGCCTGTTTCCGATTCTGTGTCTCCCTCTCTCTCTGCCCCTCCCCCGTTCATGCTCTGTCTCTCTCTGTCCCAAAAATAAATAAAAACGTTGAAAAAAAAATTTTTTTTAATATTTCTTTTATCAGTATCAGCAGTCCACCTCTGCCAGGTCCAGACTGCAGGACCTGGGGGCAACACAATGACTGATGCCTGGGTTGAGAACATGAGGAAGGCCAGCTGGTGGGGGGAGGGGAGAAATCCAACAGGGCCTGGGGCAGTGAGGGAGATGGCTCTGGATCACCTCCCCATAGGGCAGGCTCTGGCGTCTACCTGCTAAAGAGCAGCACACTCTCCCTCAAGCCATCCCTCTCCATGACAGCACATGAGGCTGAGTCCCACAATCCCAGGAGAAATGAGGGATACACATCTTTTCAAATGCAATGGCCTCTGCAAAGCTTGGCCCCAGGGATGTCGGAGCCTTGGAGTCACGGAACTCTGATGCCCATGATACCAGCCCTTTCTGCCCCCGCACTCACAGCCACTTCATACATCCCCTCTCCCCTGACCCATCTCACCCCGTCCACATACCTGGACCAGGTCTCTACTTTCCTCCTTGTACTTCCTCTTTGTCTGTTTCCCTCTAGCCACATCTCTGTGTTTCTTCCTTTCACTCTCTACTTGCCCAATTCCCCTATCACTCATCCAGTGTCTCTCTCCTTACCTGTCTCTTTCTCCACGTCTCCCCAGGCTTCAGACTCTCTGCTCTGTGCGTGCATCCCTGTCCAGGAGCACAGGGCACTCCTGTCTCTCCCTCTTTCCTGTCATGTTTTGTCCCAGGCCCTGATCACAATGGAGGAGAATCCCCCGTACAGCAGCTGCCCATATTGACATTTGCTATAGCAATGCTGGCAGCATGTGGACAGCCAGACATTTACCCTTGGTGACCCAGCCATGACCCAAAAGCTGCTGGAGGGCTGGCTGCTTCCCTAAGCTGGGAGGAAAAAGGGGCTCACAGGGTTCAGGGTCCCTGGGGCAAAGTGGATTGGATTGGCCAATGTAGAAGGAGCCATATGCTTACACCCAACTCTCCTGGGTGGTGTCAAAGGAACCTATCTCAGACCATGGACCTCTGCCTTCCCCATGGCTCAATATGGCAACAGGGGGAGCTTTATGGGACATCATGTGACTCGCCACAAAAATTGCGCCATTTGCCCCCTTGGAGGCCACCTGGATTGGTGCTACTAGGGGCAGCTGGTAAGGTGCACAAGGGCACAAGAGCTGAATTAATGCAGGGCCTCCTTACTGGTCTCCTGAATCCATTCCTCACCATCAGAATAGACCCTTTCCTGGAGACCTGCCCTGCTCATCAGCACAAACCCCATCAACTAGCACGTGCGCCGTGCGCTCATGAGTATCTATGTACAGAATTAACAACCACCACCAGAGCTCCCTAAAGGATGTATCCAACTCCTCAGATGGAACTATAGGTCCCTTCCAGGCAATACAACCCCAAAGAATGATCTGTCTTCTTCCACCAACACTATACATTCTACCTGTTGGTTACTGCGTATACAGGAACCCAAAGTGTACACTTGATGGGGAATGAGTGTCAACTTTCCTGGAAGCAGACGCTGACACAGAAACACAACTGTGACAAGTGTATTCGGGGACATTAGGAAGGACAAAGTGGAGGGGACGGGGTGGGCAGGGAAAGCATTCAGACCAAGGGGCAGATTAGACACCATCCCTAAATATATAATAACCACAGCTGGTTTGTAATGGTTCAGTGTCCTCTTCAAATTTCAAGCTGATTTCCCTCTATGTCAAAGTGATTTTGAGTTATTGCAAAGGGATCTTCTGTTCTCTTCTATGCATTCGGTCTTCTACAATACATCTGTGGCCTTGGATGAGCACATATTTGTGTGGCTGCATTTGTGTGTATACCTGTAATGGAAGACGATTATCTTCAGATCTTAGAGGTAGATCCCTGAGTGTACACATTCTCCTACTTATATTTTCCTTCTTTGTAAAGAAGGACCTGAATTTTAATAGAAAACACACAGGGGTCTTCGTTGTATCTTTTGAAACTGGAATTGCCAATCTCCCAGCCTCAGGCATTATACCCTCAGTTTCAGGAAATTGAATGAGCATCTGTTGATGATCTTCTGTGTGCAGATACATTCATTTCCACCCTGAGAAGGGTGAATGCCCACTCATCCCATACATTTTACATATTTCTTGTGGGCTTAACCACCTCTTCATCGCACTGACCTCAGAGATCAACATTGCCCCTGCTTCTCAGATTACAAAGCTGAGGCTCTGAGATGGCCCCACTGAGAGCTGGCATTAGGGCTGAGACAGCAGGAACACAGGCAAAGCCTCAGGAAATTGTGAGGGAAGTTTCAGAGATGCAAACCTTCAGGCAGGGTGGTGACAGCAGGTGCAGGGGTGCGGTGACAAGAGTCCAGCAGGGGCGTTTCCTGGTCAACCCTGAATTCCCCGCTAAGAGTCTGACTCAGGATGAAGGCCAAGGAAGCTGATCTACAACCTTTCGTCGCATTTAGTCTCACAGAGGCACACAAACTTAGGCAGACAAACATCCCATAAGAACCAAGTTAAACTACAAATCTCCAGGGCATTCTTTCACACAGATCCAGAACCTTCAGAAAACCAAGGGAAACAGCAGTCTTTATTTAGATAATGAACTAATTTGGCCACACTTTGGCCACAATGACATTTCAGAGATGATACCTGCATGAACTGTCCTTGAACCCAGGCAGCAACTCTCTGTGGACTTCATGCTGCGCTCACTCTCCCTGCCCAGGTTGTGGGCCCTGCCAGAAATGGCCTCCAACTCCATGTCACTGAGTCCAACACCCTCCCCTCTGCACCATCTCAGCTCACCCTTCTCATGCACAGCCTCCAATTCATTCCCATGAGATTCATGTCTCCGTCTCTTGTACTTGAGGACTCATTACTGGAGCTTCACTGTTGTAGATCAGAAGCTCCATGTCATTTGATGCATGTTACTCTCTCTGCATTAGGACACTTGAAGCCCCTGAGGGGGGTGTGCCTCATCTCTCACAGGGCCAGGAACATGGACTCTGTACAAGGCACGTCTACAGAACTGATACACCTGCTTTTCTATGAAGAGACTCTTTCCTTCTCCACAAGAGACACCTGCAGCCCAGCTCAGTAAGGGAAAATGACACAGCCCAACATATGTATGTCTTGAGAAAGCTGAAGAATCTTAACAGTGTCCTCAGCCAGCAGCACCCTTGCATTGCAAAGCCTGTGCGGCCATCTCTACGTCTTCTCAGAGACTCAACAACACAGAAGCTGAACATGCTGAACATATCAACTCATACTGTTCAGATCATCTCACAAATAGTAGAGGTGGAGGTGGTGGGTCCTGTCCCTGAGGACACCAAGTAGCTGGAGGTGGCACATAGAGCCCATGAACAGTGATAAAGGGGATCTGTGGGGAAGGGCCTGTAGGGTGGACCTGGTAAAGGAGGAGGTCCTCTTGCATCCATAGGGACCTACAGAACAGAAGTGACAGGTGTGTTGGTATGACAGAGAAGCAGAACGCCCACAGGAGCTGAAACACAATGAAGCAGGTGTTGGCACCTGGCCCCTTGTTCATTCATGGGTTCTAGTAGAATGGAGCATCAGTGCCAGAAAACTCTACCCTCCCACGAGGTCCCACCTATGACCTGAAGGTACCAGATGCCACAAGGAGAAACTACTGTCGCCACACATCACTGCCCATGTTTACAAATGAAGAAAGCCAAGGAGTCCTATTCTAGAAGACTGATGACACCAATGCCAGTCTAATAAATGAACGCATTCCAGAGAGGCAGGCATCTATGTCCAAGACCCCTCTGGTGTCCTCTTCCACCAGATCTGAAGACTTTTTACTTGCACATTGAGAACAGACAGAACATGAAGGAATGAAAGAAAACCCCAGCACCACACAGAGATTCAGGGCCACCCCAGGGTCAAAGCTCAACCTGCCATCCCATGCCTGTCCTCACTCTGCTTCCCTCCCTGACAAAGACATCTTCTGTGCAAGGCCACAGAGATCTCTGAGGAGATGGGGGTTCCTGGAGTCCTGCAGAGGGCCTGGAAATGTGTTTTCTGAGAGAAACATGTTACCTGTGCACATTCATTGGTCTCAGGTATGTTTATCTTAATTCACAGGTAATTCAGCTTTTAAATACAATATGAGTTGCAGAGCTATTTTGTCTCATTGTAAAAGGGAGGTAGAAATTCCACATAAAAGAATGAACAGAAACATGTCTAGATTTCAGGTGTAAAACTCCCATAAGGTATCATGAGACAAAGTGCCAGTTACAACTGCTCCCGGGACACAAGAGAACCTGCACATATAAACACAACTGCAGAACTCTGTGAGGTACTGGCCCTGCAGGTAATCACTGATTCTCTCCCTTCACGACTGCAGTTCCACGTACATTTTCGAGTACACGTGCCGCTTCTGAAAATTCAGAGTATTTCCACCTAGGGAACAACTGGAAAAATTCTCTATCGCAAATTTACCAACACAGAAAGATCAATAATGAATTCTGAAATTTATCTAAGAACACTCAGCACTGCACAAAGCACACAATATAAAGTTGGAAAGAGTTTTCATCTTTTCCAGTCACGAGGCTCATCGCAGACATTCGGAACAAGTTCATCCCCTACACTGAAATAGGAAAAAATGAAAATAATGACGATAATTCCATGTAAAGAAGGTGTGGAAGGAGTCACATACACCCAGTGCTCATGCCAACAGGTGCCGTCCTCAATACCCATCACCCACCCTCCCCTCCCTCCCACCGCCCATCAGCCCTCAGTTTGTTCTCAGTTTTTTTTAAATTTTTTTCAATATATGAAATTTATTGTCAAATTGGTTTCCATAGAACGCCCAGTGCTCATCCCAAAAGGTGCCCTCCTCAATACCCATCACCCACCCTCCCCTCCCTCCCACCCTCTATCAACCTTCAGTTTGTTCTCAGTTTTTAACAGACTCTTATGCTTTGGCTCTCTCCCACTATAACCTCTTTTTTTTTTCCTTCCCCTCCCCCATGGGTTTCTGTTAAGTTTCTCAGGATCCACATAAGAGTGAAAACATATGGTATCTGTCTTTCTCTGTATGGCTTATTTCACTTAGCATCACACTCTCCAGTTCCATCCACGTTGCTACAAAAGGCCATATTTCATTCTTTCTCATTGCCACATAGTATTCCATTGTGTATATAAACCACAATTTCTTTATCCATTCATCAGTTGATGGACATTTAGGCTCTTTCCATAATTTGGCTATTGTTGAGAGTGCTGCTATAAACATTGGGGTACAAGTGCCCCTATGCATCAGTACTCCTGTATCCCTTGGGTAAATTCCTAGCAGTGCTATTGCTGGGTCATAGGGTAGGTCTATTTTTAATTTTCTGAGGAACCTCCACACTGCTTTCCAGAGCGGCTGCACCAATTTGCATTCCCACCAACAGTGCAAGAGGGTTCCCGTTTCTCCACATCCTCTCCAGCATCTATAGTCTCCTGATTTGTTCATTTTGGCCACTCTGACTGGCGTGAGGTGATATCTGAGTGTGGTTTTGATTTGTATTTCCCTGATAAGGAGTGACATTGAACATCTTTTCATGTGCCTGTTGGCCATCCGGATGTCTTCTTTAGAGAAGTGTCTATTCATGTTTTCTGCCCATTTCTTCACTGGGTTATTTGTTTTTCGGGTGTGGAGTTTGGTGAGCTCTTTATAGATTTTGGATACTAGCCCTTTGTCCGATATGTCATTTGCGAATATCTTTTCCCATTCCGTTGGTTGCCTTTTAGTTTTGTTGGTTGTTTCCTTTGCTGTGCAGAAGCTTTTTATCTTCATAAGGTCCCAGTAATTCATTTTTGCTTTTAATTCCCTTGCCTTTGGGGATGTGTCGAGTAAGAGATTGCTACGGCTGAGGTCAGAGAGGTCTTTTCCTGCTTTCTCCTCTAAGGTTTTGATGGTTTCCTGTCTCACATTCAGGTCCTTTATCCATTTTGAGTTTATTTTTGTGAATGGTGTGAGAAAGTGGTCTAGTTTCAACCTTCTGCATGTTGCTGTCCAGTTCTCCCAGCACCATTTGTTAAAGAGACTGTCTTTTTTCCATTGGATGTTCTTTCCTGCTTTGTCAAAGATGAGTTGGCCATACGTTTGTGGGTCTAGTTCTGGGGTTTCTATTCTATTCCATTGGTCTATGTGTCTGTTTTTGTGCCAATACCATGCTGTCTTGATGATGACAGCTTTGTAGTAGAGGCTAAAGTCTGGGATTGTGATGCCTCCTGCTTTGGTCTTCTTCTTCAAAATTCCTTTGGCTATTCGGGGCCTTTTGTGGTTCCATATGAATTTTAGGATTGCTTGTTCTAGTTTCGAGAAGAATGCTGGTGCAATTTTGATTGGGATTGCATTGAATGTGTAGATAGCTTTGGGTAGTATTGACATTTTGACAATATTTATTCTTCCAATCCATGAGCAGGGAATGTCTTTCCATTTCTTTAAATCTTCTTCAATTACCTTCATAAGCTTTCTATAGTTTTCAGCATACAGATCCTTTACATCTTTGGTTAGATTTATTCCTAGGTATTTTATGCTTCTTGGTGCAATTGTGAATGGGATCAGTTTCTTTATTTGTCTTTCTGTTGCTTCATTGTTAGTGTATAAGAATGCAACTGATTTCTGTACATTGATTTTGTATCCTGCAACTTTGCTGAATTCATGTATCAGTTCTAGCAGACTTTTGGTGGAGTCTATCGGATTTTCCATGTATAATATCATGTCATCTGCAAAAAGCGAAAGCTTGACTTCATCTTTGCCAATTTTGATGCCTTTGATTTCCTTTTGTTGTCTGATTGCTGATGCTAGAACTTCCAACACTATGTTAAACAACAGCGGTGAGAGTGGGCATCCCTGTCGTGTTCCTGATCTCAGGGAAAAAGCTCTCAGTTTTTCCCCATTGAGGATGATGTTAGCTGTGGGCTTTTCATAAATGGCTTTTATGATGTTTAAGTATGTTCCTTCTATCCCGACTTTCTCAAGGGTTTTTATTAAGAAAGGGTGCTGGATTTTGTCAAAGGCCTTTTCTGCATCGATTGACAGGATCATATGGTTCTTCTCTTTTTTTTTTTTTGTTAATGTGATGTATCACGTTGATTGATTTGCGAATGTTGAACCAGCCCTGCATCCCAGGAATGAATCCCACTTGATCATGGTGAATAATTCTTTTTATATGCCATTGAATTCGATTTGCTAGTATCTTATTGAGAATTTTTGCATCCATATTCATCAGGGATATTGGCCTGTAGTTCTCTTTTTTTACTGGGTCTCTGTCTGGTTTAGGAATCAAAGTAATACTGGCTTCATAGAATGAGTCTGGAAGTTTTCCTTCCCTTTCTATTTCTTGGAATAGCTTGAGAAGGATAGGTATTATCTCTGCTTTAAACGTCTGGTAGAACTCCCCTGGGAAGCCATCTGGTCCTGGACTCTTATTTGTTGGGAGATTTTTGATAACCGATTCAATTTCTTCGCTGGTTATGGGTCTGTTCAAGCTTTCTATTTCCTCCTGATTGAGTTTTGGAAGAGTGTGGGTGTTTAGGAATTTGTCCATTTCTTCCAGGTTGTCCAATTTGTTGGCATATAATTTTTCATAGTATTCCCTGATAATTGTTTGTATCTCTGAGGGATTGGTTGTAATAATTCCATTTTCATTCATGATTTTATCTATTTGGGTCATCTCCCTTTTCTTTTTGAGAAGCCTGGCTAGAGGTTTGTCAATTTTGTTTATTTTTTCAAAAAACCAACTCTTGGTTTCGTTGATCTGCTCTACAGTTTTTTTAGATTCTATATTGTTTATTTCTGCTCTGATCTTTATTATTTCTCTTCTTCTGCTGGGTTTAGGGTATCTTTGCTGCTCTACTTCTATTTCCTTTAGGTGTGCTGTTAGATTTTGTATTTGGGATTTTTCTTGTTTCTGGAGATAGGCCTGGGTTGCAATGTATTTTCCTCTCAGGACTGCCTTCGCTGCATCCCAAAGCGTTTGGATTGTTGTATTTTCATTTTCATTTGTTTCCATATATTTTTTAATTTCTTCTCTAATTGCCTGGTTGACCCATTCATTCTTTAGTAGGGTGTTCTTTAACCTCCACGCTTTTGGAGGTTTTCCAGACTTTTTCCTGTGGTTGATTTCAAGCATCATAGCATTGTGGTCTGAAAGTATGCATGGTATAATTTCTTTCTTTTTTTTAATTTTTTTCAACGTTTATTTATTTTTGGGACAGAGAGAGACAGAGCATGAATGGGGGAGGGGCAGAGAGAGAGGGAGACACAGAATCGGAAACAGGCTGCAGGCTCTGAGCCATCAGCCCAGAGCCTGACGCGGGGCTCAAACCCACGGACCGCGAGATCGTGACCTGGCTGAAGTCGAACGCTTAACCGACTGCGCCACCCAGGCACCCCATATAATTTCAATTTTTGTATACTTATGAAGGGCTGTTTTGTGACCCAGTATATGATCTATATTGGAGAATGTTCCATGTGCACTCGAGAAGAAAGTATATTCTGTTGCTTTGGGATGCAGAGTTCTAAATATATCTGTCAAGTCCATCTGATCCAATGTCTCATTCAGGGCCCTTGTTTCTTTATTGACCGTGTGTCTAGATGATCTATCCATTTCTGTAAGTGGAGTGTTAAAGTCCCCTGCAATTACCACATTCTTATCAATAAGGTTGCTTATGTTTATGAGTAATTGTTTTATATATTTGGGGGCTCCGGTATTTGGCGCATAGACATTTATAATTGTTAGCTCTTCCTGATGGATAGACCCTGTAATTATTATATAATGCCCTTCTTCATCTCTTGTTACAGCCTTTAATTTAAAGTCTAGTTTGTCTGATATAAGTATGGCTACTCCAGCTTTCTTTTGGCTTCCAGTAGCATGATAAATAGTTCTCCATCCCCTCACTCTCAATCTAAAGGTGTCCTCAGGTCTAAAATGAGTCTCTTGTAGACAGCAAATAGATGGGTCTTGTTTTTTTATCCATTCTGATACCCTATGTGTGTTGGTTGGTGCATTTAATCCATTTACATTCAGTGTTATTATAGAAAGATACGGGTTTAGAGTCATTGTGATGTCTGTATGTTTTATGCTTGTCACTACAAGCGGTCACTACAAAGTGGTTCTTTGTCTCACAGGATCCCCCTTAGGATCTCTTGTAGGGCTGGTTTAGTGGTGACAAATTCCTTCAGTTTTTGTTTGTTTGGGAAGACCTTTATCTCTCCTTCTATTCTAAATGACAGACTTGCTGGATAAAGGATTCTCGGCTGCATATTTTTTCTGTTTAGCACACTGAAGATATCGTGCCAATCCTTTCTGGCCTGCCAAGTTTCAAAAGAGAGATCAGTCACGAGTCTTATAGGTCTCCCTTTATATGTGAGGGCACGTTTATCCCTTGCTGCTTTCAGAATTTTCTCTTTATCCTTGTATTTTGCCAGTTTCACTATGATATGTCGTGCAGAAGATCGATTCAAGTTACGTCTGAAGGGAGTTCTCTGTGCCTCTTGGATTTCAATGCCTTTTTCCTTCCCCAGTTCAGGGAAGTTCTCAGCTATTATTTCTTCAAGTACCCCTTCAGCACCTTTCCCTCTCTCTTCCTCCTCTGGGATACCAATTATGCGTATATTATTTCTTTTTAGTGTATCACTTAGTTCTCTAATTTTCCCCTCATACTCCTGGATTTTTTTTATCTCTCTTTCTCTCAGCTTCCTCTTTTTCCATAACTTTATCTTCTAGTTCACCTATTCTCTCCTCTGCCTCTTCAATCCGAGCTGTTGTTGTTTCCATTTTGTTTTGCATTTAGTTTAAAGCGTTTTTCAGCTCCTCGTGACTGTTCCTTAGTCCCTTGATCTCTGTAGCAAGAGATTCTCTGCTGTCCTCTATACTGTTTTCAAGCCCAGCGATTAATTTTATGACTATTATTCTAAATTCACTTTCTGTTATATTATTTAAATCCTTTTTGATCAGTTCATTAGCTGTTGTTATTTCCTGGAGATTCTTCTGAGGGGAATTCTTCCGTTTGGTCATTTTGGATAGTCCCTGGAGTGGTGAGGACCTGCAGGGCACTTCCCCTGTGCTGTGGTGTATAACTGGAGTTGGTGGGCGGGGCCGCAGTCAGACCTGATGTCTGCCCCCAGCCCACCACTGGGGCCACAGTCAGACTGGTGTGTGCCTTCTCTTCCCCTCTCCTAGGGGCGGGATTCACTGTGGGGTGGCGTGGCCCGTCTGGGCTACTTGCACACTGCCAGGCTTGTGGTGCTGGGGATCTGGCGTATTAGCTGGGGTGGGTAGGCAAGGTGCACGGGGGCAGGAGGGGCAGGCTTAGCTCGCTTCTCCTTAGGTGATCCACTTCAGGAGGGGCCCTGTGGCAGCGGGAGGGAGTCAGATCCACTGCCAGAGGTTTGGCTCCGCAGAAGCACAGAGTTGGGTGTTTGCGCCGGAGTGAGCAAGTTCCCTGGCAGGAACTGGTTCCCTTTGGGATTTTGGCTGGGGGATGGGCGAGGGAGATGGCGCTGGCGAGCGCCTTTGTTCCCACCAAACTGAGCTCTGTCGTCCGGGGGCTCAGCAGCTCTCCCTCCCTTTGTCCTCCAGCCTTCCCGCTTTCTGAGCAGAGCTGTTAACTTATGACCTCCCAGATGCTAAGTCGCTTGCTGTCGGAACACACTCCATCTGGCCCCTCCGCTTTTGCCAGCCAGACTCGGGGGCTCTGCTTGGCTGGCAGGCTGCTCCTCCACCCCGGCTCCCTCCCGCCAGTCCGTGTAGCGTGCACCGCCTCACCACCCTTCCTACCCTCTTCCGTGGGCCTCTCGTCTGTGCTTGGCTCCGGAGACTCCGTTCTGCTAATCCTCTGGCGGTTTTCTGGGTTATTTAGGCAGGTGTAGGTGGAATCTAAGTGATCAGCAGGACACGCGGTGAGCCCAGCGTCCTCCTATGCTGCCATCTTCCAGGAATCTTAACATTTTTTTTAACATTTATTTATTTTGAGACAGATTGAGACAGAGCATGAATGGGGGAGGGTCAGAGAGAGAGGGAGACACAGAATCCGAAACAGGCTGCAGGCTGTCAACACAGAGCCCTACGCGGGGCTTGAACCCACGGACCACGAGATCATGACCTGAGCTGAAGTCGGATGCTCAACCGATTGAGCCACCCAGGCGCCCTGAGATTTGCCTTTAAAAGTGTTAATTTTCTTTCCTTTTCTTCAAATATTTCCTGAACACCCAATTTATATCCAGCTACCTGTCAGGTGTTATGCTTGGGTTTAAAAATAGTATAAATAAGGTAGCACAGAGATTATTGTCTAGCACAAAGTAGTCTCTCAATGAATGAATTGGAAACATGGTGTCTGCTCCAAAGGTGCTTCAGTACAGTAGGAAAACACATGGACATACACGCACACACATGCACACACATACACTCTACCATGTAAGGCTGGCAGGGCAGGAGGAATTCTGTGGTCAGAGTCACCACTGAGAGCTGACATGATGGGGAAGTCCTCATAAAAGGAGAAGGGACTAAATCTGAGACTGAGAAAATATAGGAACATCAGAACAAGCAGAGAGGATTAGCAAATTTATTCAGATTTGAGGAATACAATAGATGAAGGAGCAGACAAATGTAAGCAGGGGATTTTTCTCATAAATAGATACCTACATTTGATTAAAAGAAAGATGCATGAAATCAAGGAGCAGATACAGCTGGATTTTTAGCTTGTGGTAACATTGAGAAAAACCTTAAATTCCACCCACAGGAAAAATACGAAGTCTCGAATGTGGTTTTTTTTTTTCAAATTTTTTTAATTTAATTTTTTAATGTTTATTTATTTTTGAGGGAAAGACAGAGCACAAGCAGGGGAGGGCCAGAGAGAGAGGGAGACACAAAATCTGAAGCAGGCTCCAGGCTCCAAGCTGTCAGCACAGAGCCGACATGTGGAGCTCAAACTCACGAACTGTGGAATCATGACCTGAGCCAAAGTCGGATGCTTTACTAACTGAGCCACCCAAGTGCCCCTTGTGTTTTGATGAAGGAGGAATGTAGAAAAATAATTTAAAGCCTAATGGATTGGGAAGAAAGACTAATGGACTGAAGGATATCAGTTAGGAGACTGTAGTTAAAATCCTGTCATGAGGTGAAAGGGTCTTGGGTGACTTTTTGTTTATGTGAATTTAGATCACGGAAGTATCGGTACCAGACAATATAAACGTGATTAAGTAATCTTTGAGGTATATTGGTTTGGGGTTCTCAAAAACTTTTTTCCTAGTGCCCTGGTGGCATCTGGTACCAAGGGTAAATGGAACCAAGGATTTCCTCGATGTTGGGAGGACTTCTAGATCCTTCCAGTCTGAATGGTGCAGGGTATCAGGAAGAGAATGGGCTTCTGTGTCAGACAGGTAATTCTATCTTCCTGGTAAATGGGAGTAATAATGTAGGTAAAGTGTGGTGCCCAGTGAATCCTATGTGCTTGATTGATGCTGGTTAGTTCCTTTTGTGGTGAAATGTGGTAACTACAGGAAGGGTCAGTTTTAGACAACAGTCACAATGGGGGCTGGATGAGTTCACATCATGGCCATTAGTCCTTCATCTGTTGCCAGTAAACCATGGCTATTTTATCTTTAACCTGGTATAGTGGTGAAGAGGGAGCCAAAGGCAAGCTGAGGAGAAAGTAAAAACTTTGTAAAAGTAAAACGAAAAAAAGTAAAAGCAGCCCCCCCCCCCCCCCCCCCCAGCCCCAGGTGGGATGTGTGTGACATTCCTCAGGCACTCCTGGCTGTCCAAGAACAAAGGAAAGTGGGGAAAAACAAAAACAAAAAACAAAAAAACACAAAACAAAAAAACAAAAAACAAAACAAAACAAAAACAATGGTTAACTAATAGAGATCACAGTCATGCAGGACACGGGTCTTCATCAGTTTATAAATATCTTAGTAAATTACAAGAAAAGAGCAATCTTATCAATAGCCTGATCTCCTTAGCTCCAGAAACCCATAGACTCTGTTTCTATGGAGCCCTAACATCATCCACCCCTCCATAGTGATGTGGGGAACAAAGGCAAGAAGGAAATGGTGGTAAAATTAAATTTCTTTATAACCGGTAGCCTATTGACAAATACTTGAGATAGGCAGAGAGAAATATTCCTCTAATAAACTCCCAACTGTCTTAATATTAATGCCTTGCTGGAGGGAAACTAACTTTACCTAGGCCTCCAGGATCCTGTGAGTCTTCTTTAGCATATGGAAGTCCTTTTGGGAACTTCCCCCTGGCCTTTACCCCTCCCCACTTGAAGGTATATAATCAGCCACTCCTCACAACCCCAGTGCAGCTGTCCCCATGCTTTAATAAAAACCACCTTTTTGCACCA